>NC_089495.1:191975957-192292068 GCF_036850765.1 Saccopteryx bilineata | reverse complement strand
TGGCACAGAGAAGGTGCTCAATAACTATTTGTGGAATGAAAGCCAGGCTTTGTGCTGGGTGGTCAGAACACAGATAAGACAAGGTTGTTGCCTGCTTGGAGCTCACAGTCTGGCACAGAGGGGGAAAATCCACAGTAACTAACATTTAGTGACTGTGACAAGGACTTTACACATTTAATTCTCACTGTAGTCCTCGGGACTATGGTTACTAGTATCAGTTCATAAAGCACAGAGAGGTGAAATAACTTGCCCAAGGCTACACAGCTAGAAAGTAGAGGAGCCAGGGCTTGAACCCAGGCTGTCTGGTTCCCACATCTTCTGGTTAACCAGAGCACCTAAGTCACAGGAAGAGCTCGATGTCAGAGGGCTGTGATGGAGCAGGTGTGGGAGCCTGTCGGAATTCAGAAGAAATACCAATCTTCTTGGGGGAAGGGATTGGCAAAATCTCTCTGGTGCCTTAGCTGTGTCTAGAATTATTTATTTTTAACTTTACATTATAGCTTAAGAATTTTAATGTATTCACATTATCCATAGTTAAAATTTTAAGTCATGCATATTATTCCAGTAAGAGGCAGTGCTATTCGTCATTGTTGAGCAATTGCCTGCTTGCAATTTTGATGTTCTCTCTAATGCTGCCAGGACTCATGCCCTAAGCTTAGTGGACTAATGAAATGCATCCGAGCTTGGGCTCAGGACCTGGGTTCAAATCCCAGCTCTTCCCCTTGGCTCTCAGCGTTCTACATAGCTGGGACAACACACATCCCCAAAGTCACTAAGGTAGTTAGACAACTGGCAACTAGAAGGCCTCCCCCCCTCCACCCTTCATGCATTGGTGCCAAGTGGGACCCAGACACCCCAGTCCCAAGCGGGACTGAGCTGATATCTTCCAAGCTTAGCAGGTCTTGAGAAATTAGATTGGTTTAAGAAAATAAAGAAATGTGATATTTCAACAAGAAACTTTCCAATTGGTACCATGAGAAATTATTACCTGGTAAATAAACATTGAAAATAAAATTTTAAAAAGGAGATGTATTCTTTCTGCATGTCTGCTTTGTGGACTAAGCTTTATAGGATGTATTTATTTTCTTTATTCACCTCAACATCATAGGAAATAGTTATTGCTCCCATCTGACAAAAAAAGAAACTGAGGCCCGGACAGGGACAGTGACTGGCTTGAGGTCACAGGTGAATTAGTGCCAGAACTGAGGCTCCAACAGAGGCCTCCTGACCTTCTGCTGAGGGAGCCTCCACCTCACCAGGTGCCTTTTCCTTCATTAGTGGAAGCCATGTCGAGGTGTGGATTGAGTGGGGGTCACACATTGCACTCATGTCATGTGACTTGGGTTCAAATCCCAGGCCTATCACTTGCCTGTTGTGTGACCTTGATTAAGTCATTAAACCTCTGGGAACTCAGTTTTGTGGTAGCTGGGCTCAAGGTGAATCCCAGCCCTGGCCAGATAGCTCAGTTGGTTGGAGCATTGACTCAAAGTGCAGAGGTTGCCAGTTCAATTCCTAGTCAAGACACATACAGGAGAAGATTGGTATTCCTGTCTTTCTCTCTCCCATCCTGTCTCTTTTAAATCTCCCATCCTGTCTTTTTTAAACATTTAAAAAAGATGAATCCCAATGATTTTCACCTCCTAGTATTCACTCCCTGTGTTGTCCTCTTCTGCAGGGAAGAGGCTGACTTGTGTGACCAGTAGGATGTTGCAGAAGTGACCACGTGTGTGACTTCCAAGGCTGGATAATAAAAAGACATTGTGACCATAGAATACTGTTCCACCTTAAAAAGGAAGGGAATTCTGACATGTACTACAACATAGATGAACTTTGTGGACCTTATGCTAAGTGAAATAAGTTAGTCACAAAATGACTATATGATTCCACTAGTATGTGGCACCTCGAGTAGTCAAGTTTATAGCAACAGAGGGTAGAATGGTGGCTCCCAGAGGGTGTGAGGAGTGGGGAGCGAGGAGTTATTGTTCAATGGATGCAGAGTTTCAGTTTTGCAAGTTGAAAAATTTCTGGAGATGGCTGGTGGTGTTGGTTGCATAACAATATGAGTTTACTTAATACCACTGAACTGTCTGCTTAAAAACGGTTACAGATGGTAAAGTTTGTGTTATATGTGCTTTTCCATAATTAAAAAAAATGGGGGATGAAGACATTGCAGCTTCTGTCTTTTCTTTTGGATCACTCGCTCTGGAGGAAGCCCTCAGCCATATTGGGAGGACACCCAAGAAACGCTGGGGCGGGTTCTTATAAAGAGCTGAGGCCAGGTACCAATAGCTGCTCATCAACCTCCAGCCACATGAGGGAGCCATCTTGGAAGTGGATCCTCCAGTCCCAGTCAAACCCTGGCCAACATCTTGACTGTCTCATCAGAGAACCACGCAGCTAAGCCACCCCCAAATTCCTGAGCCACAGCAACTGTGTGAGGTGTTAAGTGTTTATCATCGTCTTAAGCCACTAAGTTTTGGCGGTCATTTGTTATGCAGCAATAGATAACACAGCTACCCATCTGTAAGATAGGGATGATAATAATTTCACAGAGTTGCTGATGATAAACCCGTGATAATACCCATGATGATAATTGCATAGGTTGTAGTTCATAGGGTTACTGCTAAGAATTAATTAGCAAATGCATGTGAGGTGCTTGCAACTGTGCCTAGCACATAGTAAGAGCTCAATAAATACTAACTAGTATGATTTTATGTTATCCACAATTTCTGGCATTGTGAGAAGGTCAGCCTGGATGATGAATCCCCATTAAGGAACAGATGTAGGCAGCAGGCTGCCCTGAGAACAATAATAATGCTAACAATGAGAGCTGCCATTATTGAGCTCTCACTGTATGCCAAGCCTTGGGGTAAGCACTTTGCATCTTTTCATTGAAACCCTCCAGCAGTCCCTTGAAGTTGATAATAATTATTTTCCCATTTTACAGACTAGACAACCCAGGACCAGAGAAGGAAAATGGCTTGCCCTAGGTCACACAGCAAGGAAGTAGTGTCACCAGAATTTGAACTCAGATGCTTCAGACACCAATGTTTCTCTTCTGAACCACTGGATTGAGCTGCAGCTTAAAATCCCCACAAAGCCCATCTTTTTCCCTTTAGCAAGTTTCCTCTTTATTACGCCGGGTTCATGGCCAACACATCTGACAACCAAATCATTTGTTCCATCATCTCCCATCTGCAGAATGTCAAGTTCCCTTCCCCTTGGGAGACCAGAAAATAGATTCTTTTAGAAGTTGTTTTGTCGATTCCAATATCCTCTTCTGAACTCTCTCCTTCGATATCCAGGATTGGGAATCAGAACACACACATACAGAAAAGCACAAAAATATCTGCCTCGCCTAAGTTCCCTTTTAGTGTTTCATCAGAGGTGGTTTCATTAGCCCCAAATTTTTGCAGCCTGGCACCTCCAGACATGCTGCCAGCTGGCTTTTCACAAACAGCTCTCCTAGTATTTGTTGTGGGGACATGTGGCCATCAGGAGGGGCATGTCCCCAGAGAGGCGATGAGCTCAGGACATGGGCATTGCCACACCTGCTCCTCTCCCCAAGGAGGGCATAAATAGTTGTGCAGTCATTGACAACACAGCCTTTTTTGAGCATGGTCTTGTGTGTCTACTTGTGTATGGGCAAAAGGGCAGACCGGAGCCAAAGAAGGCTGACAGGAGCCCAGGGGAAGGGACAAAGATCTTTGCACCTGCAATGTGGCAGTGGCTGTGCTGGACCTGCTTTCCCCCATGCGGTGGCTTCTCAGATGTTTTTTACCATGAGTAGCAGAAAATATTTTTGTATCTTGACCTGTAACACACACACACACACACACACACAATTGAAATGAAAGTTTCATAAATCTGTACTCATCTTCATTATGAGTAATGCATGCTGATTTTATTTTGGTCTAATCTAGTCTACATTATCCACTCATTAAAAGAATGCTAGTCGTGTCCCATGAAATAGATTTAGATATTTCTTTTTTTTTTTTTTACAGAGGCAGAGAGAGACAGGGACAGACAGACAGGAACGGAGAGAGATGAGAAGCATCAATCATCAGTTTCTCATTGCGCATTGCGACTTCTTAGTTGTTCATTGATTGCTTTCTCACATGTGCCTTGACCGCGGGCCTTCAGCAGACCAAGTAACCCCCTGCTGGAGCCAGCGACCTTGGGTCTAAGCTGGTGAGCTCTTTGCTCAAGCCAGATGAGCCCGCGCTCAAGCTGGCGACCTCGGGGTCTCGAACCTGGGTCCTTCTGCATCCCAGTCCTACGCTCTATCCACTGCGCCATCAACTGGTCAGGCTAGAAATTTCTTAATGCAGGGATCTGGGTCTGTAAACTTGAATGGGACAAAACTCTGTATCTTTATTTTCACTGACCTCTAGCTGAAATGAAATCCTTTCTTCAGTTATGGATATAGGCAATAAGTCATAGTAGTATTAGCAGTACTTATAGCATTGTCACTAATAAAAATCATAGATTATTTTGTATTTCATGATAGCTGTTGTGGATATCTCAAAATAGCATTTACGTTCTTCACTAACTCAAAATTATGGTTACTATACCCACTGCTAGATCTTGTTATTTAATTTGATAGTAATAAATCATTACATCACATATTTAAAAACATTTTGATAACTGAAGTTCAGTAGAATATGGTTTCTTTATAAACCTATGTATTTTATTTTATGCACTTAGAATTATTATTCTGAGAAGGGGATCCATGGGCTTTATTGGACTGCCCTGGGTTTCCACAGCACACGAAGTTCTCAATAAATGTTTATGGAAAGAAGGAAGACATGAAGGGGGGGGAATGAAAGGAGGAGGAGGGAAGGAAGGAGAAAGGAACAAAGGAGGAAGAATGTCTTAATTTATCTCAGAATTGCAATACCTATCCACAGCTGGCATGTACGTGCCAGTATGTGCTGAGTGAATGATTATTGTACCTGTATAGTTGTTTGAAGTAGGGTAGTGTCAGTTCTTGAGCTTGGTTCTTCTTCAAGATTGTGTTGTCTATTCAGGATATTTTTACTTCCCTGTATAAATTTTAAAATCAGTTTGCTGATATCCACAAAATAACTTGCTGGAATTATGACTGGGATTGCATGGAATCCATAGATCAAGTTGGGAACAACTGACATTGAGACAATATCAAGTCTTCATATCCATGAACATGGAAAAATCTCTTTATCTATTTAGTTTTTTAATTTTGTTCATCACATATTTGTAGTTTTTCTTATATAGATCTTATACATATTTTTTGGATTTATACCTACTTAATTTTTGTGGGTTGCTACTGTAGATGGTATTTTGTTTTTTAAATTTCAAACTTCACTTGTTTATTGGTATGTAGGAAGGAGGTTGACTTTTGTATATTAATTTTGATGAGTTTTTTTCCTTTTGCTGCTTTCAAAATTCTCTCTTTGTCTTTAATGTTAGACTGTTTTGTTATAATGTGTATTGAAGATCTCTGTGGGTTGAATCTGTTTGGGAACCTATAAACTTCATTAACTTGGATGCCTATATCTCTCACCATATTTCTTGAAATTTTCTGCCCTTTCTCCTTCTCTTTTCTTTCTGGGACTCCCATAAATTGTTTCATTTGATGATATCTCATAATTTACGTCGGCCTCCCTTCACTCTTCTTTTTCCCTTTCTCTTTTTCATTATTTTTTCTTTTCTCTCCTCGGATAATTTCAAATGACCTGTCTTTGAGTTCAGAAATTCTTTCTCGGGATGTTTAAGTTTCTTGTTTATGCTCTCAATTGCTTTTTTCATTTCACACAATGTTTTCTTTAGCTCCAAAATTCTGGTTAATTCTTTTTTATGATTTCTATCTCTTTGTCAAACTTTCCATTTTATTGTGTATTATTTTCCTGATTTTGTTGATTTGTTTTTGTGTTTTCTTATAGCTCACCAAGCTTTCTTAAAACAGTTATTTTGAATTATTTATCAGGCAATTGTAGACCTCCATATCTTTGGGGTCAGTTACATGAAAATTACTGTGTTCCTTTGGTGGTATCATGTTTTCTGGATTTTTTGTTGTTGTTGTTCCTTGAGGTCTTGTATTGCTATCCACAGTTGAAGAAGCAGTCACCTCCTCCAGTCCTAATGACTTGCCTTTGGAAAAAAATACTTTTACCTGTCAGCTCTGTTACGGATTCAGATGTTTTCTTAGACTTTTTCTATGGAAACATCTGTTCTATGTTTTTTATTTCCTATGGGTGGGTGGGAGGTTCTTAAGATTCTTTGCCTTCTCTCAAGTTTGCAAAGCCAGGCTGTGTGCTGACAGCCTCCCTTTTGCTTTTCCTAGGGCAGTGCCGGATGCTCAAGTTAGTGTGCTTTCTTCAGTCCTGCGCAGTTAGGTCAGCTTTCTGTGTGTGCTCACTTGTCATCTACAAAGACATGTATTCATCACCCATGATGTGTGTGTGTGTGTGTGTGTGTTGCACATAGCATTGGGTCTTGTTTTTTGATCCACTCTTTTTTTTTTTAATTTTATTTATTTATTTATTTTTTACAGAGACAGGAAGTGAGTCAGAGAGAGGGATAGACAGGGACAGACAGACAGGAACGGAGAGAGATGAGAAGCATCAATCATTAGTTTTCCATTGCGTGTTGCAACACCCTAGTTGTTCATTGATTGCTTTCTCACATGTGCCTTGACCGTGGGCCTTCAGCAGACCAAGCAACCCCCTGCTGGAGTCAGTGACCTTGGGTTCAAGCTGGTAGGCTTTTTGCTCAAACCAGATGAGCCTACACTCAAACTGGCGACCTCAGGGTCTCGAACCTGGGTCCTCTGCATCCCAGTCCGACGCTCTATCCACTGCGCCACCGCCTGGTCAGGCTTGATCCACTCTTGACAATCTCTGTCTTTTAATTGGTGTGTTTAGACCAGGGGTAGTCAACCTTTTTATACCTACCGCCCACTTTTGTATCTCTGTTAGTAGTAAAATTTTCTAACCGCCCACTGGTTCCACAGTAATGGTGATTAGTAAAGTAGGGAAGTAACTTTACTTTATCAAATTTATAAAGCAGAGTTACAGCAAGTTAAAGCATATAATAATAATTACTTAACAAGTACTTTATGTCGAATTTTCGCTAAGTTTGGCAGAATAAATCTTTATAGAACAACTTACTATAGTTAAATCTATCTTTTTATTTATACTTTGGTTGCTCCGCTACCACCCACCATGAAAGCTGAAACGCCCACTAGTGGGCAGTAGGGACCAGGTTGACTACCACTGGTTTAGACCATTGACATTCAAGGTAATTATTAAATATTGGATTAATATCTGCTATATTTGTTACTGTTTTCTATTTGCTGCCTTTCTTCTTTGTTCCTATTTTTGTCTTTCACTCTTTTTCTGCCTTTTGTGATTTTATTTTTTTATTTTTTATTTTATTTATTTATTTATTTATTTTTTGTATTTTTCTGAAGCTGGAAACAGGGAGAGACAGTCAGACAGACTCCCGCATGCGCCCGACCGGGATCCACCCAGCACGCCCACCAGGGGGTGACATTCTGCCCACCAGGGGGCGATGCTCTGCCCCTCCGGGGCATCGCTCTGTTGCGACCAGAGCCACTCTAGCGCCTGGGGCAGAGGCCAAGGAGCCATCCCCAGCGCCCGGGCCATCTTTGCTCCAATGGAGCCTCACTGCGGGAGGGGAAGAGAGAGACAGAGAGGAAGGAGAGGGGGAGCGGTGGAGAAGCAGATGGGCACTTCTCTTGTGTGCCCTGGCCGGGAATCGAACCCGGGACTCCTGCACACCAGGCCGACGCTCTACCACTGAGCCAACCGGCCAGGGTGTGATTTTAATCAAGCATTTTATGATTCCATTTTCTGTCCTTTCTTAGCATATTAACCATACTACTTAAAAACACTTTTTTAGTGGTTGCCTTGGTGTTTACAATATACATTTACAACTAATACAAGTCTACCTTCAAATAACACTATACCATTTCACAGATGGTGTGAGTACCCAATAATAACAAAAGAATCCTAATCTCTCCATCTTGTCCTCTGTATCATTTCTGTCATTCACTTCACTTATATATAGCATACATAAACATATACACATTATACACATAACATATCTATATAAAGTACATAATCAAATGCATTGTTATGGATAAACTCTTACTTGTTAGGTAAATTAAAAATAAGAAAAATTTTATTTTATCTTCACTTATTCCTTCTTTGATGGTCTTCCTTTCATAAAGCAGATCTAAGTTTCTGACCTATATCATTGACCTTCTCTTCAAAGAACTTCTTTCAACATTTCTTGCAAGGCAGGTGTACTAGCAACACATTCTTTCAATTTTTGTTTGTCTGAGAAAGCTGTTATTTTTCTTTCATCTTTAAAGGATAATTTTTAAAGGTACAGAGTTCTAGACTGGTGTTTTTTCCTTCTCTCAATACTTTAAGTATTTCACTTCACTCTCTTCTTCCGTAAGTTTTCAGGAGAAGGTGGATATAATTCTTATCTTTGTTCTTCTATAGGTGACCTGTTTTTTCCTCTGGTTTCTTTCAGGAATTTTTCTTACCTTTGATTTTTCTGTAATTTGATTTGTAACACGGCTAGGTGTAGTTTTTTTGATGATTTATCCTGTTTAGTGTTCTCTGAGCTTCCTGGAACTGTGATTTGATGACTGACGTTAATTTGCTGAAATTTTCAGCTATTATTGTATCAAGTATTTCTGTTGTTCCTTTCTTTCTTCTTTCTGTTCTTGTGTTCCCATTATGCTTCTATTACATGTTTTATGGTGTTTTTTTTTAACAGAGACAGAGAGAGAGAGAGAGTCAGAGAGAGGGACAGACAGGAACAGAGAGAGATGAGAAGCATCAATCATCAGTTTTTCGTTGCAACACCTTAGTTGTTCATTGATTGCCCTCTCATATGTACCTTGACCGTGGGCCTTCAGCAGACCGAGTAACCCCTTGCTCGAGCCATCGACCTTGGGTCCAAGCTGGTGAGCTTTGCTCAAGCCAGATGAGCCCACGCTCATGCTGGCAACCTCGGGGTCTTGAACCTGAGTCCTTGGCATCCCAGTCTGGCGCTCTATCCACTGCGCCATCGCCTGGTCAGGTTGTTATTATAAATAGGATTGTCAGATAAAGGGGTTGCTGAGAAGGTGGCTATTGAAGGAGATGCTGGAGTGAGCAACGTGGCCAGCCTAGAAAAGATGTTCCAAGTAGAGAGAACAGCTAGAGCAAAAGTCCTGTGGTGGCTGTACACTTGGTGAATTGGAAAATTGGTGATTGATTTGTCTGAAGGGGAGTGAAGGGGACTGAAGAGTAATAGGACAGGGGGTCAGAGAGGTTAGAGAAGTCTGGGAGGGGGCTGGAAAGGGGTGGTATCGGGTGAGCCCCTGGGGGCATGTTTGAGGAACAGTGAGGGGACAGGACAATGGCGCAGGGCACCCTTAGGGGAGAGCGGGGGGTGGGGGGGAGGTGAAAGCTCAGAGGCAGGCAGGGGTCTGGGGATGTATGGCCTTGCAGACCATGTCAAGGACTTTGGATTTTATTCAAAATGTGATGGGAAGCCTTTGGAAGGCTGTGGTGAAGTGATATAATCAGAGTGACAGTTTGAGAGAATCCCTTTGGCCGCTGTTGAGCCCGGAAAGGATCGAGGCTGGAAGCAGGGAACCTGGTCTGGAGGCTGCCACAACCATTAGGCAGTAGAGAGTGATGGCACGGCCCAGAGCTGTGGCAGCGGAGGGGCAAGAAGTACAGATGCCAGGCCTGTTTTGAAGGCAGAGCCCATCAGAACCGCTGACAGGCCATTCATTTCAGCTCTGTTATAGCAAAAGTTTGGAAGCAACCTGAACACTCAGCTGTGGGAGACTAGCAATTACTGTGTACAACAGAACATGACGAATGAAGAAGCTCTTTATGTGTTGACACAGAATGATTTCCAAGATACTTAGTATGAAATGAGAAAAGCAAAGTGCAGACCAGTGGCCATGGTACATTACTAGTTGTGTGGGCTAAAATAAAACAAAGTGAAACACACACACACACACACACACACACAGTCCTTGGATAGTCTGTTCTGTTGCTCCCCCCCCCCAGTTTTTGTCCTCTTTTGCTTTTTAGTTTCCGAAAATATGTTCTATTGGAAGGAGGTGAACAATAAACAAAATAAAGAGATAAAATATATTGTTGCAGAAGTGGTGTCATGGAGAACAATGAAACAAAGAAGGGGCTGGATTGTGAGAGTTCAGTGTTCGGCCCTTGTAGGCGTGTGGGACATCTTTATGGGAGACGGATGGTAAGGCCAAGGCTACCCAGGTATCACTGACATGAGAGCCAAATGATCAGAATCGGGGTTTTGGTCAGTGAGCACAGCATGGGGTGGGCTACTACTGTTTGCGCATTGGGGTGACAAGCTAGTGACACTTTCATACTCTTTCAGGTGAAGAGAAATAGCTAGTCTGCCCCTCCAAGTCCCCCAGTTCAGCCTCTCCTGCAGATCTTCATACCTCTACCTACTTGTGCCCTCCAGGAAATAAAACAATTTCCACCAAGCTTGTTTTCTCCATATCTTTTTATTGAACTCTGCAGACTTCATGAAGGGACCATTGGCTTAGAAATTCTTAAACATTTGGACGTATTTTACAAGACAGGACAGCAGCTGGAGGTCACAAATTCATCTCATCACATGCATAAAAATACACTGGATTTTTTTGTTTGGTTTCTGTGTGTGTGTGTGTGTGTGTGTGTGTGTGTGTGTGTGTGTGTGTAAAATGCTCATTTTCACCTTTACAGGAAGGACTAGAGACGTCAACTGACGAGAGATGAACAGGACCCAAGAACACAATCCCGAGAAAAGAGCAGCTAAGGACATTGCTCATTTATGGCTAATGTGATTGGCTTGGCCCCCATCATGGGTGGGGTGATCAGAATGGCTTTGCTGGCAGAAAAGCCTCAAACTCATACCACGGTTCCTGGGAATGACAGAGGGTCTTAACTAACGGGATAGGGCACATGCTACCACGGGGGCTTTGGGGCTCAGAAAAACGGAAGACCATTGGCTCTAAAAGCTGGAGGACAGGCTGGCCCTCTTTTCCAGCTGGGCTCCCACGGCTCAGGGAATGATATCCAGTTTCCAGATGTTAGCTCCCACATTTCTGCCACCAGCAAGTCCCAGACCAGGAAAAATCCCTACTTCAGACCCTTGGCTTTGCCCATTGGAAAACCACTTTGTGGTCTCCCCATGGGCTGTGTGTGAGCTAAACTAGAACATGAGGCTGAGAATGCAGAGTAGGAGAGTGGGAAGGAGGCTAGGGCTGCCCCATGAGTCCCCTGAAAATGTAGCTCTAAGAAGCTTGTGGCTCTTAGGGCAGACAAGTGTCAAATTTAGACATCATCTTGGTCCCTGATTGAGTCAAAGAACAGATGACATTGGTGGGGTGAGTACCTGCAAAATGACGAGTAGCGCTGGTTTGCGACAACAGGCTTAATGGGAGAGGCCCCCGTTTCTCTTTCTTTCCCAGTTAACAATATTTTAAGCCAAGTAAGAACCAATAAACTCCTCTATTCACTCACACATTCACTCATTATTCATTCACTCAGAAGTCAATCATTTATACATCCACTCACTCAAAAACACAGATTGGGTGACCACAATGTGCCAAAGGCATACACTGGGTGATAACCCTGAGTTTCTGGTGCAGAAAATAGTGTTCCCGGCCCTTGATTTTGGGTTAAAGCCAGGATGGGTCCGGAGAGTAAAAGGCCAGCTGCCAGTTCCACAGATGCTGATCTTCCTCTTTCCAACCCACCAGGCACACCGAGCTCAGAGGTTAAGCTCATTTAAGAGAGATCCCAAAGCCCTAGTGAAGACCAGGGGCCATGAGCCAACCCATGGAGAAGTTCAAATTTCTTGGGCATCTTCTCCAGTGCTTCCCATCTTGTTTTTCAGTCTGGACTAGGCCAGGGAGGCAAGCAGGGTGGGGTGATCCATGTATGACCCTTGAGAGCATCCTAATGGGACAGAATTGGGAGTTTCCTTTATTTTTCAGAATTGTCATGTCATCGCAGATACTAACTTGTGCTATTCCTACAGGGCTGAGCCTCAAAAGGGGGTCTTGGAAAACGGCATTTGCTTGGTCTATCCATGCAAAAATATTCTGCCTTACCTAGTGATAAAACAACCTGAGACTGCCTGGATTTGGGGTCACCCTGAGGATGAAGCCCCACTTCCTTCGAACCCAGCATACATCAATTAAGGGGAAGGCAGTATCCAGACCTTGGGAAGGGCCTATAGATGTGGGAGATGACATTCTGCTGCAGATTTGTTTTGTTGTAAAACGGGATTGCAGCTGCCTCTCTCTACTGGCCCTTCTGATTTAACTTCATCAGGTGGGGTCTTTCAAGTCCAAGGAATGGACTTGACATGGGGTGCTGAACACACAATACAATATACAGATGATGTGTTATATAATTGTACACCTGAAACCTGTATAATTTTATTAATCAATGTCACCCCAATAAATTCAATAAAAAACAAACATCAAAAATAAGGATCTAAATGGGATTTCCTGTTTTATTTTCCAGGGGTGGTGGTGGTGGGGGAAAGCCCTTCTGGAATGGTGGCAGCTGCTATCGCCTGGGCAGTTTGTTCATTGGGCAGCTGGCTGGTGGGTGTCTTTTGTACAGAAAGCCTCAGGCTCAGGCCAATGAGGGCACAGGCTCTGGGCAGAAGGGCTGAAGCACCGCCATACAGCCAGCCTGAGATGGGATTGCTTTTTGGTTGGGCTGGGGAAGGGTAGCATGTGAACCCAACCTGTGTGGTCCCTGTTAGGGGACTGGGAATAGGTTGGATGTGTGATCAACAAGGTCATTGAAATCATTCAAGATATGGAGCAGAGGGGAACAGCGTATCCTGTGCCACCTTCCCAAACTAGAACCCCCTCTGAGAACCCCAAATCCTATCATTTGAGTTTCTGCTAACAGCACTCCCAGCCTTAGCTTCAGTGGCTTGAGCCTGTGCCCAGATGTTCAAACCACCTACAACCTACACACACACACACACACACACACACACACACGGAAACAGAGAGAGAGAACTTCCCTAGTTGTTTAGCCCAGTTGCTATGCAATGTTAGGGTCTTCCTGCAATATCCATTTTGTACATTATCTAGCCTCTCTTAAAACACCTGTGTCAGGAAAATCATTACCCAACATGGCATCGAGTTTCATAGTTAGGCAGCCCCAACTATTAAAAATGCTTTCTTAATTTGAGCTGAAATCGACTGCCCTGTCCTCTCATGCAAGACAAGCTTTCAGAGACCCGCAGGCAGCCATCCTGCAGGCAGGTGATTTCTTCTTCAGGAGTGCCCCAGCTCACCACATCCTGGCCAGCCCTTAGAGCTTTTCAGGATCTTTGCAGGGAGGAATGGAGAAGAAGAGTTAGAGGTGAGGATGAGGGGCTGCTCCACTAACAGAGCCCCTTCCAAGTTCACTTCTTCCAGTTGGAATTTTAGGGCATTCCCAAGAGTTCTCAGGTTAAGACAATATCAGGGACAGTGAGTGGAAACCCAATCTATACCATCTCTTTTTAGCTGCAAACAGCCACAGGCAAGGGTGTTTGCTTATCCGGGCATCAAACCTAGCAAACCATAGGGAAAAACAACTTTTATTTTTTTGTTCTTGTGTAGAAGTTTTAACAAATCTTGTCTGTTTGTTTGGCTTTTATCCAAAACAGCTAGCTTACCAGGAACTTGGGGTGGGGGTGGGGGCAGGGGGGACTTTGATTAGACTCTTAGTCCAGAATAATAGATTTGTACTTGGATTGGTTTTCTCTTGGGATTGTTTGAAGGGGGTTGGTTAGCTGCCATCTAGAGGCCCGGAAATGGTTCAGATCTGTGATCTGGGCTGAGACGAGAGCCCTGAAGCCAATAGGGAGGCAGGTGGGGTTTGAAAACCTAAATGAATGCGAGTTGGAGATTATCTGAGCTTTCTTCATCTTCCTCCATGAGTTGATGGATGGAAAACTGGCCTTTTGCCGAAGATCCTGCTTCGTGAGATGTCCTATGCCCACCCCGTGGCTGGAAACCACCTGGTAAGATTAATTATCAGGACAATCCAGAAACTCCCTGAGGCCTTGATGAGTGGAAGCTGCCCTGGCCAGGAATCCCTGGCTCTGTGAAGCCAGAAGCTGGAAAGAAGAGGGGAGATGAGACGGCAGATTCTGGGGACATATCTTCTCAGGGTTTGGCTGCAAGCCTGTCTGGCCACTATTTTTTGGCGAGGCTGCTGGCAATGGACTGAAACAAACTGATAAAAAGTTGATGAGATCTGAACCTCACGATATTCTCCAAGGTTCTCAAGAACCAGAAGATGCTCTGCCCTTCAGATCCAATCGATGTTACAGGGAGCAGGGTGCTGGCTGTGGGAACAGGCCAGCCAGGAGGGCCTGGGTTGTATTCTGGATCTCAGAAATGCCGGTGGGAAGTTTGCTTGCATGGGAGTTTTGGTTCGGAAATCTTTGGGGATGGGAAAACTCAGTCCCCTCAGATCTCCAAAGGTATGTGGAATGAGCTGACCCAGCCCACATCCCATTCTGATTCTGAGGCTTATCTGCTCTTAATCCTGCACCTGTGCCCTGAATTCTTAAGAACAATGACTAGGAGAAACACATAGGCAGCATGAAGAAAGTAACAGTGTCAACAGACTCTAGGCCTAGTGTCAGGAAATGTCCACCAGAAAGTCAGACATTTCTGGTGTCTTTCCCTACTCCCAGAAAATAAGAATCAAAAGGAAGAAAAGAAAACACAGCCCAAGGGACAATGAGAGTAAATGAAAAAGATCAGAAAGATACTAGCTATGGTAATGACCAACAACCAACCTCCTAAAATGTGATTCCGTATTACAAAAGAAATTAGACTCAATGGCCCTATTATAAATTTGCTAAAAATACATATATTTATATTTACCGAAACAGAAAAATAGACTACTCTGAGATGTGTGGATAATTTATGATGTTGTCACACATCAGATACTTCTAGGGCCAAAAAAATGGCAACAGAAAAATGCAGAGGTAACTCTTATTTCTGGGTGTAGCTAGGGCTGGTTTGGTCACTCTGGCTGAATGAAAGCAATTGGATGCTGCCATCTAAGCAGTGAGAGGCGAGGAAAGTTCAGCTCAGGGTTGGAGTCCCTCCAGTGTCCTGCTCGGGGACTCAGGTGAGCCCCTTTCTTCCTCTTTCCAGCTTCACAGCCACAAAGTCCTTCTCCAAAGAATCTTAGAGGCGTTTCCCCATATTCTCATTTGATTCAAAGTTCCTTGATTGGAGGCTGAAGCCTGAGACTAGTTGGCAGAGGAATAAGGAGAGAGCTAGAGACCCGGCTTTAGTGACCCTTGTCCATGGTGAATTTTAAATTTCCCCTTGCCCATGGATTAGACACTCCAGCCATGACTTGGAGCAAGACAAAAAATACACAATAGTCACAAACATAATACATTACAGCTTTACAGAAGAGAATACTGTTGTGTGTTTTTTTTTTTTTCCTCCTTAGAAAGGTGGGTCTTTTCAGAACAGGCAGAAACGAGGCTACGGTTACTAAGACACAGTGGAAGAGAAACCGGGAACCAGTTTGAAAAAGTTTGTATCGCCAACAATTCTCAGGGGTGAGCCAGGTGCATTGAAAAGAAATGACCTCCTCAGGATTCTGCCGTTTTCCCATAGAATTCTTCATTCTTGGTCCCCAATGCTTTCAGAGAAAGAGGGTTCCAGGAATCTATCTTCTCTGCTCTTTTCCTTTCCCCATTAAGTGTGCTTAAGATAAAATTCCTAAAGAAGGCACCGAGAAATCTACTGCGCCGAAGTCCTGTTTGAATTTTTTTTTCCTTTACCCAAAGAGACAAAGGTGAAGAAATGGACTGACTCCTCCAGAGCTTGCCCACCTCTCTCAGCTGGTCGCAGACCCCAATCTCCCCCCCGTGTGATTGGCATGTATAGCTACCTGGTCCCGAGCCCTTTCTGATAATGGTGGAAGTTGGAACTCAAGTTCAGCTGGGTTCTGGACAAATTTCACTGAGTTTGCTTAAAGGGACCAGGTATCCATCCAATTCCAGCCCCTAGTTTCGTTCCTCTGGGTCTACTTATTTTTCACCCGCTTTCATTGGTTCAGGAATGGGTGGGACATGCACCACCAAAGTAAAGTGGTGCTTGCTTCCAAACCATGGCTTTCCTCTCCATCAAGACCCATTGATCAAGGTTAGCTTCTCAGTGGAGACTCTTAGGTAGATTTCCTGGTGCATGTACACAGGTACAGGTAGGATGTACACATATTAAAAATCTCGGTGTGTTTCTTTTTGGCAGGTGGGGGCCTGGGGAAACGTACAGCACTCTATTTCGAATGGGGCACAGACAGGATAAAAGCTACATTCCCACAATACATACACATTAGTAAAAGAAAAAACCAAACCAGGACACAATACTTTCTAAGCATAGTATATGCTGAGTTTCAAATATTCTGTTTCTATAAGAACTCTATAGGACTCTGGCTATTCAGCCTGAAAAGGTAGGTTCTTCATGATACTTCTGAATTCATCCTTCAAAAGTGACTCGATAAAATGCTACTTTAAGGTCAGACAAAATACACGAGGAAGGAAGGGCCAGGTCCTACGTGACCACACAAGGCAGAAAGGGCCTTTGGTTACAAGGAGAGTTGCACCAATTGGTTATTAGTTAAAAAAAAAAAAAAAGAATTTCTAATCTGTATACATCTTGTCTGCTTCAACCAACAAATGAAATGTCTTGACTTGAAGAAGGGGTGGTAGGTTCCTTCTCACGATATATGGCTATATTTAAACATGTTCACTTTCCTGATATGTAAAATAGACTATATTATTATTACTAATTTTTACAGATAAGCATCAGCTCTAAAAATATCTGAATCAGAAATCACAACTATTTACTTTTTATCAAAAAGCATTTGTTTGTTTTCCCTGAATTTTCACATTTGTGCTGATGGCGGACAGAAATGGTGATGAAAACAGAGAAGAGACGTATGAGACAGCCCAGGGAAGACAGCTCCATGGCCATTCCTCAACAGGCCCCCGGCCCACACTGCGCTGGGCGAAGCCCCCAGGAGCGCTGCCGTTCCCTCTTTCTGGTATGTCACTAGCACAGGATGACCTCATTCTCTTTCTGTCCCTTCTGTCCCTTTGCAACTACTGCCAGAGTACTCTGAAGATACTTTGGAAGAGTCAAGAAACTTTCGGCACGTGTTTTCTTTGTTAATGCGGCAAAGAACAGGACTGTCCCCTCTTGCAGGGATTCACAGTCCCCGGAGACACTGAGAAGCAGTGTGAACCAGGTGTGTATTCAGCAGAGGACACACATTTGTAAGGGCGGTGGAATGACCCCATGTCATCATGCCTATGACAGGTGGCCCAACCTCATGCCTTTATAAGGAGGGCAGGCAGAATGACTCCGGGATATTTGTGTACTGAACAGGTGGAGCGTGCCATTGTACTAACAGATGGATCAATGATATTGTATGAAGGATAGCTGAACGACACCATGTTTTGTTTCATCAGGAAGACGAATGCCTGTCACAATTGAAGACTGACAGATATACATTATTGTACTTGGGACATCATCCATCCAAATTGTATTAGGAGAACAACATCAGTCCATTGCACTAAAAACAGGCAGATCAATAACATGCTATCTTTGCTGACAGATGGGCCAACAGCATGGTGTCATGCTAGCCAGTGGCTCAACCCAATGTTACTGAACTGAGGAACAGCCAGCAATACCACGCTGTCAGACTGCAATCAACACCAGTGCATCAAAGTAGGACAGGAACACCAACACCAAGAAATACGCCAGAACCGCTCACGATGCACACAAATACTTATTGCTTTTGTCTGTACTGGCTGCATTGATGGCTGCAGAATGGAGAACTGAGCTTGTAATAGACAGTGACACTGAAAACACACCAACAGCTGGTTGACAAGAAAGAGAACAGAGTAAACACCCAATGCCTTACTGTCTAATGTTGTCTTCTGAGATGTGCCTGTTTCCTGTACACATGACTTTATGAGAGGCCCCACTCAAGGGCCAGGTACCCTTCCTTGCAAGGGGGCTAAGAGGAAGCTTCAGGGGGCAGGGAAGGCTCCCACAGACTCTGACAAAGCAGACAGCAATACCAGCACAATAACATCCTCGGTAGCCGGACACAGGCATATAACAACCACCCAACTAGAGTCTTGAAAAGTGGCCCACGGGAAATGGTGCTTCTTTTAAAGTGCAAGATGGTGACACTGTCCCTGGTAGAACCTATTTTTGAAAAACATAAAGTGCTTTTTATTTTAACTTTTTTTAAACTTGAATACCACAGGAAACAAAAAAAGAATTTCTATTATAGTAGATGCTTTCCTTGCTGCAGCAGGAAGTATTCAAAAGTCTGAAAGGGTTTTTTTTTTTCTTTTCAATCGGGGTTTTTTTCTTTCATTTTTGCAGGTAAAAAAAGAACCCCATCAGATTTTATTCTGTTCTTCAGTAACATACAGTCTCTTTGAATAAGCTATTTCTTTTGCATATTTGACACTTGCATATCTTTTGAGTCTATACTAGTGATATACAGAAAACGTTCTCCCTCTACAACCCTAAAGCAATGCTCAGAGTTCGTACTGTTGGCTAAGTGCCCGCCTTCTGAACCCTTCCCAGATTGCCAGGGGGCAATTAGAATTGAGTACAAGTGGTACAACTCACCCTGATGATATCTCAAAATAAAACCTCAGGTACCACAAAATACTGAAGTCAATGAAGACATTTGAATAAGGGTTTTGCGCTGGGATTGTGGCTTCTGGTGCAAAGATTTCTCCATGCCACGAGCAGTCCCTGCAGCCTACTAACAGTGAGATCCATCCAGGAGGTGATGGACAGGAGTTCCTAGAGGTGGCCAGACAATAATCAAAACCAAATTGGACAACCCACTTTTTTAACACCAGCCACATGTTCCAGCGTCCTTCTCTAGCACAAGCCAGGAGGATCAGAGATGTTGCCTAGAGGCTGTGATGGGGAGCCATGAGAGAAGAATGGGGAGTAGGTGGCCTTGGTTATGTGGTAATGGTGGCTGTGAGTTCTGCTCATTATCGTCTCCCAAAAAGGGCAGTGGCATTGATATAGGGAGGTGCCATATCCTATGGCTTGGCCAACTTCATTCCAATGAACCTGCCATGGCTCTTAAGGTCTTAGGGAGCTCTTGCTAGAGTCTCTCTTCTTTCTGGGGGCTCTGTAGAGCCTTTCTGTTTCAGAGTTCATGCAGAAAAACTCTGTGGCAGGGAAGCTGAGTAGCACTCCTCTTTGGACCTTGCCACAAGTTTCTCTTCCACATGGGGTAGTTCAGCTGCTCTGATCCTGTGTGCTTCCATGGGCTCCTCCCCCTGGCAATACCCGGACATCAGGGGAGATATGGTTCTCGAGTTTGTACTTTTCCTGACCACTGGAGGCTTTTCCAGTCAATGTTTCTGTAGAGTAAATACAGTTCTGCCTTAAGAACTTAGGGGAGGTGGGTAAGGGGGAACTCTCAAAGTGGTTCTTCTCTGATCTTGTCCCAACACTGAACTTGGGACTGGTGCTCCCATGGAGGCTCTTGGGAGGGCTGGAATCCACACTGTACAGAACCTGTCCCTCATCATCTGTGTCTGCATCAATGTACTGGTGGATACCCGCTTCGAAGTTGAATGCTATTGCTGTGTGTTTCTCAGGTGACTGAGGGGGTGTCCTAGCACTCGCTGTGGTGTAGATGGAGGACTCTGGACTCAGCACAGGCCTGTCCAAGAGTGCGGCACACTCCAGTCCAGCAACAGCAGCTGCAGCACCCCCCCGGTACCTGAGAGAGTCGTGATACATCCCCAGAACAGGGATTAATGGGCTGGATTCACCCTCCATGAAGTTGACTTTAAGTGCTCGGAGCTTCAAGGGGTTGTTGGTCTTCATGGAACTCTTTGGGCTCTCAATGAGGAAAGCAGAGTGATGACTAGCATCAGGAGTGGGGTTGGCCTCCACAAACCTACCACCACTGGTGCCCAGAGCTCCCTGCCAGCCCATCTCTGGGGCCATGCTGCCCCCAGTCTTGCTGGAGAGTGATGCCAAAGGGCTGTGGGAGAATCTCGTGGCTTCAGGGAAGTCTGTGGCACAGCTAATGAAGCTATCAATGCTTGACATGCTTCTCATGTCTATGATCCCTTCTGTACGAGTAGGCAGAGGGGCTATGGGGCTGGGGATACTCTCCATTTCAAGTTCTTCCTTTGGTTTGCTCTGTGATGATGACTCCTTGGTATTGAGGATGGGCTGAGATTGGGTCTTGGCCATTTTATTGTACATGTCTTCCAACTGCTGGACGTTCAGGTGCTGAGGACTAGAAGATGATCTGGCTTTCTCAGGGGATCCCTGCTCCTTGGTTTCAAAGGACTTACTTGAGCTGGTTTCAGATAGTGTCCTCTTTGTCCATTTCCATTTGTTGGGAGACAAGTGATTATCTTGTACTTTATCCTTCTTACCCATATTTTCTCCATTTTTCTCGACCACAATGTCCATCATCTCGATGCTCCGGGCAAAAGCATCTTTCATGTTCATGGACACAATGCTGCCATTCCTCTTGGCTCTCTCCAGAGCCTCTCTCCGCTTGATTGCTTTCTCTTGCCTCTTCTGCTCCTTGTAGAACTCAGAGAAGTTGTTGACAATGATGGGGATGGGAAGAGCAATCACCAGGACCCCTGCGATGCAGCAAAGCCCCCCCACAATTTTCCCCAGGAGAGTCTTGGGGTAGATGTCTCCATACCCAACAGTAGTCATGGTAATAGTAGCCCACCAGAAAGAGGCTGGGATGCTTTTGAACTTGGTGTCTTCCTCATCCTTCTCCGCAAAGAAGACAAGGCTGGAAAAGATCATGATGCCCATGGCAAGGAAGAGAATGAGCAAGCCTAGCTCATTGTAGCTCCGCCGCAGGGTGAAGCCCAAGGACTGGAGACCGGTAGAGTGGCGTGCGAGCTTAAGGATGCGGAGGATACGCATGATGCGGAAGATCTGGACCACACGGCGGACATTCTGAAACTGCAGCACACTCTTGTTGGATTCGGTGAGGAAGATGGTGACATAGTATGGCAGGATGGCCAACAAGTCAATGGCGTTGAGTGGGCCCTTGAAGAACTTCCACTTCTTGGGCGAGGAGAGGAACCGCAGTAGGTACTCCATGGTGAACCATGCAATACACACAGCCTCCACGTGGGCCAGCTGGGGGTTGTCTGTGGTCTGGCCAAACTCATCAAGGCTCTGCAGCTCGGGCAGCGTGTTGAGTGACAGGGCAATGGTGGAGAGGACGATGAACATTATGGAAATTATGGCAAGGATCTGTGAGGAGAAGAGAGTGGGATTTAGTTATCAACCATCAACAGGATGCTCACTCTAATACCCGGAGTCCGCAGGGTGCTGCTCCTCAACGTTCAGGAGCATTTCCCATCTCACTGATCACTTAATGACTGGATGGTGGAGCTAAAAAAGGTGATTTATTCAAATCAATTTATTGTACAGATGTGGAAACTGGTTCAGAGAATTGAAGTGATTTTAAAGCCAAGTGGTTAGCCTTGGGGTTGTCAATTTTTTTATTTATTTTTTGTATTTTTCTGAAGCTGGAAATGGGGAGAGACAGTCAGACAGACTCCCGCATGCACCCGACTGGGATCCACCCAGCACGCCCACCAGGGGCAATGCTCTGCCCCTCCGGGGGGGGGGGTGTCACTCTGCCACCTGGGGCAAAGGCCAAGGAGCCATCCCCAGTGCCCGGGCCATCTTTGCTCCAATGGAGCCTTGGCTGCGGGAGGGGAAGAGAGAGACAGAGAGGAAGGGGGGCGGGTGGAGAAGCAAATGGGCGCTTCTCCTATGTGCCCTGGCCGGGAATCAAACCCAGGTCCCCCGCACACCAGGCCGACGCTCTACCGCTGAGCCAACCGGCCAGGGCCGTCAAATTTTTTCTATGAAGGGCCAGATGGTTAATATTTTTAGTGAAGTCCGTGAAAGCTTTGTTGCAACTACTTAACTTTGCAGTTGTGGCATAGAGGTGACCTTAGAGAGAACATAAATGAATGCATGTAGATGTGTTTCAAACTATTGACAAAAAGAGGCAGTGGAATGAATTTGACTTGTGGGCCACAGTTTGCTGGTTCATCCCTATTGTGTGGTGGGGACTGCTTCCATGATAATAATACTTACTCTTTACTGGGTGCTCATTGTATGTGCTTAGCACTCCCAATGCAATATTTTATTTCATTCTTACAAAATTGCCAGTAAGTATTCTATCTGCACAGAATAGGTGAGGAACATTAGGTGTCTAAAGGTAGTAAGTGGCAGAGCCAGGGTGTCCACTTGGGTCAGGATGACCCCAGAGCATGAGCTCTTTAGGCTGTGTTAGAAATCAGATAAAAGCTATAGACCAGAGGTACAAGTGGAAGGGCCAGGACCAGCATTCAGTTTTCAATGTGTCAATTATTTATTGATCATCTACTAGACATGAGGCACTGGGGTACTGCAGAGAGCAAGAGAGCTCTGGTGTCTTGCTAGGCCAGCTCAGAATAGGACAGGGAGTACCTCGTGATATAGTGTTTCCCCAATCTCAGGTGTGCTACCAATTTGATCTCTCTCTCTTTTTTTTTTTTTTTTAGCTATAGTAGTGTCTTTTGAAAAAACTCAAGTTTTACTTTCTTGATTTAAACTGATTGAATGAGAAAAATTCTGTAATCACTTGATAAAATGGAATATCTGATACTTGCAAAAGTAGATCTAATTTATATATATTTATGAATCATAATCAAATAAACACTTATGAAGCCACCACCCAAGTTAAGAAACAGAGCACGTAACAATTACATCAAAGCTTCCTATGTCCTCCACCCTGGAGATAATCAGAATCTTTTCTCATCCCTTTGCTTTTCTGTATAATGTTTAATACAAACGTATACATGCCCAGACAAGTTATCGTTTCATTTTGTTCAGTTTTGACATCAGATTGTATGTGTTCTTTTTTTGCTTGTTTGTTTTAATATTTTTTATTTATTCATTTTAGAGAGGAGAGAGAGAGAGAAGGGATAGGAGCAGGAAGCATCAATTCCCATATGTGCCTCGACCAGGCAAGCCCAGAGTTTCAAACCGGCGACCTCAGTGTTTCCAGGTCGACACTCCATCCACTGCACCACCGCCTGGTCAGGCTGTATGTGTTCTTTTGATGCTCGTATAACCCTTTCCTGAATAATAAAACAACAACAACAAAAAGAGAACCCACTTACCTTCTTTGTTTTATTTTAGCCTCATCCTAAGAAAAGAACTTCTGCTTTTGCATGCTAGGGATATATGTATTAAATATTCATCAAAAGAAACATGTGATCGTTGGAATAAAACATTTTAGAAGCACACTTTGGGAACTCCTGCATCAAGGTTAGGAGTGTGGACCCCGGACTTGGAATCCAGCTTTGCCATTTATTGGCTGAGTAGCCGTGGACATTGAAAATTTCCTTGCCTTAGTTTCCTTATTTGTAAAATGGGGGGGTATACCAGTGGTTCTTAACTGGGGATGATCTTACAGCCCAGGAGACATCTAGCAAATTTTGCAGAAATTTTTGGTGGTCACAACTTGGGGAAGAGACAGCTAGTAAGTGGAGGCCAGGGATGCTGTAAATGTCCTAGAATGCACAGGACAGCCCTTCAATGAAGAAGGATGTAGCTTCAAATGTCAATAGTGCCAAGGTTGAGAAACCCTGTGATATAACGATAGTCAGCCCCCTCATCAGTGTAGATTGGGGGAAAGGAGGTTGTGCTTGTATAGCTACTAGCTCAGGGCTAGCTAGGCACAGAGTGGGTCTGATCTTACAGGGCAGCCAGTCAGGGCCTTGGGCTGAGCCCCAAGGTCGCTGCTGTAGCCTCTAACTCCAGCCAGGAGGGAGCCTGCAAGAGAGGAAGAAGATCCTTGGAGAGTCTGTTCCTTTAAGAGCTGGGAGGTCCCATTTCCCCCAGAGGCTTCTGGGGGAAGCCTGCTCCAGTTTCTAACACCAGTCAACTCCAGAGAAAGCCCACATAATTGATGTTTGCCAACAGACCCATGAATTATGCACCCAGCTATTATAAAGTCCTTAGGGCTGTTATTTTTTCTTTTTGATTGTGTGTGTGTGTGTGAGAGAGAGAGAGAGACAGAGAGAGTCAGAGAGAGGGATAGATAGGGACAGACAGACAGGAAGAGAGAGAGCTGAGAAGCATCAACTCTTTGTTGCGGCTCCTTAGTTGTTTATCGATTGCTTTCTCATATGTGCCTTGACTGGGGGGCTACAGCAGACTGAGTGACCCCCTGTTCAAGCCAGAGACCTTTGGGCTCAAGTCAGTGATCACGGGGTTATGTCTATGATTCCACACTCAAGCCATCGACCCGTGCTCAAGCTGGTGAGCCTGTGCTCAAGCTGGCGACCTCGGGGTTTTGAACCTGGGTCCTTCATATCCCAGTCTGATGCTCCATCCACTGAGCCATCGCATGATCAGACAGGGCTGTTATTCTAAGGCAGACACCCTCTTTGTGCCTGAGCATGTGCCCTCCCTCTTCCCTTCCTTTCAGCAGAAGAAAAGGGGGGCAGAGGCCCTGCTGGTTCCTGGAGGTGGGCACCTACTTTTTAGGGTTGGGTTGGGAGGGTCAGAGCACACCAGGCCCCCTTCCTGCATCAAATAGAATGTGCAGTGATACAGCCTGAGCTTCCCTGACCCACTCCTCCTGGCCCTGCCCTCAAGATTGTTCTGAGACCCACTACACTCAGGGCCACACTTCCTGGCTGGAAGACTTCCAAATGTGAGTTAAACCCTCTGTGCCTCAGTTTCCTCATATGTAAGGTGGAGGCATATGTCACTGCAGGGCTGCAGTAAGAATTTGATGAGCTCATAAAGCTTTTGGATTTTAGTACTTCATAGGCTTACACTTATGTATAAGCTCTCTTAGGATTTGAGTTTGAGTCCTGGCACTAATATTCTCTGACTGTGTGGCCTTGGACAAGTCACTTCCCCTCTCTGAGCCTCCATTTCCTTATCTCTAAAATGAAGAGGAAAGTAACTGAGCACTTAATACATAACAGTCACTTAATATATATTATGATATTAAATTATTAATCATGTAATTTATTGTTATCCCCACCTCTGGCCCCAGACAGGTTGCTTTTGGAGTTCCAGGATTAAGGACTAGGTCTGGGGCTTCCAGAGTCTGGCTAAAGCAGCAGACATCCTACAGACAGCCTTGAACCCAAATGAACAGTGTTTGTCGCAACTCTGAGATGGGTCTCAACAGTGGGGAACCAGCTAGCACCCCAAGTCCTCTTGGTCTCAGCTCAGGCCTCTGCCTGGGCCTCTGCATTTCCAGCCTTGTTTCCTTGGGATCTGAGCCCAATCAGCTTCAGGCAGGACTCCAGGAACTTGGGTAGCAGAGGTAGGAGCCAGGACCAGGGACTTGGAGGCTATCCCTAAATTCCTGCTCTGCAAGGAGGCTTTGGATCCTGGAGCCCACTTGTCTGCACCAAATATGTGAGCGGGCTTTGGAGTTCTGGGAGAAGCCAGGCCCTCTTCATCCTGTCAGCTCTGGGGGTTGATTACAGGGAAGTCCACCTTTGGCTCCAGCAATCAACACAGGCTGTTTATCACTTCCTCTGCATATTGGCCTGCTCTTCCAGGAATGTGGATTTTCCATGCAGTCAAGGGCCCAGGCTCATCTCCGCAAGATGGGAAAAGGGAAGCGACTCGTTCATGGTCACACAGCCCACAGGGGTCAAGTCTGTACTGTGACACTTGAAGCTCTGGCAAGCTGAGATCTAGTGTCTAAGGGTTGCAAATTACTTTTCACACGTAACATGTATATTCATGGCGGCATTCTTCACAATGGACAAAAAGTAGAATCAACCCAGATGTCTATCAACCGAGGATTAGAAAAATGAACTGTGCTATTTCCGTACCATACAACGGAGTATATTCATCCATAAAAAGGAATGAAGTATTGATATGTACTCTAATATGGATGAATCTTGAAAACATTATCTAAGCGAAAGAAGCCAGACACAAAAGGCCGCATACTGTATGATTCCATTCTATAAAATGTGCAGATAAAGCAGATCTATAGAGATAGAAAGTGGTTGCCATGGTGGGGACAAGATTAACAGTGAACGGGCATGTGGGATCTCATCGAGATGACGAAAATGTCCTAAAACTGGTGGAGGGTGATAGATTGTACAACCCGGCAAGCTTACTGAAAAATCATTAACTTGCACACTGGAAATGGGTGGATTGTATACTATGTAAAGAAGCTGCACAAAAGCCATAAAAATGTGATTTCCATAAAGGGTATTCCATTGCTTTTCACCCTCATAACTACACTGATAGGTCACAGGAGGGAAGCAGAAACCCGAGCAAGCCACAGCCCTGCTCTAAACCCTGCCGTGGCTCCCTGCACTATCGGAGGAAGTTCGGACTCCTTTGCATTTAGTTGGCATATGTTACTCTAACAGAGTGCTTACTAAATGTGATGCTAGTTGCTAGGGATGCAGCATGAATAAGAAAGACAGTTTCCTGGGTCGCAAGAAGCTGGTAGGGAAAGGCAGACCAAAAAAACCCCCATAAACCAATAAAGGAGCAAAGTGAAGTCAGATAGTGTTATGTGTTGCACGTTACTGAGAAAAACACGCCAGAGGGATCAGTAAAGAAGCACTGGGGGTGTCCACATGAGGCAGGGTGGTCAGGGCAGGCCTCTCTCAGGAGGTGCCCTGGTTGCTGAGATTTGAGGATGAGGATGAGGAGTTCAAAGATTTAAACATGTCAGGCAGAAGGCCCAGCATGGGCCTAGGCCCTGATGCGGGCCTATTGAGGACAGAAAGGTGCTCAGTGTGAGGTCTGAGTGAGCAAAGGGGGAAGTAGGAGGAGATGAGGTCGGAGAGGCAGGAGGGCCTGATGAGGCATGATAAAGAGATTTGGATTTTATATTAAGACCATCTTTCTTCTCTCTCTCCAGACCATTTCCTGCATCTCCCACTACATATTTCATAATGAATGCCAGCAAAACCACTTATATTTCCCAAGCCACACCATCAAAGTTGCCCACCCCCCAGGTCCTTGCCCATGCGGTTCCCTCTGCCTGGAATGCCCTTCCTCCCCCACTTCTCCTGGGTGATCGTACCCCCTGTTCAGGCCTCAGCTCAGAGGCCATTTGCTCCAGGGAGCTCTCTGTGCCCCAGCTTCAGGTTGGGTACACCCATCCTCTGGACGCCCACAGCCTGAGTTTCTCCCATCATCCCACTGATCTTGCTGAGTTGAAATTTTCTCCTGTGTCCCACAATAGACTTTCAGCTCCATGAGGGCCCAGCTGCTATATCCCCAGCTCCTCAAACAGTGCTTCACGCTGAGTAGATGCTCCCTAAATAGTTGATAAATGAATGAACAAGCAGGTGAATGAAATGGAGGCTCAGAGAACGAAGTTACTTTTCCAGGACCACAGAACTTGCAAATGGTAGATTCAGGATTCCATCTCAGGTCTGTGGATCTCCCCACAGTTTCAAGGACATAGGCGGAAGAGGCTCTTGACCATCAAACCTTTCTCTCCTTTTATGGTGCTTCCGCTTCCTCCAGCTTTAAGGGGGGGATTACAGCCAGGGAGTTTTAATTATAAGGGTCACTGGCACAGATCCGATTTAAGGGGATTGGGAGCAGGCTGACGGTTTCCTCCCTGCCCTGCGGATGGGGCCACCAATAAGAGGTTGATGCAGAATTGGGCACAAAGGGACAAGAATCCAGCAGGGTCTGTGTGCTTGGACAACAGGATGAAGACAGGCCTGGGGGCAGAGCCAGGCAACAGTGGTCTTCATTCTGAGAGGGCAACCAAGTTACAAAGGTGGAGGGAGGTGCGGTGGCATTGCGGGGTGTCCCAGGCATTATACACCAAGAAGCCTTGAGAAGCTTGAGAAGCTTATTTTTACTTGTTTGCCCAAGTTTCAAACTTGGGAGATTTCACATAAAAAAGCCAGATTTTCAGATTCCCTTGGAAAATCAGATTATGTGTCTCCATTCAACCTGCACTCCCGATGGCAGCCATTGGCTGGAGCTGAAGAGCCAGCCACCCTGGCCTTTGCTCCCTAATTTGCCACAGGCCACTTCTCTCTTTTCATTATCGGCCAGGTCTCTGTAGGCACTGGGTTTGCAGTCCCGGACTGGTGCAACTCTGAAAACAGTAACCATTTAGTGATCTGCTACAGTATATGAAGAACTTTCCAGACAAGATCTGTATCTATTTGCCTAAGACAGGAACCTAGGATTCATACTTGCCACACTCATCTCCCTGAGGTGACCCGACTCTTCCGAACAAGCTCTGGCTTGGCCGAGCCCTTCCTAACAGGTCAGCTTAGTTCCCATGAGCCTTGTCAAAGCAGGAATTCTGGCCTGACCAGGCGGTGGCACAGTGGATAGAGTGTCGGACTGGACTGGGATGCGGAGGACCCAGGTTCGAGACCCCGAGGTCGCCAGTTTGACCCAGGTTCGAGACCCTGAGGTTGCTCATCTGGTTTGAGTAAAGCTCACCAGCTTGGACTCAAGGTCACTGGCTGGAGCAAGGGGTTATTCAGTCTGCTGAAGGCCCACGGTCAAGGTACATATGAGACAACTAAGGTGTTGCAACGAAAAACTAATGATTGATGCTTCTCATCTCTCTCTGTTCCTGTCTGTCTGTCCCCATCTATCCCTCTCTCTGACTCTCTCTCTGTCTCTGTTAAAAAAAAAAAAAAAGGCAGAAATTCTGGGAGCTGGTGATGTTGTAACCTTTTGCCCATCTGAGGACAATGCCTCTCTCTGGTGATGGTGGGGAACTTGATTCTGGTCCCTGCAGAAGAAGGAGGTAATAGGGAGAAATGGGGGTGGGCAATGCCCTTCCTTCCTGAGTGATCACCAATTCCCTATATTTGCCAAGAGCCTGAGAAGCTGAGGAAGGGACTGGCAGTCTTAACAGCGATGAATGGCATGGGTCCATCCCTGTTGCAGTGAGCAGTGTATTGAAACAAAAAAAAATGAGCATAGGAAATGATAGGCAAGGAGAGTATCCATGAGTTATGCTGAGTCTGGCAGGATGGGGAGTGGAGAAGGTAAATCTCTGTGAGCTTGGCTAACATGGCTAGTGTTGCTAAAGGGAGCTAAATATGTTAGTCTGGATGCTGGGATTGGGTACTACTCTGGCTAACATCAGAATAATGATTCTGTGAATGGTCACCCCTGACAATAGCCAGACTTGCTGGCTAATGTCCAACATAATTTAGAAAGAGGCATTTGAGTGACCTAACAATGATGTTTCTCATGTAAGATTTTTATCTCACTAGAGATTCATATTGAGGTGAAATGGATATGTGGGTGGTTGAGAGACCTACTTTTTAATTCTGTCTGGGCATCTTTAGATAAGTATCTCACATCTCTGGTCTTTCTCATGAAACATTCACTTGAGACTCTGTTGGGTCTCCAGCACAATTCCCTTCCAAGTGGTGACTCAGGGATGCAGTGGGTCTATCATCTCAGTATGTGGCCTTCACCCTTCCCACGGCAGGGGAAGGGACAGCATGAATAATTCACAATTCCATGCACCCAGAAGTGATATCTGTCATTCCCTCCCCTGGCAGTGAGATCTGCGATCAACAGAGCTTCGAAACCTCTAACACGCTTCATAACAGGCTAAGGAGATGGTCCCCACCGTGGTTGTGTGCACCTATGAAGCATGGGGGAGCAGAGAGAAATTACTGGCATTTATTTTTTATTTTATTTTATTTTATTTTTAATTTTTTTATTTTATTTATTCATTTTTAAAGAGGAGAGAGAGACAGAGAGGGAGAGAGAGGAGAGAGAGACAGAGAGAGAGAGAAGGGGGAGGAGCTGGAAGCATCAACTCCCATATGTGCCTTGACCAGGCAAACCCAGGGTTTCGAACCGGCGACCTCAGCATTTCCAGGTCAACGCTTTATCCACTGCGCCACCACAGGTCAGGCAAATTACTGGCATTTAATAAACAAGTTCTAGAGATCTGGTGGACAACATTGTACCTACAGTCAGTAGTACTGCACTGTACACTGAACATTTTGTTAAAAGGGCAGATCTCGTGTTGTGTTCTTAACATGATAAAATAAAATAAACATAATAAAAAATTGGGATAGTTATACAAAATAAAAAGCATTTGAGCCTGACCAGGTGGTGGCACAGTGGATAGATCATTGGACTGGGATGTGGAAGGACCCAGGTTCAAGACCCCGAGGTTGCCAGCTTGAGCGTGGGCTCATCTGGTTTGAGCAAAAAGCTCACCAGCTTGGACCCAAGGTCGCTGGCTCCAGCAAGGGGTTACTCAGTCTGCTGAAGGCCCGCGGCCAAGGCACATATGAGAAAGCAATCAATGAACAACTAAGAAGTCGCAACGTGCAACGAAAAACTAATGATTGATGCTTCTCATCTCTCTCCGTTCCTGTCTGTCTGTCCCTGTCTATCTCTGCCTCTGTAAAAAAAAAAAAAAAAAAAAAAAAGAAAGGAAAAAAAAAAAAGCATTTGAGGCAGACAAAAAGAAAAGCAAGAAATAACTGGCATTTCTACTTTTTAACATAAAAAAAGAAATCAAGTGTTAGTGGCATTTAGTCCAGGCATCAACATGGCTCACCGCTCACTCTGTGTCAGACTTCCCAGGGGAAGCAGAAGGGCCCGAGGAAAGTGGGGCTGCCTCAGCCTGCTGGGTTGGCAAGGGAACTCTCACATCTTTGCCTGCATTGATGCTGTGCACGTTCGCTTGGTGTGGAAGAGCCTTCTAGCACTTACTCCTATCTGGTTCTTGTCTTCTTCCTGGGCACAGCAGAGAAATCGACTTCCTCTGTGTAGAGAACTGTCGCACCCACTGTAGCCAGTGGGCTGTGCGAAGGGGTGTTGTATATATCACTTTAGGGCTGAGGCATTTAAGAGTAGGTGTGAGTTCTCCATACTCTTTCTTCCTTTCCGCCAACAACATGAAACCGATCAGTGACCTTTTTTGATTAGGCCTATTTGACCCCGCAAATAAAAAGTGAGCTGGTTAAGAAAATTCTCACCTTTATTTTACAGGTGAGAGAACTAAAACTCATAGAGGTAAAGTGACTTGCCCAGGATCACACAGCCAGGAAGCAGCTGGATCAAACTGAGATATAACGTAGAAGGTACCTGGCATCTAATAGGTCCTCAGTAAATGCCAGTTCTCTTCCTCCACAAACTAAGGAGGGCAGAATGGAGAACTGGAAGAGACGTACTAAGTGGGGCCTGCTCTGAGCTCCATGCTGCTGGTCGGATTCCAGATTCCATCTGGAACCCTCCAAACTGTGCTGGGGTCCAGCAGGAGTGGAAACCAAAGCTTAAGAGCTGGTCAATAAAGTAAATCAGTAGCCAGGATGTCAGCGCCTGAACAAAATTCTTAGAGGATCCCACTCCCTCCAAAAAAATGTCATCTGAGGGTAGGGGTTGCAAGTCGAGGTTTCCAGGGAAGGGTCCAAAGTCCCAGCACTTCTTAGAGACTCTTATGCTTATAGGAGCTTGCACAAATAATGGTTTCAGTATTGCCAAGGGTCCTATAGTCATCTGAACTTTAAAAAAAAATGATTTGAGAGAGAGAGAGGAAGAGAGGAAGAAAGGAAGAGAGAGAGACATTGATTTGTTGTTCTACTTATTTATGCACTCAGTGGCTGATTCTCCTATGTGCCCTGGCTGGGGATCAAACCTGCAACCTTGGCTTATTGGGATGACACTCTAACCAACTGAGCTAGCCAGCCAGGGCCATGTGAACTTTTCAAAGCGCCTTCATACTGAAGCTGGACAGAGAGTAAAGGTTCAGCCTGCAAACTGATATTAGACAGAGCTGGGTTGCAATCTTGAGTCTTGCCAGCTGGGTGAAATCTGGTCCATTTCCTAACCTCTTTGAGTTCTGGTTTCCCTCATTATGAAATGGGCAGGACTGGAAAAAGAAATCAAAGGTAGAAGCTCTCAGTGCAGAGTTTGGGAGCTCTTCAGCTTTTGGGCCTTGAGTTCTACATATAGCAGGGGTCAGGAACCTTTTTGACTGAGAGAGCCATGAACGCCACATATTTTAAAATGTAAGTCCATGAGAGCCATACAACGACCCGTGTACCTTATGCATCATCCAATAAAAATTTGGTGTTGTCCCGGAGGACAGCTGTGATTGGCTCCAGCCACCTGCAACCGTGAACATGAGCAGTAGGAAATGAATGGATTGTAATACATGAGAATGTTTTATATATATATTTTTAATATTAATATTTTTTATTAAATTTAATGCAGTGACATTGATAAATCAGGGTACATATGTTGAGAGAAAATATCTCTAGATTATTTTGACATTTGATTGTGCTGTATACCCCTCCCGCAAAGTTAAATTGTCTTCTGTCACCTTCTATCTGGTTTTCTTTGTGCCCCTCCCCTCCCCTAACCCCTTTCTCCTTCTTCACCCCCTCCCTCCTCCCCCAACCCCCCCGCCCCTGTTGCCATCACATTCTTGTTCATGTCTCTGAGTCTCATTTTTATGTCCCTTCTATGTATGGATTCATCTCAGTTTTTTTTCTGATTTACTTATTTCACTCCGTATAATGTTGTCAAGGTCCATCCATGTTATTGTAAATGATCCGATGTCATCATTTCTTATGGCTGAGTAGTATTCCATAGTATATATGTACCAAAGTTTTTTAATCCACTCGTCCTCTGACGGACACTTGGGCTGTTTCCAGATCTTCGCTATTGTGAACAATGCTGCCACAAACATGTGGGTGCATTTCTCCTTTTCGAGCTGTTCTATGGTGTCCTTGGGGTATATTCCTAAAAGTGGGATAGCTGGGTCAAAAGGCGGTTCGATTTTCAGTTTTTTGAGGAATCTCCATACTGTTTTCCACAGTGGCTGCACCAGTCTGCATTCCCACCAGCAGTGCAGGAGGGTCCCCTTTTCTCCACATCCTCGCCAGCACTTATTCTGTGTTGTTTTGTTCATAAGCGCCATTCTGACTGGTGTAAGGTGATATCTCATTGTGGTTTTAATTTGCATTTCTCTAATGATTAGTGATGTTGAGCATTTTTTCATATGCCTATTGGCCATCTGTATGTCCTCTTTGGAGAAGTGTCTATTCATCTCTTTTGCCCATTTTTGGATTGGGTTGTTTGTCTTCCTGGTGTTGAGTTTTACAAGTTCTTTATAAATTTTGGTTATTAACCCCTTATCAGACGTATTGTCAAATATGTTCTCCCATTGTGTAGTTTGTCTTTTTATTCTGTTCTTATTGTCTTTAGCTGTGCAAAAGCTTTTTAGTTTGATATAGTCCCATTTGTTTATCCTGTCTTTTATTTCACTTCCCCGTGGATATAAATCAGCAAATATATTGCTCCGAGAGATGTCGGAGAGCTTACTGCCTATATTTTCTTCTAAGATGCTTATGGTTTCACGGCCTACATTCAAGTCTTTTATCCATTTTGAGTTTATTTTTGTGAGTGGTGTAAGCTGGTGATCTAGTTTCATTTTTTTGCAGGTAGCTGTCCAATTTTCCCAACACCATTTGTTAAAGAGGCTGTCTTTACTCCATTGTATTTCCTTACCTCCTTTGTCAAATATCAGTTGTCCATAGAACTGTGGGTTTATTTCTGGGTTCTCTGTTCTATTCCATTGATCTATATGCCTGTTCTTATGCCAGTACCAGGCTGTTTTGAGTACAATGGCCTTGTAGTATAACTTGATATCAGGAAGTGTGATACCTCCCACTTTATTCTTCTTTTTTAAGATTGCTGAGGCTATTCGTGTCCTTTTTTGGTTCCATATAAATTTTTGGAATATGTGTTCTATATCTTTGAAGTATGTCATTGGTATTTTAATTGGTATTGCATTGAATTTATAAATTGCTTTGGGTAATATAGACATTTTAATGATGTTTATTCTTCCTAACCATGAGCACGGTATATACTTCCACTTGTTAGTATCTTCCTTGATTTCTTTTATCAATGTTTTGTAATTTTCCGAGTACAAGTCTTTAGTCTCCTTGGTTAAGTTTACTCCTAGGTACTTTATTTTTTTGGTTGTAATTGTGAAGGGGATTGTTTCCTTAATTTCTCTTTCTGACTGTTCATTGTTGGTGTATAAAAATGCTTCTGATTTCTGAGTATTGATTTTATATCCTGCCACTTTGCTGAATTTATTTATCAGGTCCAGTAGTTTTTTGACTGAGACTTTAGGGTTTTCTATATACAATATCATATCATCTGCAAATAATGATAGTTTTACTTCTTCTTTTCCAACTTGAATGCCTTTTATTTCTTCTTCTTGTCTGATTGCTGTGGCTAGGACTTCCAGGACTATGTTAAATAAGAGTGGTGAAAGGGGGCACCCCTGCCTTGTTCCTGATCTTAAGGGTATTGCTTTTAATTTTTGCCCATTGAGTATGATGTTGGCTGTGGGTTTCTCATAGATGGCTTTTATCATGTTGAGGTATGTTCCCTGTATTCCCACTTTGCTGAGAGTTTTGATCATGAATGGGTGCTGGATTTTATCAAATGCTTTTTCTGGATCTATTGAAATTATCATATGGTTTTTCTCCTTCTTTTTGTTTATGTGATGAATCACATTGATTGATTTACGAATATTGTACCAGCCTTGCCTCCCCAGAATAAATCCCACTTGATCATGGTGTATGATTTTTTCCATATATTGTTGGATCCGGTTTGCTAATATTTTGTTGAGGATTTTAGCATCTATATTCATCAGAGATATTGGCCTATAATTTTCTTTCTTTGTGTGGTCTTTGCCTGGTTTTGGAATCAGAATTATGCTCGCCTCATAAAAGGAGTTTGGAAGTCTTCCTTCCTCTTGAATTTTTTGAAATAGTTTGAGAAGGATAGGAGTTAGTTCTTCTTTGAATATTTGGTAGAATTCCGTTGTGAAGCCATCGGGCCCCGGACTTTGCTTTGTTGGGAGTTTTTTGATAACTGTTTCGATCTCCTTTGGTGTAATTGGTCTGTTTAAGTTTTCTGATTCTTCCAGATTGATTTTTGGAAGATTGTATGTTTCAAGGAATTTGTCCATTTCATCTAGGTTGTCTAGTTTTTTGGCATACAGTTCTTCATAGTATTTTCTTACAATATTTTGTATTTCTGTTGTGTCAGTTGTTATTTCTCCTCTCTCATTTCTAATTTTATTTATTTGAGTCCTCTCTCTCTTTTTCTTGGTGAGTCTACTTAAAGGTGCATCAATCTTGTTTACCTTTTCAAAGAACCAGCTCCTAGTTTCATTGATCCTCTGTATTGTTTCTTTAGCCTCTATGTCATTTATTTCTGCTCTGATCTTTATTATTTCCTTCCTTCTACTACATTTGGGCTTTACTTGCTGTTCTTTTTCTAATTCTTTTAGATGCAGGGTTAAGTTGTTTATTTGAGCTTTTTCTAGCTTCTGAAAGTGTGCCTGTAGTGCTATGAACTTCCCTCTCAGCACTGCTTTCGCTGTGTCCCATAAATTTTGAGTTGTTGTATGCTCATTGTCATTCATTTCTAGGAATTTCTTTATTTCTTCTTTGATCTCATTCTTAATCCATTCATTATTTAACACCCTGCTATTTAGTTTCCATGTGTTTGAGAATTTTTGAGCTTTTCTGCTGTGATTCATTTCTAGTTTCATGCCGTTGTGATCGGAGAAAGTGCTTGATATGATTTCAGTCTTCTTAAATTTGTTGAGAGCACTTTTGTGCCCTAACATGTGGTCTATCCTAGAGAATGTACCATGAGCACTTGAAAAGAATGTATATTCTGCTGCTTTAGGGTGAAAGGTTCTGAAGATATCTATTAAATCGAGTTGATCTAGTGTTTCCAATAAGTCTGCTGTTTCTTTGTTAATTTTCTTTCTTGAGGATCTATCTAGTGATGTTAGTGGGGTATTGAAATCCCCTACTATTATAGTATTGCTGTTGATCTCGCCCTTTAAATCCATCAAAGTCTGTTTTATATATTTGGGTGCTCCTATATTAGGTGCATAGATATTTATAATAGTTATATCTTCCTGTTGGATTACTCCCTTTATCATTATGTAGTGGCCTTCTTTATCTCTTACTATATCCTTTGTTTTAAAGTCCAATTTGTCTGATATAAGTATTGCTACCCCAGCTTTTTTTTCATTTCCATTTGCATGAAACATTTTTTTCCATCCTTTTACCTTCAATCTGTGTGTGTCTTTTGTTCTAAGGTGTGTCTCTTGTAGACAACATATGTATGGGTCCTGTTTTCTTATCCACGCAGCTACCCTATGTCTTTTGATTGGATCATTTAATCCATTTACATTTAAGGTTATTATTGATATGTAGTTGTTTATTGCCATTTTCTTCTTTAAAGGTGTATTCCTTTTTCTTTTTTTTTTTTTCTGTATTCTTTTCCCACTTTATCTGTTTACACCAGGCCCCTTAATATTTCCTGCAGCATTGGTTTGGTTGTAATGAATTCCTTGAGTTGTTCTTTGTCTGGGAAGCTTTTTATTTCTCCTTCAATTTTAAACGATAGCCTTGCTGGATAAAGTAGTCTTGGTTGTAGGTTCTTGTTCTGCATTACTTTGAATATTTCTTGCCATTCCCTTCTGGCCTCAAGTGTTTCTGTTGAGAAGTCAGATGTCATCCTTATGGGGGCTCCTTTGTAGGTGATAACTTTTTTTTCTCTTGCAGCTTTTAATATTTTCTCTTTATCGCTTAGCTTTGGTATTTTAATTATGATGTGTCTTGGTGTAGGTTTCTTTGGGTTTCTCTTTAATGGAGTCCTCTGTGCTTCTTGGATTTGTGAGAGTTTCTCTTGCATTAATTTAGGGAAGTTTTCAGCTATGATATGATTGAACAAAGTCTCTATCCCTTGTTCTTTTTCTTCTTCTTCAGGAACCCCTATGATGCGGATGTTATTTCTCTTCATGTTGTCACAGAGCTCTCTAAGAGTTTCCTCTGACTTTTTGAGTCTTTTTTCTCTTTTCTTCTCTGCTTTCATGCCTTCATTCCAGTTGTCTTCTAACTCGCTGATTCGATCCTCTGCTCTATCTATCCTGTTTTTAATTCCTTCCATTGTGGTCTTTATTTCTGATATTGTATTTGTCGTCTCCAACTGATTCTTTTTTATACTTGCTATTTCTTTATTTAGGTTTTCAAACTCCCCCTCCATTGTTGTTCTAAGATTCCTAAGCATCCTTACAATCATTATTTTGAACTCCGCATCTGGAAGTTTGATTATTTCCATATCACTCAGTTCATCTCTCGAAAGTGTCTCTTGTGGTTTCATTTGGATTGCACTCCTTTGTTTTCTCATCTTCTTTTTTTTTTTATTTGTAGAGTTGATTGAGTCTAGGCTTGGTGTTGTCTGCCTCCAGTTTTCAGTTGTGTTATTTTTAGGTCTTCGTGGGTTGGTATCAGCTATTATTTGTAATCCACTTTCGGATTTGGGCAGCTTTGAAGTCTTGATTTGTTTGTTTTCTTAACAGGTGATAGTCTTGTTAACTGATCTCAGCAGGGGGCTTCCTTGAAACTGTATCCAGGAATGCTGTGGGTGTAACCTGAGACGCTGAAGGTCTCTTCCTCCAACTAATCTCACTGGGGGCAGGGTTTTTTCTCTCAGCTTCAGTAGGGGGAGGTGTATCTCAGATCTCCATGGAGACCTGAGTTACTGCCCTTCCTCCCCACTTCTTGTTTTCAGCTGTGTCTTGTTGTGCTGTTTGGAGCTGGATAGATGTCTGGAGATCTCTGATCCGGAAGCACTTCAGCTCTGTTTTGTGAAAGGTTCAGTCCCTCCCCCAGCTATGGCCGCCTCCAGCACGAATGAGTCAGCTTTTTTATTTTGTTTCTTGCATACCTTAGCCCCTCACAGTCTGTCCCTCTTCCTGTCTTTTCCACTTGGGAGATAAGCTGGTCTTTTCAACCCACCTTGCTCCCTGGTCACCAGGTAAGTGGCTGTGAGCAGTAGTTTCTGCTCTTTTTCCTCTGTGAAATCCTCTCTGGGCTCTCAGCCTCACCCCCCTCCTTCCCTTCCTGTAAGCAGAGGAGATTCAGGCACTCCTTACCAGGATTATTGTGGCTTCCTCTTTGCTCCTTGGTTTTTGAGAGCTGTTCTTGCAGTTCAGTGTTGGTTTTTCATGCTGATTTTTTCTAAACTGATTTGTATTCCAGTTTGGTGTTGAGAGCTGGGTGTCTGTGCATCCGCCTACTCCGCTGCCATCTTCTCTCTCCCAAAATGTATGTTATTATTGTGATCTCAAGCTTAAGCCAATATCTCCCAATAAAAAACAGAAGTTGGTTTGGGTCCTTCAAAGAGACAGGTATTACGGTGCTGCAGTAACTCCCAAGGGTTAAAACTAGCCTCCATCCTCCTCAGTCTTGGTTGAGAATGTTTTATATTTTTAACGTTATTATTTTTTTTTATTAAAGATCTGTCTGCGAGCCAGATGCAGCCATCAAAAGAGCCACATCTGGCTCGTGAGCCATAGGTTCCCGACCCCTGACATATAGGCTGAACCTTGGCATGGATAACCACGTCATCTCTCTGAGCCTCAGTATCATCATCTGTAAAATGGGAGTCATCACCTGAAACTAATATAATATTGTATGTCAACTGTAAATGAAAAATAAAAAAAAGATTATAAAAATAAAATAGGAGCAGAACAGTCCCTACCACACTGGTATTTGTGAGGCAGCGATGAACTCATGGGTGGAACAGGCGTACCCCAGGGACTGCCACTTGCTGCCAACAAAGGGAAAGTGGCTGTGACAAGTGTGAACAGAGGCCACCCGCCAGCTGGAGGGCTCCACCAACCCAGGAACGGGTTGTTTTGGCCTACGCAGTGGATTAGTTGCCAACATTTATTCCCCCTACGAATCCAGATTTCCAGCTTCTCAAAAAGAACTGAAACTCTGGCTACTGTGGGCCTATGTTCCTCTGTGATGCCGCCTGGGCCGGAGCTGAACACCAGCTCATCTGGGCCTGCGCTGTTCAAGTCTTCCACGTGTGTTGCTTATGAGGCCTGCTTGGCCTTGGCAGGAACCTGGGTTCATGAGCCTGGGAATAAATCATTAGAAGTGTGGCCAGCGACGAGGGAAAGGTTTAAACCCTGCCAGGGAAACAGTCACGGGTTTCTTCGGGAATGCTGGGCCTGTTGCTGGGTCCACAGGGTACTCTGATTCAGGGGTATGGGATGGAATCCCGTCTGCTCTAGCCTCTTTCCCATTTGTATGTGGCCTGCTTCCTGGTCTACAGGAAAGCCATGCAGTTGCTTCCCTAGAGCCTCCTGGCTGCATTTTTTCTTTGCTTTTGAACCTCTCTGAAGCCCTCTTGCATTCTCTACCGCCCACTCTGCTGATGAAACAAAATGATGGGATAAAAAAACAACAGGGTAGGGAGGAGTGACTATTTTAGCTCAAGTGGCCTGGGAGGGACTCTCTGAAAAGGGACTCTACATTTGAGTAGAGGTTTGAGGGATGCAAAAGACTTGGGCATAAGAAGATCTGGGGACAGGGTGTTCCAGGAAGAGGTAACAGTAAGTGCAAAGGCCCTGAGGCAGAGAAGAGATTAATATGTAAGAGGAAGAAGAAGGAGAACAGTGTACCAGGAGTTGAAAGGAGGGCAGGGGTGCTAGAGATGAGGTCAAAGAGAGAAACGAGGAAGACTTTAAACACCTAATAAGACATTTTTATTCTGAGAACCATACTAGCCACAGAGGGTTTCTCAGCAGGCTAGTAACGTGGTCTCATGTAGGTTTTAAGATTCTCCAGCTGTGGTTTGTAACAGCCCTTAGAGATTGGAATAGAAGCAGGAATTTATGTGAGAAGTCCTGGCAGGTGTCCAGGTGAGAGATGGTGGCTGTCAAGAATAGAGAAGACAGATTCAAGATATATTTTGGTGGTGAAACTAACAAAATTGCTGATGGCTCAGATATGTGAAGTGAGAGAAAGAAGAGCCTACGGGGGATCCCAGGTTTCTCCCTGAGCAACGGGGAGAATGGTGGTGGCATTTCCCAAGGTGAGAAGGCTGAAGACAACATGTTGGAGAGGCCAGAAAAGTTAGGACTGGTCGGGGTCAGATCATGACGGGCTGACAATGCCTGGCAAGGGGTCTGGATGTAACCTGCAGGCAATGGGGAGCTATGGAAGGCTTTTGAGCGATAGAAGAATGTTCATTCTGCCATTCAACAAACATTTATGGGGACCAGGTTCACATTCTGCCCTCTGCCAGACAGTGGAGCCCGGGTTATTGGGTAAAACCCACCTTCCTGGGACCAGGGTGTGGATTAAAGAGATCTCACCCACTGATCCATGAGTTCCCTTCCTCTGCTCCTCCATGCCCAGCTTTAAGAGCTGAAGTGCATTTCAAAAATCTTTATTTACTTTTGGAGTGCTTGTCTTCCCCTCCAAAAGCTCTATGAAAGTAGAATCATCGTTGCCACTTTTGTATCCCCAGGGCCGAGACCTGTGCCTGGCACATAGTAGGTCAACAACTGTTTATATAGCTTGATAACTATTTATTGAAGAACAGAATGACTTTTTAAAAGCCCCAGTCTCCATCTTGAAGGACAAAATGGGAGACTAAGGTGGGAGCTCAGAGCCTGGCACACAGGAGGCATTCAATAAATAGTAATGAAAATGCACAGAAACTCCCGCCACACTGTCCACAGCCCTGCTCAGTCTCTGGTGGGTTTTGAGGCTTCTCCGGGACAGAATGTGCCTGAGGAGTGGGAGGGAAAGGCAGCCCATGACTCATTCGCCTGCACCCCTGTTTTGGGACAGAATAGGCAGAGTGTCTGTACTAATCCTGGCTAAGCAGCCGGATGTGTAATCCAAGGCCTGAGCGTCCTGTCCTGCCGGCTTTATCCTGACCTTGGCTGGGATGACCCAAGTCAAGGTCAATACCCCAGTCCCCCAAGGCCACCCAGAACTGAGACCCTCCACATAGTCAGGGACAGAGAGGGAAGGGAGCGCTCCTCTGAGCCCAGAGGGTGGCAGGCTCACTCAGGTGTCCCCAACCCTCCACTCCTGCCAGTTTGGGAGTGCATCTCTGTACCCCTCCCCCCGTTCCCACATCTCTGCCCTAGAGTCCTCCGATGGGGACAACGCTGTACAAAAACACTGTCAGGGAAGAAAAGGGGTTTATTCTTTCATTCTGCAAACATTTATGCATCACAGCAGTGACCGAGACAGACCTTGTCTTAAGGAACTGACATTGGGTGGGGGAAGCAGCTATTATATGAGGAAACATACATTAAGGTCACTCCAGATACTACAAAGGTAAGAAAATGGGCTAATGGGATAGAGTGACTGGGTGGAGAGAGGCATCTTTAGCGATGGTGGTCAGGAGGGCTTGCTTCTCTGAGGAGGTGACATCTGAGCTGAGAACTGAAGCAAGAGGGTCCAGCTGTATGACAATCCAGGAGAGGGGCATGCAGGCAGAAAGGCGAGATTTTAATCTTTACGATTCATCAGAGTTGGCATTATTACTTCTATTAATCGAACACTTATTTGTGTCAGGCCCTGCTCTAAGCAATAAGCTGTTTAATACTCAAAGGAATCCATTTTTGTCATCCCATTTTCCAGATGAGGAAACTGAGCCAGAGAGAAGTTAAGTACTTTGGCTAAGGCCACACAGCTAACAAGTAGCACATCTGGGATTTAAATCCAGGTCTGTCTTATCTTCCAATTTACACGGGTTGTTCCCTCTCCTTGGAGCACAGGGAGGAGAAAAATTCATTGTTGAGCATCTCTTTGACCTCTTTTACCTGACCCTATCTCTGAAGGCCACCCACTAACCTCCTGCCATGCACATCTTTTTCCTTCTTTTCTGGTAACACTACCCTGTCCACTCCAGCTCTGGGAGTGGCCATGTGACTCAAGCTGGTCCAATCAGCACATTCCAACCCTCTTGGTGAAAGTGATTGGCTAATGGATAAGATTGTGCCCCCAAATGGGCCAATGAGAGTGAATCCTGGGACTCCAGCTGTAACTATGTACTTGGGAGGAGGATTTCTCCTTTGAGAGGGGTTGTGCAGGTGAGAGATTGGAAGCCTGGAAGCCCAGAGCTTGCTTGAGAGTGAAGCTCACTCAGGCAGAGAGGATGGCAGAGACAAAAGATGGAGAGAGACTGAGATGCAATGACAAGTCCTAATGATATGGCTCAAGGACATGTGTATCTGGGCCAGAAGCCAGAGCTACTTCTGGACTTCCCAATTGCATGAGCCAATAAATCACCTCTCCCTTTCTTTTCTAGCTTAAGCCAATTTGAATGGATTTCTGTCACTTGCGACTAAAATCAGAGCACTTTTTTCCCTTCTGGAATGCCCTCCCTCCTCTTCTCTCCTGCTACCAACAGCATTATTCTTATTACCACCACGATGAGAACCATCACTGCCATCACCATTACTTTCATGAATATTTCTAGTACCACTGCCCGTAATAACACCATCACTGCCACTGTGGACATAGTGACTGCTGGGGCTATTTCTGCTCCTTTGATTGATGCTGGTACTACTACTCTTACCTCTATTAATGTCACACTGTCCATGTGTAAACTTCTCCCCACTTTACAAAGTTCACAATGCATGCTGGGTATTGTCAGTTCCATTGCATGGGCAAGGAAACTGAGGTTTACAAAGGTGATAGAATCTACCTACGGCCATAGGCAATGCTACTCAGACTTTCATTCAACCATTTACTCACCTGTTCATCCATTTAGTGAAGAAATGTCATTGACTGCCTTCTGTGCGAGGACAGGCTCCACTAGATGCTGGTACGGAGCGGTGAACACAGACCTGGTTCCTGCCCTCAGTGAGCTGCCAGTCCGGTGGACACCAGGACATTCCAAGGAGCCTCCCTCAAAGGCCACACAGGAAGCCTGGCCAGGATCATTTTCTCTGCCTCAGGGTTCTGAGACTACAGTGGTGGAGCCCAGTTTGTAGGCAGAGTTGAAGGACCGTTGTGGATTTTTACCTCTTACCTGAGCTGTCTTGGGCAATAGACTCATCCTCTGAAACTTTCTCCCAACCAGACAGGTGCATAGGGGTGGGGGGTTGGAAATCCTGACTTTATTTCCCTGTCTTTGTGCAGTGCCTAACATAGGGCTGGGCAGAGAGTAGGAACTCAGTAAATGCTTATTAATGCATCATTTCTCAGAGGCAGAACTAGATCTCATTCCTTCCATCCAACTACCCAACTTCCTATCCTTCCATTTATCCAACATTCATCTAATTTTTATTTTTTACACCTACCTTCTATTGTTGTATTTATCCATTCATTCATCCATCCTTCCGTCCATCCATCCATCTACCCAACTTTCAATCTGTTCATTATTCCACTTCCTTCTCTCCTTCTTTCTCTTCCCTCTCTCCCTTCCTTCTTTTCTCCTTCTACTCTTTCTTTATTTTTTAATTCATGCATCTTCCATTCACTTATTCGGCATCAAACATTCTTTAGTCTTCAATCACCCATCCATTCTTCCTTTCTTCTCTCCGTTTCCTGAATTTGTCTTTGTTTCCTTCTTTCTTTTAATCAATTATTTATTTATCCTTCAGGCATGTGAAGCTCTGTATCATCTGCCATGGATAAAATAACCATCACCTGATCCCTTTCTCAGAGAAGCACATTTGAACCAGACCAAGGGCCACTAGGACCAAGTCCCCTTTTCCTATCCCTATAGTCTGTCTCCCAAGCCCTCCGAGACACCCCAGCTTGCATTCACAGGCGGTTTTTTTTTTCCTTTCTTGTCTGTGTTTGGAATCTTCCCTAGAGTTCTAGCCCATGGACCAGGCATAATGGGGGATGTAACAAAAGAGATGAACTAGAATTTTTGAATCCAAAGGCCCCTTCCTGGTTCAACCACTTCCCTTCACCTATTCCCAGGTAGAAAGCTAGGAAAGGTGAGTGACTAACCAGCCTCCTAGCCAGTATGTGATAGGACCAGGACTGGATTTAGGATCTACTGACCTGGATTGCTGTCCCTTACCTGACTGTCTCCCCACTCTGGCCTATTCTCCTTGAGCAGTGAAGGATCATTTCAGCCTCTAGGTTTGCTCCAGCTACGCCTTTTCCCAGCCCCCCTTCCCTAGAAGGTTAATATTTTTCTGGCTCTTAGCAATTTGCAAAGGAGCTTGCAAGATGGAACAAACAACAAAAACCTTGTTTCTCTCAACCACTTTTAAAGGCACCCTGAGTTGCTACAGGATTTATCTTCCCTGACATCCCAGTCCCAGTTCTAAGCTTCCTTCCGGCTTCCTGAGTGGTGCTCAGTCCCTCCCCCTTACTGCCAGCTGGGGTTTGAAAACTCAGCCTCCAGAGGGGCCAGGCAGGAAGTGCAACAACGAGCTGGCTGCTTGTATAATCCCAGGAGTGGTGCTCGGCCACCTCTCACCAATTCCAGCAGGAAACAGACGTGCCCCAAGGGTGGCCTAATTTTCCAGTTTCTCAAGACAAACAAAACAGTCTATTTCGTGTGTGTGAACTCTCCCAAATTGTTAATGGTGGCAATTAATGAAAAAAATGTAAATGCAGTTCAGCTCAATCAATACACATTAACACACTAGATCTGCTCCTTTCCTCCTCACAAGCTCATCTGGTAGCTGGTCGTCTCCTCCCCCACAAATTGCCACCGGAGAGTCGGCTCCAAGAAGAGTGGATTGCTTTGAATACAAATGACATAATAATAGCAGCAGCTAGCAGAAACTGGATATCCAAACATTTGAACCACCTCTATGAGATTTCGTTATTGTCGTTTTACAAATGAGGAAAACAAGAGCCTCGGGATGGTTAAGGAACACGCCTGAGGTCACACAGCTAAGTGACAACCTGGATTTGAGCCCAGGTCTGTGTAGCTCCAAGACTGTGGATTAATCCAGTGGTGTCGGTACTGTCCCTTAGGAGGCATTTTGGAGATGGGAGGGTGGACAGGTGTTTCTGATTGTCACAGTGATGGGGTGCAGGTGCTACTGGTGTTGGGTGGGCGGAACCCAGGGATGGGAGAGACATCATGTCCTGCACAACCAGTCCTGCATTATGCCCCCAATGAATATAATGTCCCCAGTTTTCTCTCTTCCCCCACCATGGAAGCCATTATTTGGTGCAAACTCTATGCAAAGGACTTTAGATCCAGAAGCCTGATGCGGTGGGTACTGGTAGAGCCCCCATTTTATAGATGGGACAGCTTCAGCTTGTGTGTGTGTGGGATGTGACTCCACAGCAGCAGGGTCCAGACTAGGGTGAAAAAATTTTAGGGTGCAAAATTTTAAGAGAATCCTAAAAAATTCAGTAATCAAATAAGTAATATACTGCTCACAAAGATTAGGGGATATTTTATTGCTTCATATTCATTTTGAAATCTCCCTAATTTTTGTGAGATACTTTCATGCAATATTTTAGAAACTCATGCAAAAAAAAAAAAAAAATCCATGATGAACAAAATACGAAATCTTCTATAAAGACAGGATCTGCCGTGTTGAGCTATGTTGGAATCTGAGGGAAAAAGACAAATGAATAATACTGACCCTGGATCCTTGGGCCCCAGGTGAGTGCCTCACCTGCCTCACCCTAGTCCTGGCTAGTCCTGGCTCTCTCTGCAGAGCCAGGGTTCTAACACAAGGCCATACCAACGGTCTCTTCCTCTCTATCACTAGCCTCAGTAAGATGGGGCCAGGTCTTGACTGTGACCGGTTAAATTATAAGCCCTGGAAAACCATGATTTGTAAGGCAGAAGACAGGCCTTTAATTAGAGCCACATGGAGGTGGCTGGCAGCTCTAAGTTCCCTAGTAGGTGCTGTATTTATAAATTTGTTGGCTTGCTCACGCATTCTGGAGTCCTCGCTGGAAACCTGCTCAGAGAAAATGGGTAAACAGCTATTTCTCCCCTGAGAGAAGGAAAAGGACTTTGCAGCAGGGTGGCTGTAACAGGTGTGGGCTCTGGGGGCTGTGGATCCGGCACAAACCCCAGCCTGGCCACTGGCCTGCTGTGTGGCCTTGGGCAAGTCACAGCCCCTCTGAGCTTGTTTTTTCATCAGCAACATGGCAGTGGGAAGACCTACCCTGTAGGTGGCAAGGAAGATTAAAATAACACACAGTAGGTTCACACCTCTTATGGGTTTGGTTCTAAGAATAACCATGTAAGATGAATATTCCTCATTTACCCATTGAAAATTCCTACCTTTAAATTGTGGGGACTTGAAATTTTAAAGGTCAACAGACAAGAAGTACAGTGATTTATTTTGGATGTGGTCTCCCTCTTTGAGGCCGGGAGGTACGTGTCTAATGTGTGTGTCGGGGGAGAGAAAGGGTGATGGAGGAAATAAAGAATTTTTCTCTTTCTCAAGTGAGAAAAATCCAGTTCTCACGAATTAGACGCTTGGGTAAAGAAACAGTGTTCCAACTAAAAGTCTCTGGTGTGTGAAAAAGCTCGTTCTGGTTCTAAGAAACAGTCAGCAGGGATTCCCCCGACCTACAAGCTGCTTGCTCCGGGCCCTAAGCGCACCCGGGGCTGGCTAACATCCACAGAGTGCGTCTGGAGTGGCTGAGAATTCAGAGTGGCTTCAGCCAGGGCCTGCTGACTGCCTTGGGAGTCGTTAGCAAGGCTGGTTCAGACAGGAGGTAATTTGTGCTGGTGTTGCCTCCTTTACTTCCAAGGATAATTACCAAGGATGTGCATAATTGGGGGGGGGGGAAGACAAGCCACCCTGATAATCGCCATGTTAATAAACAAACCATAAAGCTGAGAGTGGAAAGATCAACAGATACGAAGCTGGTCCTCTACCCAGAGACTAGCTGTTAGCTGGAGGTTGGATGCGGTGCTTCTCAGCGGGGTGGGACTGCCCACAAGGACATGTGCTTGGACATCTGTGAGGATATAGCAAGGAAGGGAGAGGATGCCTCAGGCACTGAGTGGGCAGAGGCTGGCATGCCAAGTGACATGCCAGGTGACCTGCAATGCATGAGACAGTGCTGCTTATAATTTCCTGAACCTAGACTTGGACCACATTTTACATATAAACACACCAAATATCTTCTGCCGAGGTTTTTAACATACTTCGAATTTTCCAGAAATTTAACCATTGGATAAAGCAGGGAAAGAATGGTCCTTTCTTCTCTTCAGAACTTTGCCAAGAGTTCTTCACCACATCGAAACAAAGTCCTGCAGCTGATGGCAATGCCACCTGCGGTGTCTGAGCTGCCAACACACCTACCTGGAGCTCTCTGTTTTTGTCACTGTCACAGTCACGGTGCATCTATGTATAGTGTGAGTACACGATACCTTCATGGTACTTTCTGGTATCATTGTTATGACCAGGCATTTGCATATGGAAATGCCTACATGTTTAATATAAATTACTTTCCTTGTAATTCTTTCTATTAAAGTTAGGACATTCTATTAATTTGGGAGGAAGTTCTGTACGTAGGCAAGGTATATTGCCTACAAATTTATTTTGGGGAAGTGGTGACACCCGTTAAAGTATTTGTTATCTAGAAAGGGGGCTCAGGGTTTGGGGGTAGAGAACAATTACCCTGAATGGTGTGTGTGTTTATATACACCCACTCAGGGCGGCCTTCCTTGACCCTCTCCAACCTCCCTGATTGGGCCACATCTCTCTGCTTAAGCTTTCGGAGCAGTCATTCTCTTCGCTGTAAAACTTATTAGAACCAAAATGCAGGTCTGGCTGAAGGTGAGGCGTGTACTTGCCTGACCCTAAGACTGCACGCCTTCCTAAATTTTGTACCCTGGCTACCTCACCCTCTTCTTGGCCCTGCCAACAGGATTTTAGATATTTGTATGATTCGCTGTAATGCCTGTCTCTGGCCCTATGTTGGGGCTCCAGGGCAGGGACCAGTCTGCTGTGCTCACTGCTATACCCAGAGCACCTTGCACGATGCCTGATGCATGCTGGTCACTGGCTGAATGAATGAAGGGCTGTATATTTCATATATATGAAAATAAAAATTGCCCTGGCCGGTTGGCTCAGTGGTAGAGCATCGGCCTGGCGTGCAGGAGTCCCGGGTTCGATTCCCAGCCCGGGCACACAGGAGAAGCGCCCATCTGCTTCTCCACCCCTCCCCCTCTCCTTCCTCTCTGTCTCTCTCTTCCCCTCCCGCAGCCAAGGCTCCATTGGAGCAAGGTTTGCCCAGGTGCTGAGGATGGCTCTGTGGCCTCTGCCTCAGGCACTAGAGTGGCTCTGATTGCGACAGAGCGACACCCCAGATGGGCAGAGCATCGCCCCCTGGTGGGCGTGCCGGGTGGATCCTGGTCCGGCGCATGCGGGAGTTTGTCTGACTGCCTCCCCGTTTCTGGCTTCGGAAAAATACAAAAAAAAATAAAAAATAAAAAATAAAATAAAATAAAAATTGATATACTCTATCTTAACTTTATGGCAAGGCTAAAAATGATCAGTTCTGGGTCAGGGGCCAGGTTTGTAAATAAGCTAGTAGTGGAAAGACGAATTATTGTAAAGCAACATGAGATGGTCAAGGGGTGAGGGGCCAGTTCACTGCCGGGAGAAACCAAGTCCATAGGGGCCAGGGGTGAGGGAAGACTTCCTGAAGAAGGAACCACTTGAATCTTGGGGGGAGACCATCCAGTCTAAACTCATATATAGTATACGGGGAAACTGAGTCTGGTTCTAGGTTCAGTTCTGCCACATCTTATAGTGTGACCTTGGCCAAGGCTTTCCCCTTCTTAGGACCTCAGCCTCTCCATCTGTACAATGAGTGACCTCTAGGGTCAGCCTGACCTTCTAGGACAGAGGTCTCAAACGGGTAGCTCTCAGGCCGAATGCCGCCTGCTGGTGGTTGTTACCTGCCTGATGCGAGGACACACTGGAGCTGATCACTTATGTCTGAGGCCTGCACAAGAGCTAAAGACTTGGTAAGTTAGATGCCAATATTTTAGATTACATCCAGAAGCACTGGTTTTCAACCAGGGGCAATTTTACCCCCAGGGGACATGTGGCAAAGTCTAGAGAAAGTTTAGGTTGTCATACTGCACATAGAGGGGAGGAGGGGTGGGGCCTGCTATGGCATTTAGTGGCTAGAGGTCAGGACTGCCGCTAAACATCCCACAGTGCACGGAGGACCTGCACGACAAGGAATTCTCCAACCCAAAATGCAATAGTGCTAAGGCTGAGACGCCTGCCCAAAAAATCAAGTCCTCTTTCTGGGCCATTCCAGCTCCTAGGAAGGCCCCACGGGATTCTGTTGTCTTTGTATTTGGTGTTTAATCACCGGCATTTCTACTCTTGTCTGGAATTGTTCTGATTGTTTTGTCCCCATGCTTTATCCCTTCGAGGCCTGGTCACTCAAGTTCCCTGGGTACAACGCCTGCCTCTCCACTCACACTTTGATGTCTCTGGTTCAAACTCAAAGCACCCTGGATATAGCTCCCTGCCTGTTAACTCCTCCCCCCCCCCTTTTTGTGGCAGAGACAGAGAGAGTCAGAGAGAGGAACAGACAGACAGGAAGGAAGGGAGATGAGAAACATCAATTCTTCATTGCAGTTCCTTAGTTGTTCATTGATTGCTTTCTCATATGTGCCTTGACCAGGGGGGTTACAGCAGACCGAGTAACCCCTTGCTTGAGCCAGTGACCTTGGGTCCAAGCTGGTGAGCTTTGCTCAAACCAGATGAGCCCATGCTCAAACTGGTGACCTCGAGGTCTCAAACCTGGGTCTTCCGCATCCCAGTCCGATGCTCTATCCACTGTACCACTGCCTGGTCAGGCTAAAAAAAACCCTTTCTTTACATGGGCAAACAGAAGCACAGATAGTGTCACTGGCTTGACCGAAGTCACATAGCAAAGGAAGTACTGGGCTGGAATTTGAACTCAGGCACCCTTACCCCCAGCTCATTCTTTGAAGCTTGGGTTCTGACAAATGACCTCTTTGGGGTTCAGGTGTTCTCCGTCCTCTCTGCTCACCACTCTCTATGCCTTTAGGGTTAAAACCGAGCCCTAAAGTTACATGGGAAACAGAAACAGAAGCTTCTTTGAATTCCCTCCCTTGGTGACATGTTGACGCTTTGAGTTAGCTCTCAGAAGGACTTTCTGACAGCGGCATGTTTGGATGGAATGGAGGAGCAGCATGAAGGGTGGGGACTCGGGTGGCAGCGCAACACGGGGCTGAGAAAACAGGCCATAGAGTCGGACCTGGGTTCTAGTGTCTGATTTCACCCCAGACCTGGGACAAATTCCTTCACCTCTCCAAGTCTGTTTTGATCTGGGCCTTGGAAAGACAGATGCTGGCACTTCCCCAGGGCCACCTCAGGCAGTGGGGCACATGTTATGTGTATGGGGTGGGAGGTGAAGGGGTAGGCCGTGGAACCAGAAGACCTTGGATTCAAATCTCAGCTCTGCCACTTACCCAGCTGGGTCATCCTTACCGAGAAAGAGGAGAAATAATTTTGATATTATTTAAGACACTGCTATTTGGGTCTCTATCACAACAGCCAAATCTGCTTCCTACATGATTCTGAGAATGATTGGGGGGGCATACTAAGTGCGGTGGTCCATGATGGCCTTTGTGAGAGGAGATGTTTGAGCTAAGAGCTGACTGAGAAGGAGCTGACCATGAGAAGAGCCTAAGGTGGGGAGCTCCAGGCAGAGATCAGAAAGTGCAAAAGCCCTGGGGTGGGAGGACCCCTCAGGGCTACCATAGGTTCAAATGCACATCCCGCCAACAGGCTGTGTTATGATTAACCATAGGGTTCTTACTCCTGTGGCTCATGCTTGATTTCTCTGAGTCTTAGTATTCTTATCTGAGAAATAGGATAAGAACTGTACTTTCTTCATAGGGCTTTCATGAGGATTGATTGAGTTAGTATGCCTGGTGCATAATGGGAACTCAGTAAATGGTGGGTCTGTTCCCCATCTTTTCTGAAAAGAGTTGGCCCCCCTCCCAAGGCCAGAAGGGAGCCTCACTGATGGCTTAATGTGCAAGGACAGCTTTCTCAGATGGAAATGCTCTCTCTCACACCTCCCTCTCTTTTTCAACTCCACCCATCCATCCAGTAGAAGAGGAAAGCTCTAGTTCCCTCCCTCCATGTTCCCGGGAAGCAGGAACCACAGAACAGAAAAGGACGGGGGTGGGATAGGCTCCGAGGGGCGAGGACCTGTGGCCCAGGTGACCCAGATAGCCACAGGCCGACAGAACTGGGTCATAGGAATTAATCTCTGCCACACGCGGGCTCCCCTCCACCCATGATCTGGGCTGGTGGGGCCAGGCTGGTTGGGAAGAAGTTCATTTAGACTCTGGCTGTTCCATGGACTTCTCAAACTTAACAAGGTTAAACACAGCGCTTGATCCCCTACCACCTGGGTTTTTCCTGTTTGGCAAATGACATCTCCATCCCCCCCCGGATACTCAGGCCACAAACTGGAGAGCCCTCCTCAGCTGCTGTCTGTCCATCAGCAGATCCTGTGGGCCCCGCCCTCAAAAAGTGTGGGAAACAGGCTGCAAGCTGACAGGGTCCTTGCAGCTTAGATTTTCGGGGGACAGAGGTGTGGGGACTGGCAGTAAGCTGAAAGGGCTCCCTGCTGCCCGTCACGAGTGGCTCGCAACAACAAAAAGTCTGTCCACTTCCCCCATCCTCACCCTCCAGGTGTCAGCTCGGGTGTCACCTCCAGAGGGGACTTCCTGGCCACCTTGGTAAAGTAGCCCCTAACTTGTTATCAAAGATGCTCTCTCAGGACTCTCGAAGCACGTAGTCATTTTCTTGACTTGTTAACTGCCTCGTACTCGACAGTGTAGGTTCCATGAGGGCGCAGGGACTGTGTCTGTCTTAATTCCCTCTGTATCTCCAGTTCCCTGGTACACACACAGTAGGTGCTCAATAAATATCTGTTAGCTGAATGGATACACAAGGCCTTCCCCAGTAGAGAAATTGAGGAGACTTCTCAGAATCAGAATCACAGACTTGTGGGAGTATTTCTGAAACATGTGAGTGGTGAGCCTCCTCAAGGTTGTCATTGCTTGGCCCTGGCCAGTGGCTCAGTGGATAGAGCGTCAGCTCAGAGTATGGACTTGCCGGGCTCACTTTCCGGTCAGGGCACACAGGAGAAGCGACCATCTACTTCTTTCCCCCTGCAGCCAGCGGCTCGATTGCTTTGAGTGTGGCCCCAGGTGCTAAGGATGGGTTGGTCTGAGCAGGACAGTCTCAGGTGTTAAAAGCAGCTCGGCACTCAAGGATCAGCCCCAGACGAGGTTGCTGGGTGGATCCCAGTAAGGGTACATGCAGGAGTCTATCTCCCCTCCTATCCCTTAAAAAATCTCTCTCTCTCTCTCTCATCATTGCAACCATATCCATTGTACAGTTGTGAAAATTGAGTCCTGAAAAGCTGGGACGTAGGCCTCTCAGCCAAAGGCTTATTCTTGTCATGGCCTCACAGAAGCTTCCTGACAGTCCCCGCAGTCTACAGACCCTGACATAGTGCCCCCCCCCCAGCCCTGCGCCAGCTGCTCCATCTTCCCCTGCCTCATATGGGGATCTCTTCTAGACTTGTTCTTCTGGAAAACCCATTAGGAAGCAGTAAACCACAGTCTCTACCCTCTGTGGTTTCCCCTGTAACTTGGTGGTGGTGGGGGCTAGGAAGGGCAAGATGGCTGAGTGGGGAGCTTGTGCTGCCTCTGAGGTCATAGCCAAGGGGGTGGCCCAGCCCGAGAGTCCCCACTCAGCCTCTGCACCCAAGTCCTGCCTCCCACAGATTATAGATGGGAGGGTGGGTGGTACTCAGACCAGATCAAGCCAATGTTTGCAGCTTTGGTCCAGTGGTTTTGGTACATTTTCTGTCTCTGAACTTTAGTCTCCCTATGTATAAAATGGGATGAAACCACTGACATTACAGGGAAATAAGAAAACTTTCTTGGTCCTGGCTGAGTTGTTCAGTGGATAGAGCACCATCCCCATGCACTAAGGTAGTGGGTTCAATCCCCAGTTAGGGTCCATACAGGAAGCAGCCAATGAGTGCATAATTAAATGGAACAACTCACTGGAATGAGTTGATGCTTCTTTCTCTCTGTCTTACCCCCCTCCTTTCTCTGTCCCTTTTCCTCTCCCCTCCCCTCTCCCTCACAAATCAATGAAAAAATAAAAAGAAATTTTAAAAAAGCAATTTTTCTTGCTTCCATTAGAAAATACCAGCAACCGCTGTTTCATTACCTACTATACAAACTCTTCTAAGTGCTTTACTGCGGCTCTCAAGCCTTTTAGTAGGGTAGCCAGAGTAAGAGAACCATTTACAAACAACCCAGAGAGCACATGCCCCTGAAATAAACACCCACAATACATATTCTTATCATGAGAACCACTCTGGCAGTTTTCTTCTTGTTTTCTCAATGGTGGTTGTGACCCATTCAATTGATTTTATGACCTTCAGTTTGAAAAGCACCAGGTTAACACATTTAAACCTCACAAAACCGTGCAAGAAAGGAACTCTTACCCCACCCCCCCCCTTTACAGATCAGGGAAGGGCCTCACAGAGTAATGCTGGCCCGAGTAAGTGATGGAGCCGAGAGGCCAGGCCAGACCTCAGACCCTCAGCAGCTGTGCTCAATGCCTCTTTAAGGGCTTGGCGGATAAGCAGGGCCCCTTCCTAGGATGGGGCCTTGGAAACCTTTCCACAATCCCCTGGCAACTGTCCTTCCTCGGTCCCAGGCAACTCTTCTTTTGGTTTTCCTAAGCAAAGATGTCAGGTTAGTAAAACAGATGCCTGTGTTTAATTAAAATAACGATCCGTGCCAGAGGAAGGGCGCCAGGGCCAGCGGACTGGGAACGATGGATTGCAGTTTGTTAGGGGAGGAGGTGGGGAGAGAAGGTGAGTGTGAGAGGGAACATGATTGGAGAGAGGAGAAAGGAAGGAAAAAAGAGGAGAGATGTGGGAGAGATGAGAGAGAGAGGGAAGAGAGAGAGAAAGTGAGAGAGAGGAAAAAGAAAGAGGAGGAAGAGGAGGAAAAAAGGAGGAGGAGGAAGAAGAGAAAGGGGGAGGGGGAGAGAAGAGACAGAGAGAGAGTCTGTCTGACCGAGAAAAGCAATATTGTTTTGATTAGGCTCTGTTCCACTCTGGCCTCCAACTGCTCCTACCAGAGTATCTTTCTACAAGATCTGATCTTGTCATCCTCTGCTTTAGAGCCTTCTGTGGCTCCCCAGTGCCTTCAGAATAAGTCCTGACTCCTTCCTGTGGCTCTCAGGGCCCAAGGACAGATCCTGCCTCACCCTCCTCGCTTTTCTCCTCCCCACACTCCTCACCTCCCCCAACAAGCTCTCTTACCCCCTCTCCACACTAGGTTGTCCCCAGGGGCCACCGGGGAGGCTGTGCTCTCTCAGCAACCGTCAGGTCTGTGCTTACTCCGGTTTCTCCTTCAAGGTCTCTTTAAATATCACTTGAGGGCAACAGGCTGAACCTTCCTGGCAACAACCCCTTCCTGAGTGCATGGTTCAGGGGGAAGATGACAACACACAAGAAAATGAATAAGCCTGACCTGTGGTGGCGCAGTGGATAAAGCATCAACCTGGAACGCTGAGGTCGCCAGTTTGAAACCCTGGGCTTGCCTGGTCAAGGCACATATGGGAGTTGATGCTTCCTGCTCCTCCCCCCCTTCTCTCTCTCTCTCTCTCTCTCTCTGTCTTTCTTCTCTAAAAAATGAATAAATAAAAATTTAAAAAATTAAAAAAGAAAATGAATAAAAGGAGAGAGTTTTTAAGGCAGGGATTGGCATCAGCTTGTCCAGGCCGAGCGGGGTTCCACTTGGGCAGTCTGGCTTTTGAAACCACGGGGTTTCATGGTGGCTCCAAACAGTATGGGTGAGTGAGTAGGTGGGTGGGGACAAGGGGGGAGAGGCAACTTGATATTTGGTGGCCCGAGAAGGTAACCTTTGGGCTGAGACAGACAGGAGGCTGGCCATGCAACGATAAGGGGGAAGATGGGCTGGCTGAAGCAGTGGGGTATTCTGAGCCCAGCCCCACCTCCGCTCCCTACCAGTTCCCATCCTTCCTTAGCGTGCTTGGCCCAGGCCAGTGTGAGTGCTGGGAAGGGCCAGAGTCAAGTCCATTGAAGGCCTGTGACAGGTTACTGGGTTGTTTTCTCTTTGTGGGTGACCTCAGGGAAAGATCCAGGGGATTCAAGATAGGAGGGGCCACAAGTCTTTCCAGCAACCAGAGGTCAGGAGAGAGCCATGCCTGTCTCTTGGAATATAATTTCTTTCCAGTTGTCATACATGTGGCTTCATTCATTCACTCCCTCCTGCCTCCTCATGGTCCCCTTGCCCCTCTGAAGGCCTCTTTGACTTCACCTCCTACTATTCTCCTCTTTACATGTTCCACTCCACCTGCAATGACCTTCTTGCTTTTCTTCTAATATAATGAGCTAAGTTCTGGCTCAGGACCTTTGCATTGCAGTCCCCTCTGCCTGGAATGTTCTTTTCTCATTCTGTGATGCTGCTATGAACCAAGCCTCAGCTTCTAGGAAGTGGTTGGGGGTGGGCAGAAGATGGGTCATGATGTCCAGACCTCACTCTCTAAGGGTCTTATTAGTTTTTGTGATGTAACTGTGAGGTTGGTTATTCACTGCACCATTATTTACTAGATCAAAAAATGTGGAAACAACTTCACTGCCCATCAACAGGGGAGAAATGGAATCAACAGTGGGTTGCCTACACAGTGGAATACTATGCAGTTGTCAAAAAGAACAAGCTTGTTCCATGTGCATAAGTAGGAAATAATTCCTGAGGAATGCTGTTAGTAAACAAAGCAAGATGAGATTAATATGTGTAAACCAGCTCCTATTTCAGTAAAACAAAGAAAAAACTACACATGTATGGCTTTGGATGTCCTTATGCATGCATAAATTATTTCTGGAAGAAATTAGTAACAGTGACCACCTTTGGGGAGGAAGACTGGGGACTGGGGCAGGTGAAGGGCGTTTCACTGGGGGTCATTTTGATAATTTTGATTTTCATAGTAAGAAAATATACTACCTATAAAAAATCTGATATTCCAACCTGACAGGTGGTGATGGCACAGTAGATAGAGCATCTACCCGGACTCAGGTTCCCTTGGGGTTCAATGTTGCTGGCTTGAGCACAGGCTCACTAGCTTGAGTTCCCTAGAACATGGAATAATTGACATGATCCCATGGTCCCTGGCTTGAGCCCAAAGATTACTGGCTTGAAGCCCAAGGTCACTGGCTTTAGCCCAAGGTCGCTGGTTTGAGCAAGGGGTCACTGGCTCAGCTGGAGCCCCCTGGTCAGGACACATATGAGAAAGCAATCAATGAACAACTAAGGAACCGCAACTATGAGTTGATGCTTCTCATCTCTCTCCTTTCCTCTCTTTCTCTCTCTCTCAAAAAAAAAAAAATCTGACATTTCAATATTTTTAGAACTTTGGCCTTAGTTCTAAATGGGTTACGTACACAACAGGGACACAGTGGTGGCGATGAGAAAAGACTGTGTTGATCAGACTTGCTACCCTTTCACCCCACCACAGACCTGCTCCAGGAGAACACCACGAATTTAAAATATAAATATATAAGGACACAAAACAAATCCTGCGGTTATGTTGTGAGCCGCTCGCTTCCATTGCATTGTAATTGCATGCAGGTGGGTCCAAAGCAGGGATTTGTTGCATGTAATACTTCGTACCATAACTTTAGGAATTCTTCATTTCTTTTTAAAACAAATTAATGTCCCGGGAGTCTCAAAAAATAGAAGTCTCTCGGGCTTCTGCTGGCCTGAGGGGACCCGGCTTCAGCTCTCCCTTGGGGAGAGCAGGGAGGCTCAGAACACAGGACTAGTCAACCCACAGTCCCACATTTAGCCACTCCTGGGGGACCATGACAAGTTCACCAGGGTGCAGAGGCAGCCAGGCCCGTCCCTGGGAATGTGGCTCCTGGCGAATGTGGACAAGAGGGAATTCCCAGCCCACAAGGCTGGTCTTGTTACAAACTTAGGGAACTGTCTGTTGTTTCTTAGCCCTCTCTTTTGGAAACAGTCCCTCCCAGCGTGGAGATGGAAGCTCCACCCAGTTCTGTCCAACTCCCAAGCCCAGGCTTTCTGCTACTGCATCCAAGTGAGAGATGTTGATTTAGCCACAGCTGTGGCTTGACTTAAACCAAGGTCAAAGTTTCCCAACAGCCTGCATGATGGTAGAAAGGACCAAATGGCACTACTAATAATGTATTTGAATTTAACCCATTCATGAAGGTCACACTTCACTGTCTTCAAAGCTCGTGCCCAGCTGGCATCTCACTTGATTTTCACAACTACCTAGGAGGCAGCAGGGTTGGTTTCATAACTCCCATTTTCCAGACAGGGAAGCTGAGAGTCAGAGTGGGTAAAGGACTGGTTCAAGGTCACAGAGCTGGGAGTGTTGTACATGGTAAGGCTCCCCAGTTTAGAGCGCTCTCTGAGAAATCACCTGGGAGCAAGAGGGTGGGCCCGGCTCAGTGCCTCAGCCCCTAGGGCGTGGAGGGGAGAGGCCCCTTCTCACCAGTGGGCAGAGCACTAGGCAGAGGCCAGATGACTCTAGTCAAGACAGTCTCGCTGAGCCTGGTCATGGGGAGGCATGTTGTGCCACCAGTGACAGGGACTCTTGGAATATTTACTGGTTCAGTAAGACTTGCCAGATCTGTCTTCAGGAGGTATCTGTAACATGCCTACCTCTCACCAGCCCCCAAGAGATTGCCTGGCTCAGGCCATCACCCCCTTCTGCCCGGACAACGGCAATCACCTCCTCATTACCTTCCTGCTTCTGTCCTGGTCCCCTACAATAAAACATGGTCTATTTTCCACATTCATCCAAAGGGGCCCTGTTAGAGCCTAGGCCAGATCATTTCTTTTTCTTTTCTTTTCTTTTTGCTCAACCCCCATTCCCATGTCTCCAAATGCACTCAGAACAAAAGCCAAAGTAACAATGGCCCACAAGGCCCTGTGTGACTTGCTCCCCTTACCTCTCTGACTTATCTCTCTCCACTGCTCCCATGCTCACTCCATTCCAGCCACACTGATCTTCTTGCTGCTCCTCGAACACATCAGGCACTCCCCAGCCTCAGGGCCTTTGCACTTGCTGTTTTCCTCTGCCCCCACATATATACCCAGCTCCTTTCTTCAAATCTTTCACATCTCTGTGAATAGTCACATCTCTGACTATTTCATATAACACCTACCTCCCATCAATACCTGTCACCTTATTTCTGACATAGTACATTTATGGATAGCTAGTATATATTTAATTGTGTCTCACTGTTTGCTTGTTGTTATTCCTTCTAGAATGCAAACTTCATGAGCTGTTGTGGGGCAGGGGCCTTGATCTTTTTCCTTGATTACTGTATCCTTAGCACCTTGCAAGGGGCTGGTGTATAGCAGATACTAAATAAAGATTTGTTAGAGGAACAACAAATAAACTCCAGGTTTTCAGATAGATTCTTCAAGACTCTGACTGGGCCAGCAGGCTCTGAAATGCCTCATGGCTCTTTGTCTTCAAGAAATACAAACCCAGCCCTGGCTGGTTGGCTCAGCGGTAGAGCGTCGGCCTAGCGTGCGGAGGACCCGGGTTTGATTCCCGGCCAGGGCACATAGGAGAAGCACCCATTTGCTTCTCCACCCCTCCGCCGCGCCTTCCTCTCTGTCTCTCTCTTTCCCTCCCGCAGCCAAGGCTCCATTGGAGCAAAGATGGCCCGGGCGCTGGGGATGGCTCTGTGGCCTCTGCCCCAGGCGCTAGAGTGGCTCTGGTCGCAACATGGCGACACCTAGGAGGGTCGCAACATGGCGATGCCCAGGATGGGCAGAGCATCGCCCCCTGGTGGGCAGAGCGTCGCCCCCTGGTGGGCGCGCCGGGTGGATCCCGGTCGGGCGCATGCGGGAGTCTGTCTGACTGTCTCTCCCTGTTTCCAGCTTCAGAAAAATGCAAAAAAAAAAAAAAAGAAATACAAACCCAGCTTCCTCCTGGGGTCCAGCAGTTTATCTGCTGGCCACATGTCCTCCTCACTGCAGTGACAGTACCCAGCCAGGGTGTTTTGTGGCTGGAGGCAAAGCACATTCTATTTCCTCAAGGCAATCAAACTCAATGAGAACATTTGAGAACTCAAGGTAAAATTTATAGAGTGAAATCCTGCTCCAAATGCATGGTTTACAAGAAAGCAGAGAGGAACCAGGATGATTTCTTTGTAAATAGCAAGTAAGATCTTATGCAAAGTCGGCTTTCCTTGAATTGGCTTCCGTTTCAAAAAACCATTTGCATGCAGAAACTAATCATTCATTATGACAGTCACCATTAACTGAGCAGCTATTATGGGCAAGGCACTGCATGGAGTGTGCTAGGTACATTGTCTACTTAATCCTCACAACATCCTTGAATAGTTTCTCTGCCTGCCAGAAAAAGTCAGCAGGGCTCGGAGACATAAAATGCCTGGCCTGATGTCTCACAGACACAAGAGGAGAAGTCAGTACTCAAACCCTTGTTTTCTCACACAGAATCCAAGAAAAGATCTCCATGCAGATAAGCACAAGCTTGCTGGCCAGGGCCTGAAACAAATAAGGATTCCGGGTCTCCTGACAACAAAGATGGTTAGTCATGCGGCACCCCGAGTTCAGGCTGGGGTTAGGTGTGTTCCTGGAAGACATCCAGGGAACTCAAGCCATTTTTTTGCTAAGAGCTGCAGCGAAAGGCGAGGGAAGGTGTGTTTGGAAAGCCTTCTCTGGATTCCTCTAAAGCAGGTGCTTAGAGGCCTAGAGCCACCACATGTTCATGGTCCCGCTGACTCACCTGTGGGCCTCCCTGGTTCTGAGCTGACATTGTAACCCAAGGCTGGGCAGAAGACCTGGATTTCACAGCCTCTCAGGGGTGGGAGGCAGGGACATGAGGGGCATAGAACAAACAGGGTTGAAACCTGCTTTGCTCACATTTTGCCTATAAGGCAAAATGAAATTTGGCCCAAACCAGTTCTGGCCAACATAAAGTGGCAGGAGTATCTTGTTCTGGGATGGGCTCTTTTTTTTTTTTTTTTTTGTATTTTTCTGAAGTTAGAAACGGGGAGGCAGTCAGATTCCCGCATATGCCTGACTGGGATCCACCCGGCATGCCCACCAGGGGGTGATGCTCTGCCCATCTAGGGCGTCGCTCTGCTGCAACCAGAGCCATTCTAGCACCTGAAGCAGAGGCCATGGAGCCATCCTCAGCGCCTGGCCATCTTTGCTCCAATGGAGCCTTGGCTGCGGGAGGGGGAGAGAGAGACAGAGAGGAAAGAGAGAGGGAGGGGTGGAGAAGCAGATGGGTGTTTCTCCTGTGTGCCCTGGCCGGGAATCAAACCTGGGACTCCTGCACGCCAGGCCGACGCTCTACCACTGAGCCAACTGGCCAGGGCCTGGGATGGGCTCTTTAACAGTCCTGTGAAGCACTTTCCTCCAAACCTTCCTGACCTGCTGACATGACATGAACTTGACAGCCATAGGAGTCTTAAACCCGACCTCCCATTCTTCCCCATTCCTCCATCAAGAAGTGAGGTTTAATGTCCCTTCTTGTTGAATCTGGGTTCTGTAATTAATTGTTTGTTCAGGGCACCACAGCAAAGTGACGTGGTGCCAGTTTCAGGACCCAAACCTTGAGAAACTGGCATCTTTCATTTCCTGTTTCTTGGTGTAATCACTCTTGGGACCCAGCCACCATGCTGTGAGGAAGCTCAAGCTACCAGGAACCACTCTCTGGCCATGTGAGTGAGCCCTTGCTGAGCTGCTCCGGGGGATGTCATGTGTGGAACAGAAATGGACCAGCCCCACCCAGCCCTGAACACTTTGCAGATTAGTGAACATGTTGCAGATTCATGAACAAGTAAATAAAGATTTTACACCTTTCCAAATTGGAAGAAATTTCCTGAGTCTTGCAGGAGCCCCAAGTCCAGATATGAAACTTCAATAATAATAGAGAGGCCTGGTTGTTTGAAGGAGGACTCATAAATCAAGTCAGGAAACTTCTATCTGCTGACATCTCCCCATCTCTCTCCAGTCTTATCAATAACAAGAGCTAAGAATCATCTTGGACCCTTTGCTATCTGAGATGGAATCCACTGTTAACTGAACACACCCCCATGTCCTTTGTACTCAGGGGTGAAGGTGGCAAAGGTAGAGAACAGATGTTTTTCCTTAATTTAGGATTTTAGATATTTTTCATGGAACATGGAGTTGACTGATGGCTACAGCCCTATTTGAAATATCAAAGGAAATAAAGCCATTGTGTGGGAAAGCTCCAGAAAGCTCTCCTTCTGTTCTTCTCTGGTATTGATTGGATGGGGCTGCCATGGGGATGGAACTGGGAAGAGGTCGAGGAAGTTCAGCCCATAAAATCTTCATCAACACTTCTTTTTTAGAACTTGGACTGGCTCCATGGAAGTAGGTTTGCCTGCTTTTCATAGAAGTAGGTTTGTCATGTGATTTTAAAAGTCACTAAAAACGCCATCTGCCAAACGGTCCCTTTCTTTTATTTTAAGTTAGCTAGAAGTCCCAAAAGGACCATGATGCTGGGACAAGCTCAAGTGTGCCAACAGGGGGAACTGAGCAGTTAGACTCGGTGCCCGCTCTGTGGTGGGCAGCTTTCATCAGCGTTCTCTTGGAAAAGACTCTCAGGAACCCGGCAAAGGTGACTGGGCACCCTCTGTGGTCTATCCAAACAGTGGAATACTACTCAGCAATAAAAAGGGATAAACTACGGATAAGTGCTACGCATTGGATAAACCTCCAAAACAGGATGCTAAGTGAAAGAAGCCGGACACAAAAGACCACACGGTGTATGATCCCATTTCCACGAAATGTCCAGAAGAGGCAAGTCCGTAGGTAGAAGGTAGTTTCGTGGTTGCCTGAGCCTGGGGGTGGGAATGCGGAGCTGGCACGAGGTTTCCCTTGGAAACACCCTGAAGCTGGAGTATCGTGATGGCTGCACAACCTTGTACACCTACTAAAGATTATTAAATTGTACACATTAAGTGAACAAATTTTAGGGTATGTCAATTATTCCCCAGTAGAGCTGTTGTTTTAAGAAAAGAACCCAGGAAAGGCAGAGGGAGGAGAGGGGGTTGGGGCTGGGGCTTGTTTAGGAGATAGATGAATACGTCCTGGTCAGAAGGGATCGAACCTTTGATTTACACCTAACTAGGGAAAAAATGGAGTAGAAGACCTCAGACTTCCTGCTAGTCAAAGAAAGATCATATCAGGAGAGGGATAAAAGCTAAGGATAACAATGGTAACTGCTAACACTTACAAAGTGTTTAGTTTCTGCCAGGTGCTGTGCGAAGCCTTTTACATGTATGAACTCACTTGCTCCTCCCAACAGCCCCATGAGGACGTGTTGGGAGATAATTCTCCATGGGTCTCTCAGTGTCTGCGTGTCTTCTGAGCAAGAGACACCGAGAGCTTTGATCTGGACTCCCTTCTCGAGGATGTCTGTATAGCAAATAGCAAACAGCCTCGGGAGATAGAGACTGGATCTCCCTTGGGGGCAGTGGGCAGAGTTGTTTCTCAACCAGTATAATAACGATAAGGCCTCCTTCTGCGGCAAAGGCTGGGCAGGTGTGCCAGCAGCCCACTTATAAGATTGGCTGGGGTCCTAAGCTTGGGGATCCTCAGTTGTGACAAGTCCAGGTGCTGCCGCATCCGTCTGGGCGGTCTGCAGTGCTCCCATGGAACTCGGGGCAAAGAGAACTGATGCGAACACAGAGCTCATGCTGCCTGCTGTGCTGTAACAAAGTTTTTGTCTTTGACGCACAAGTCTCGTGTCTTCTGTTGGTGTCCATGAAACGGTGGCAGGCTGTGGTGGCGCAGTGGATAAAGCGTCGACCTGGAATGCTGAGGTCGCCAGTTCAAAACCCTGGGCTTGCCTGGTCAAGGCACATATGGGAGTTGATGCTTCCTGCTCCTCCCCCTGTTCTCTCTCTATCTCTCCCTCTCTCTCTAATAAAAATGAATAAATAAAATCTAAAAAAGTAAATAAATAATAAAAAAGAAAGCAGGCTGGCTTGTTAGCATGCAAGCAAAGAAAAACTCAGAGCCTCCAGAGTTCTTGACACGTGGCACTCACATCACCTCCATTTTTCAGATGAGAACTCTGAGGCCCAGAGAACTGAAACTTCTTGTTCAAGGTCACACAGCTAGCAAGTGGCATAGCTGGGATGGAAACCCAGACGGATCGGGAGAGGCAGATCGGGAGAGGGGATTGGCAAAGGTAACAGCTGGGGCTGACAGAAGCGGAAGGCCCCAAAGAAACGTAGAAGGTCGTGCCTCTCTGCCTCCCCACCCCGCACACACCCAGATACTGTCTGTCCCCACATCCGGCTGCTGGGGGTGAGCAGCCAATTTTGGACACCCGAGTTATATTTAACGGTGAGTCACGCTCTCCCCCAGCAATCAGCGGTGGCAAGCTCCAAAGGATGCAGGGAGTATCTTTGGGAATCCATGCCTGAGGGTCACCATGGCAACCCCACCTGACTCACTTGCCAGTAGCTGGGATGCCAGCACCTGAATCAAAGCGGAAAATACTCTCACAGGCCCAGTGCAGCTGAGGACAGGGGCAGGCCTGTGACATGCCATCACCAGTGGGTTTGCCAGGGGTAGCTGCGGGGGTCGTGAGGACTCGATGAGAAGACTTGTGGGTGCACCGATGAGGTCAGAGTCCCCCGTGGAGGCCTGGTGTCCCTGGCTTGCTGGGGTGTGGGGACTTGAGCTGATAGGTATTTTGGCAAGCTCCATCTCTGTTAGCCATGGTTGCTCTCGGTTTGTCGGTCTCTCTCATAGGTACCCACTCTCACAAAGAACCCTCTTCAGCTGAGGCTTCTATCCAAGTACCCTTACAACAGCTAGAGGCTGATGGCAACACGGGGATGTTAACCACAGACCTGTCCTTTAGCATAACTGAGGACTTTACAACCTAGGACCAATTAACCGCACCACACCCACATGCCCACACCAAATATGAATATTGCAATGAAAGCAGTTTGGAATCCATCCGTCCATTCATTCACCAGTTTGTCCTCTCAAACGTTCATTCTGAATTAAATTCAGGGTCCCACAGGCCCTATAGAGATCTCGACTTGGTTATTTCTCTTATCCCCATCTCTTTCCGCTGACTCCCTCTCTTAGCCCCCTCCAGCCCACTAGCTTTGTTGCTGTTTCTTGAACATACCAGGCATTTCACTTTCCAGCCCCAGGACCTTTGTACTTGTTCTTCTGTCTGCTTGGGAAGTTCTTCCCCCAGACAGCCACAGCCTGGCTTTTACTCCCTTTAGGTTTCTGCCCAAAGGTTATTATCAAGACCACCCCAGGAAAAGGCACCCCATCAAGCCTCAGCGATAAGGCCAGTACATATGTATATAAATATAATATAAATCAGATTGTGACTTAGTTCTTCTAATTGTAACAAGGAGAGGCAGACTGAGAATTTGTGGCCTGTAAATTGGATTTAGCCCACAGATATGTTTTGTTTGGTCTAAACAGTGTTTTGAAAAAAAAATTGCATTAGTTGCTAACATCTACAAGTTGGGAGACTTCAATTTTATTTTATTTTATTTTTATTATTATTATTATTTTGTATTTTTCTGAAGCTGGAAACGGGGAGAGACAGTTAGACAGACTCCCGCATGCGCCCGACCGGGATCCACCCGGCACACCCACCAGGGGCGATGCTCTGCCCACGAGGGGGCGATGCTCTGCCCCTCCAGGGCGTCGCTCTGCAGCAACCAGAGCCACTCTAGCGCCTGGGGCAGAGGCCAAGGAGCCATCCCCAGCGCCCAGGCCATCTTTGCTCCAATGGAGCCTTGGCTGCGGGAGGGGAAGAGAGAGACAGAGAGGAAGGAGGGGGGGAGGGGGGGAGAAGCAAATGGGTGCTTCTCCTGTGTGCCCTGGCCGGGAATCGAACCCGGGTCCCCTGCACGCCAGGCTGACGCTCTACCGCTGAGCCAACCGGCCAGGGCCTGAGACTTCAATTTAACATCCTAATTCTTAAACCTTTCCTGAAACACTGGGAGATCAAGCTACACATTCCTGCATGTGAAACAGCAACTGGCGGGGCTGAGAGCATGCTCTCGCTCTCGACAGGCCATGAGCCTCTGCTCTGCCAGAGGCCTCCTCATTCGTTTATGTGCTCACAAACAGCCTCTGGGAGTCTTTGTGCTTCTGGTTCAGGCCTCCAAGTGTGAGGTCTCTGAGGGTCTTTGGTTTGGGACAAGGGAGTAGAGCATAGCAATATTTATTTATTTATTTATTTATTTATTTATTTATTTGCTTTCATCAGTTAGAATTGAGTTTCTGGACTAATCCAGGCATTCTAGGTGAAGGCACTGGGTAAGCCAAGGCCAGAGGTAGGGCAAGTTCTAGGACTGCTGATGAGAAGTCTCGACTGGGAAGAGGCCAGCAAAGTCATTTGGGGCCAGAACCTGGAGGGCCTTGAGTGCCTTGCTGAACCCCTTCAACATCTCCTGAGGGTAATGGGGAGCCATGGGTGATTTTAGATCAAGAAAAGGGACATGACCAGAGAGAACAGTGATGTGGGGAAGGGAGGGGGTGACAATCACCCTGGATATCAAGTCTGGATCAGGGGCCAAACCCCGGCCTGGAGTGCACCCAGGGGTGACAGGGGTGCTGCCTTCCACAGGCAGCCTCCGCTCCCAGCTCCCCCCTCTGGCTGCTTTCAATGCAGACCGTTCTGGGTCCCCTGCTGCGGATCACTCAGCCACCCTTCCAGAGAGAAAGCAAAAAGCGGTGTTTTTCCATGTCTATTTTAGGCTGCTGCCTACATCTTTGTTCTTCCCAGGAACACACACTCCCAGGGGGCCCCTTTCTCAGCTGTGGCCCAGCAGCCAGGTCTGGACCACCCTGGGATCCATTATAGGAGAGAACCAGCAGATGTAGTAGAATCCTGTCAATTAGGCCAGGAGCTGCTGCATGGGGACGCTGGTGTCATTCAGTCCCAGAGACTAGGAGGTGAGGAGGAAGGTAGCTCATGCCAGTCCACATGCTTGTCTTAGACAGACCATCTTTGACCATTCTGAGCAGCTAGGAAGAGCCTACCTTTGTTGTCCCCTAAGGATGCTATCTGGAATTTGGAAGCCTTTACTGTACAGTACATTGTGCCCACTTTACTGATGAAATGGGAGGAGAAATAGGGACTCTTTTCCACCTGGAGGGACCCAGCTCACCCATTTTGCAGGTGGTAAAAGTGAGGCCTGAAAAGGGAGCATGGTTTGTTCTAGATTACAAAGCAGTAGGCCACAATCTGTGACTGAAACAGCAGAATGTAAAATCTCAGAGGGCATGTATTTTGTCTGCCTTGGTCACAACTCTGTCCCCATCACATAACACAGTACTTGGCAAATAAGAGGCCCTTGATAAATATACTTTGGATGAATAAGTCACATCCCTATAGCTGTTTGCAGCTTTTACAAAGAATTCCCACACATATCCCCTCATTTTGACTATCACGATTATCTAGTAAGTCAGGAATGGCATCTGCCCTATTTCTTTTTCTCTTTTCTTTTCTTCTTTTCTTTCTCCTTCTCTCCCTCTTTCCATTCCTTCCTTCCTTCCTTCCTTCCTTCCTTCCTTCCTTCCTTCCTTCCTTCCTTCCTTCTTTCCTCTCTCTCTCTCTCCCTTCTTCTCTTTTTAAGTGAGAGGAGGAGAAATAGTGAGACAGACTCCCACATGTGCCTTGACCAGGATCTACCTGGTAACCCTGTCTGGGGCTAATGCTCAAGTACCGAGCTATTTTTAGCACCTGAGGCTGACGTGCTCAGTTGGGACCAACTGAGGCATCCTCAGGTCCTGGGGCCACACTTGAACCAATTAAGCCACTAGCTGCAGGAATAGAAGAGGGAGAGAAGGGGGAAAGGGAGGGAGGGGGAGAGAAGCAGATGGTCACTTTTCCTGTGTGCCCTGACTAGGAATCAAACCTGGGATGTCCATATGCCAGGCCAATGCTTTATCCATTGAGCCACTGGTCAGGGCCTGTCCTTATTTTCCAAGTGAGGAATGGAGGTTCAGAGAGGTTTAGTTGTCTACCTACCTGAGATCACACAGCCTGGAAGTGGCAGAGACAGGATTTGAATTCATAACATCTTACTGTGGATGGGGAGTCCCTTATAATTGTCAGGTAGAGGAAGAGACCTTGGGAATGCTCAGCTATGAAGTAAAAGCCTTGATCCCAATGACAACTCTGACCAAAACTATATAACACAGTCTGGAAGGAAAGAGGGAGAGCAGGGGAGCAATTCCTCAAAATGTTAAACCGAGTTGCCATACAACTCACCAATTCCACTCCTAGGTAGATACCAGAGAGAATTAAAAACCATATCCACACCAAAACTGGCACATAAATGTTCATAGCTACAGTCTTCATAACAGTCAAAAAGTAGAAACAACCCAAACAACCCAAATGTCCATTAGCTGATGAAGGGTAAACAAAATGTGGTCTATCCAGACAATAGAATACGATTCATCCATAAAAAGGAATGAAGTATCAATACATGTACAACGTGGATGAATCTTGAAAGCATTATGCGAAGTGAAAGAAGCCAGACACAAAAGGCTACATACTAGAAGATTCCATTTCTATGAAATGTCCAGAAAAGGCAAATCTATCGAGACAGAAGGTGGATTAGCGGTTGCCAAGGGCTGAGGGAAAGTGGTAATGGAGAGCGACTGCTAATAGGTACGGAGTTGCTTTTGGGGATGATAAAAATGTTCTAAAATTAGATTGTGGTGATGGCCGCACAACTCTGTGAATAGACTAAAAAACTATTGAATCATACATTTTAAATGTATAATGCCATGTAAATTATATCCCAACCAAGCCATTTGTATAGCATCAAGAAAAGCATTACCATGACAACAGAATTTTTTGAAGGGGGAACACACAAATGAGAAAATGTCCCCAGTATGAGCAGCCTGATGCAGTCTTTCTGATGGAAGAATTTCAAAACAGGATTTCAACCTTGAGCCCCAAGGATTTATCTCAGGGCTTGTTCCTAGAGAGTTGAGAATCTGTAGGACAACTCTGCCAGGCAGCCCTCCCAGATATCTCAACCAGAGATGAGAAAAAGAGTCTAGTGTGATGACAGATACCAGTTAGGGTCCAGGTGCTCTGCTGGAGAGCATCAGCCATCCCCCTCTATTATCCAGGCAAAGAAATGGAGGTTCAGAGAGGAGAAATGACTTGTCCAATGTCGCATAGCCAGTGTGTGGCATTCCCCGTTATATCATAATACACAGGACTCATCCAGACTACAATCTGGGCCACTTGCCAGTTCCTTGGTTTCTGTGGATCATGAAATCCCAGCTCACCTCCCTTCACTGATATAATGTGGGCTTCAGCCAGAGCATCCCACCTTCCTCTGATATAATGATTCTCCATATTTCACTTGAACAAAGCCAAATGTCTTTTCTCAGGGTCCCACCTGCCTAGGGGTTCTAGGCTAGATCTGTGCTGTCTTTCTCGACATCATCTTTCTATAACGTGGCATGCTGCTCGTACATCGTTCTCAAATAACTCTGATGTTGGGATTCAAGAAAGAATGCAAAGTTGCTGCATAGTGCAGAATTTTTATAATGCAATTTCATAGGCTTTTTCTCCTCAGTGCTAATGGAGATGGTTTTCCAGGGACCTTCAGTTTACTTCTAAGACTTTAGGTTCAGCCTTGGAGTTTGCAGACCTGAGAAGAATTTCCCACCAAAGTATACAGGCAGAGCTACTAACGCCGCCTTTCATGTCTATGCATTTGTCTTTCCATTCATCCCCTTTCATGTCTATGCATTTGTCTTTCCATTCATCCCCTTTCATGTCTATGCATTTGTCTTTTCATTCATCCCCTTTCATGTCTATGCATTTGTCTTTCCATTCATCCCCTTTCATGTCTATGCATTTGTCTTTTCATTCATCTTCCCATCCACCCATCTACCCATCCATCCATCCAACTATCCATCCATCCATCCACCCATCCATCCATCCATACAACTCCCCATTTACTTACTTAATTCAACAAATATGTATTGAGGGCCTACTATATGCCAGGCACGGTGTTAGTCACTGAGTACAGTGGAAGAGAAGACAAAACAAGCTCTGTGTGGAGTTTAAAGTCTAGTAAAGGAAGACGGGCCTTAGTTGACACACAAGATATCAACATAAATTGGGATGAATGCCACTTCAAAAATTTCAGAATAATAAGGGGACCTAATTTCTACTGAGGAACAGGGGAGGGCTTTCTGGGGGAGTTGCTATGAGAGATAAAATCTGAAATATGATCTATCAATGAAGAATGCTCTTGGTTCAAGAAGTAGAAAATGCTGAGTAGAAGTGGCTCAAACAAATGGGATTTATTATCCCACATAATATAAGTCCTGAAATAAGGTTACCCCATCACTGAGGGACTCAAGAATATCATCAAGGATCCAAGTTCTCTACCATCTGCTTTACCATCCTCAGAGGACTGGCTCCATCCCCAGGCTGGCTCACCTCGTGGACTCAAGAGGGCTGCCATTGCTGTAGCCATTACATGAAGACATGGCCAAACCCAAGAGTGAGGGAAAATTATTTTATCCTCCTATAATTTTTAGATAGAGAAAAACCTTCCTGGAAATTCACCAGCAGACTAGACGGATGGTATCACATGTCCACACTTGAACCATCACTAGCAAAAGAAATGGTGCCACCATGATTGTCTCAAACCATCAGTTCTTATCCAGGGGTAGTTTTTCCCTCCAGGGGACAACTGCAGACATCTTTGGTTGTAGTGTGTGTGTGCGCGCGCGCACACACCCACGCTATTGGCATCTAGTAGGTAGAGGCCAAAGATGCTGCTAAACATCTTACAGTATACAGGACAGCCACCATGACAGATTTATCCAGATGTCAACAGTGCCAACGTTGAGAAACTTTGCCTTAGACCAATCAGAATCAAATCCTGAGTGATGGGCACACAAGGCAGAAGGGCATGGGGAATTGGTTAGGGAAGGTTTCCTGTAAGCTGTATTAACTCAGCTGGGTCTAGAAAGATGGACACTGGCCAAACCAATCCAGGTAATGAGTCAAACCTAGCATATGGCCATGCGAATGAGCAGAAATGTAGACAACCCCCGCCACCTTTCCTGCCTCTGCAAGTGGGCTGAAAGCCCCTGTGGGCAGCTTCACCTGTCCTACTCAGTGCTTTATCCTCACTCCCAGTTCAGTGCCCGTAGCAGCAGTTGTTCAACACGCCATTGTTAAAGAAAAAAATGGAGTGGAGGAGAGCCGCTCTTGATAATGAAACCTCAACTCTGGAGACTGCTGGGTGTCACACAGAGTGAATGCTGCGGACAACGTCTGGAAGATGCATAGAAGGGGCAGTCAGTCAGCACCTGCAAGATCCCAGACAACAGTTTAATTCCGCCATTGCACAGATGGGAAGGCCAAGGCACAGAGGAGGCAAGACCGTAGCTCCAGGTCACTGCTTAAGGTGGGGGCAGACGCAGGCCAGAATCATTGTGACCCTTTCCTAAGCTAGCATCAACACCAACGGGCAGATCTGGAATGATCATTTAGAGCAGGGGTAGTCAATCTTTTTATACCTACCGCCCACTTTTGTATCTCTGTTAGTAGTAAAATTTTCTAACCGCCCACCGGTTCCACAGTAATGGTGATTTATAAAGTAGGGAAGTAACTTTACTTTATAAAATTGATAAAGCAGAGTTACAGCAAGTTAAAGCATATAATAATAATTACTTACCAAGTACTTTATGTCGGATTTTCGCTAAGTTTGGCAGAATAAATCTTTATAAAACAACTTACTATAGTTAAATCTATCTTTTTATTTATACTTTGGTTGCTCTGCTACCGCCCACCATGAAAGCTGGAATGCCCACTAGTGGGTGGTAAGGACCAGGTTGACTACCACTGGTTTAGAGGCACATGTCCCACTGATCACAGTTTCTAGATCCTAAATCCAAGTCTATATAGGGAATGTGGGCACATCCCACCTCCCATCTCCTTACAGAGCTGTCTTCCTGGATTCACTCACCCCCACACCCCCAAAGGACGTCGACTGGGGCCGCTATTTTGTCACTGACGTGCCCTGCTCAGCTTGCAGAATGGCCACGAACTGGCCAACCAAAATAGCCGGCTCATGAACAGGTTCTGTTAGTCCCTCACAGTTCTTTAAAAATTTATTATTTGTCTTCCTTGCCAACCATAAAAAAATTTGGGACAGTGTGCCTATGATCCAAATTTCCCACTTCTCTTGGATAACAGGAAGGTTTGGCATCACTGTGCCTGTTTTTTCTGTGTGGCAGCCATTTCCTGGAGCTGGACAGTTGCTCCTCACTGCCCTCCTGGCACGTCACTCACGTGTGAGCCTGCCTGGCCCCCGAGAAGCATCCTGAGACCGCCACCCAGCCCCAGCTGAGGGGGCATCTATGAGTAGATGAGGCGTGCGGGGACCTGCAGGGAAGGACAGTCTCCTCCTCCCTCTCTCAGAAGGAAGCGCCTTGGTGGCCATGGGAACACACTGCCATTTGTAACACATCTTCCACCTGAAACCGAGAGCGGACAAGCACATCTCTCTTCTCAGCTCAGGCAACGTCAGCTCCCGGCCCCCCTCAAACCTAAGAGCCGGAAGGGGGTTAGGGTGTGATCCTGTCTTCTCCAATCTGGGTCCCAAATGTAGATGCCCCCAAACACCCCCATTTGTTCAACCAACCTAGAGATGGGGCGTTGGGAGGGGCTGATTTAGATTCCATCTTATATAAAAAGACCAGAAAAATGTTTGATTAGAGATAGAGGAAGGCGTGGGTGTCTGAGACGGGGCTCTGTTTCTGGGCGAACGTTCACATTCCCCGATGGCTCCCTCCCCTTCACTTCCTCTGGGCAAAAGCACAGACTCTCCTTGAAGCTCAAAGCAGCCGTCTTCCCCTCAGCTCTGACCCCAGCCTTTTGCCAATACCCTGGAGTCCCTAATGCATCCGGCCTATTTCTAGGCTGCTTACAGAACCAGAAGGAAATAAGGGAATGAAATGAGAGAATCAGCCAGAAATAAGGAAATGCCCCCACGCACCATCTCCCTTTGAAACAAAGAGGCTGAAACCCGGGACAGCAGCGCGGAAATCGAAAATCTCATTGAGAAAAGAGGCACACAGAGGAATGAGTGTCAATTAGCACCCAGGTCCCCTCCTGGGAGAGTCAGCCATAAATATTAATGGCCATAATCATCGGGTATTAGTCACAATGCCTTGGAAATTAAGGTCATTTCACTGGAGTAAATAGCTGCGTTAATGGCAGCAAAAGGTAACTGGCTGGCTGCCTGCCAGGCGTGGCCCGCCAAGGTGACGGCATCAATCAGAAGAGACAGGTCCTATTTGTGAAGTAGGGCAGCAGCATGTAGGGCAGGTGGGGTGAGGGGGCAGGGATGTGGCCGACCCCCTCAGTCTGCCATGGGGGGCCCTGGGGCAGATCTGCTCCGACAGGGCACAGTGGCCCCAGGAGTGGGAACTGTGGCCAAGTGCAGAGGACCCACCCTTTCCCATTGCAGCCTTGATGTCTTTACTACGTGATGGAGCCCCTTCTCCTCTTCCTCTCCCTCCTCTCTTCATCTCCCCTCTCTGCCTCTCCTCCTCCGGGACCCACTTCTCCGGTAGGCCGGGAGACACACAGCCTGGGGCACACAAGAGTTCTAGGGTCCCCTCCGCACTGTTTACATTTCTTTTATAATTAGAAGGATAAAACATGAACTTCCAGACTGCAGAATGTGTTTTCATGTGTTATATGAATACATTTGTCTATTGCATGCAGCCAAAATGAGAAGGCTGAATGGTTTTTGGGGTTTTTTTTATGAAGAAAAGGCAAAAAGGCCCCGAGCCCATGAAATTCATAACGTGGTCCCGCTTTCTGCTGCCTCTCTTCCCCCCACTCCATTTTCCTTCTCCTTCTCCTTCTCCTTCTGGGCCTCCTCTCCCTCCGCCCACCAACCATAGGGTCTTAAGTAATCAGTAATCAGCATTGCCTTCTGGAGTCTCAGTGTTATCCCATGCAAAATGGGCTAATAGTAATATTGATAATAACAATTAAGTGAAGTGACAGAGTGGTGTTCAGCAGCATCCATCCACTTCCTTTCTAGAAGGTTCTGGAATCCTGGGAGTCAGAGGCGTGGTTTATCTGAAACTCTCCGGGGACAGAGTCCCTGGTAATGTATGCTCCCCACCCCCAGCTAAATGCATCTCCAGGCTCTCTCCCTATTTCCTGGGCATTGCCGTTCCTCTAAAGGGTAAATGCTTTTTTTGACCCTCTGAGAAAACTCACAAGACTCTTGATTAGACTAGATAGAACCAATAGTGCCTCTAAATCCCAGTGAGAGAAAGCATCCATTATGGCTGGCTCAGGCAAGAGGCGGGGGCCGGCCGGCGCCCTGTCAGCCAGGGCTGATGCACAACGTGCAGAGAGCCCAGTGCAAAAGGAAACTGCCAGGCCTCTTGTTTAGACATCGTTATGAATTTCAAGACTGTGGCAGCAAAGGATTAAACAAAGTGTGGGGCCCTTCTGAGCGTGGAGCCTGAGCTACTGTGCGGGTTGGGCGCCCATGACAACACCCACTGTCAGCACAGAGCTGCAGGCCTGTGGGTGGGCGAGGCAGTGGGGTGGGGGTAATGGCAATGATGCTGACTCTGATTGCCCATCCCCCCACTCCTCTGTTGCCTAGCACTGTCCTGGCACATAGCTGGTGCCCAACAAGTTCACTCACTTTCTTACTCACTTGCTCACTGCTTTCACTGTTGGGCCGACAGTATCAGATGAGACCTGTCCCTTCCAGGGAGGAGGCTGGACATCTGGGCCAGACTTGCCGCCTGGTGGGGGGCTGGTACCCTCTCCCTCCTCCCTTTCCAATTCCCCCCCCACAGAATGATCCCTGCTTCCAAGTTCTGGTAGCTATGAGCACTCCCACCCCTGCGAATTACAAACATCATAGGCTGGGAGAAAAAAGAAGTCAAAATAATAAAAGCCAAAATTTATTAAGCACTTATTAGGTGCTATTCTAAGTACTTGATATAGCTTAGCCTACTTCAATTCTCACAACGACCTTCTGAGGTGGGTCCTATGATTATCTCCATTTGGCACATGAGGTACAGAGAGTTCCAAGGTCACACAATCAGGAAGTGACAGAGATGGGCTTTAACAAAGGCCGATGTTGGGCCAGAGCAGGGAACAGAAATGAGTGGTTTTGTTGCCTCTTCCCAGCCTATAGGCAGGATGCCCACAGAGCCTTAGGATATGTCTTTTCCTGAGAGTCGGATAGAGAGCATGGGTGATGGAAGAGGAGAGTGTGGTCCCCAAGACAGCACTGGGTTGGGAGTCCTGAGTCCTGTTACAATCTGGGCTCTACCACTATGTCTACCTGAGAGTTCTCTCACCCTGATCTGTACTCCCCCTAACTTTGCTGATAAAGTCACACCATCTGTTCACTCACTCCACACTAACACACTGGCCTCCCTACTGTTCCTAGACTCTGACAAGCTCATTCTCACCCCAGGACCTTTGCACTTGCTGCTTTCACCCTGGAGAGTCCTCACACAGCTATTCACATGATTCCTTCTTTTTTTGGTTTAAATTCAAGGACCAAGAAGCATGTGGGTGGGGGAGCATGATCTGTCTTCTCTGCAACAGACAGGCCTTCACTGATTGCTTCACCTAATGTAGGTAAAGTGCTTCAAACAGCACCTGACACTCGGTAAACACCAGAGAAGCATCTAGCACTATTACTGTCATCTAAATTTACTTATCACTCATCTCCTCTTTCCTTCCCTTCTTCTTCACTGCACTAATCCCTCCCTGAAATTATCTCACATGTTTGCCTGCTTGTGTGCCCCCTGTCTCTCCCACCAGAGTGTGAATTCCATTGTGCTGGGACTTTGTCTCCATCACTTTGGGTCCCCAGAGTTAGCACAGGGCTCAGCTGGTGTCCCGAGGTTGGGAAATCACCTCTCTGAGCCTCGCTTTCTTCACCTGTAGAAAGGGGGTAATAACAGCCTCTGAGAAAAGTCGGAGGAGCAGATAGAAAGAGGGGAGACCCTGCCAGGCTTCCGTGATGTAGATGAGGGAGCTGCAGTGATGTCATGGTTCCCAGAGCTTAGGCCAAATGTCGGCCACTGCTGCCAGGAAGCAGCCCAGGCTCAGGCCAGCGTGTCAGGACTTGGAGCCCACTGGGGTTTTTCACACCCAGCTAGCTGGCCACTGGCTGCCTCGCTCAGAAGGCTGCCCAGCCTCAGGCAATACCCTGGGGCTCACCTGGGCTCCAGATGCCCACCCTGTCTTGGCCTGGAGGGCATTGAGAGGACTCAGCCACACAGACCGCTGTCACAGACCCTCACCTCACAGCATGTCATTTGATTCACTCCCCAACCCCCACTACCACTCCCCTACCCGCTGTGCCCAAGGTCATGGCATGTACCTGGTGGAACTGGGATTCAAACCAGGGTCTGTCTGATGTCAAAGCGGTGCTTGTAAACACTCACATGACATCGCTTCGCAGACAGACCGGATTCCAGAGATTCTCAGCAAGGAGGAAGAGTAAATAGGACCTGGGTGCTGTTCTGGGCCTGAGGGCCTTTGGGCGGAGCTGTGCAGAGACCTATGTGTGTCCTGGGCTGGCTTCCAGCTCAGATCTGCCACTGCCCTGCTGTGTGAGTGAGTCCTGCCCCCTCTCTGGGCCTCAGTTTCCCCATCTGAAACATGGACTGCTTGGAGTTGTTGGTCTCTAAGATTCTTTAATGTTCAGCCTATGGAAAATTCCCGAGGGAACTGATTTTTCAGCCCCCAGAATGGTACCCATCTTCTGAGCGATTTTTTCCTCCATTCCTGACCAATCAGAGGTCAGCCGCAACCAGAGGGCTCTATTTCTATCTGAAGATTGTGGATGTGCTCCTTGGAGGAGGCTGGGCCGTGGGCAGGGGACAGCCTGGCCGTCCTGTGTTCTCAGTGGAGCACATCTTCCTCCAGTGCTGACACTGGATTCTCAAGGCAACGATTCCAATTGTGGTTTCATATACTGAGAGCTTACATGGGTCAGGCACTTGCAAAGTGCTTTACAAATATAACATACACAAACCTGGAAGAGAGGGACTACTCTTACACCCATATTACAGGTAAGGAAACAGAGGCACAGAGAGGTTAAACAACTTACCAAAGATCACTCAGCCAGTAAGTGGCAGGCCGAGATTGGCCCCAGGAGTCTGTGCTCTTAATATGAGGTTCCCTCACCATATAATTGTTGGCTTTTTGGACTGGATAATTCTTTGCTGTGGGGGATTGTCCTGTGCCTTGTAGGATTGTTTAGGAGCATCCCTGGCCTCTACCTACTAGATGCCAGTACCTCCCATCCCCCTGGGTGTGACAACCAAAAATGTCCCAGACATCGCCAAGGGTTGGTCCCCCAGGGGTCAAAATCACTTCTGGTTGAGAATCACTGCCTTAACCACAGCTCTGGAGGAATGAGTCCTGGGCCCATCTCGGAGATCTTCCCCTCCTGAGCCCAGCTTAGGCTCCTGGGAGGCACTGCCAAAGGCCAAGGAAATGCTGCCACAGGACCACACCCTGTGCAGGTGATGGAGTGTTGCAGGCAGCCTCCCCCGAGGCTGGTGGTGGGAAGACGCAGTGAGGGGCACTGGTGGACAGCAGAACAAAATGTGCGGGTGATGGAGTGGGTTTGGAAGTCAGCTGTGTGGCCTTGGGCAAGTGCCTTGACCTCTCTGAGATGTAGTTTTCTTGGCCAAAATCAGAGATAACTGCTTGCAGAGTTGAGGTGTGATGCTTAAGTAAGATATTGTCATTATGAGTGGGGGAAAAGAATGAAAATCAGACACTATTTCACTATAGAGCCTACTTATATAAATTACAGTATGTCCATGGCATGGGAGATTGTGGAGCCATTAAAACCAATGAGGTAAATGTATTTCTGCTGATGGGGAAAGATCTCTAAGATTTATTAATTTATTAGTTAAAAAGCAAGGTACAGAACAGGCTGTATGACATAATCCCATTTGTATTAGAAAAAAAATATTGAACTTTCAACATATCTTTATGAAAAACCTACTACTTGCCAGGGGCTGTTCTAAGCAGAAATACAGCAGTGAAAAAACAGACAAAAATTCCGATTTCCTTGGACCTTGTGGACTGTGAATATGAAGATATAGTAAACACATGAAGATGTTTATCAGGATTTTTATAAGACAATGGTTTCCTCCGAGCCTGGGGATTTAGGAGTGAATGTGGATATTTCCATTGTATATCCTTCTCTATTATCTGCATGAGTCTTCACTGTGTGCGTGGATTCATTTTAATTACCGGTTTTTAAAAGACTGAATCGAAAAGTTAGAGGGCAGGCAAAGCCAGTGTCTGCCCCACCGTAAATGGTTGCTTTTATGATGATCACAGATTCAGTAACCATTTCTTAAGCACCTGCAATGTGCAGGTACTGTGCTGGGTACCGGGAACTCGGTGGTGAGCAAGAAAGGTCAAACATCTTGCCCTCAGGGGGTGGACACTCTAGTTGCAGAGGCACAGTGAATAGAGTATCACTGGTGTTGCAGTAATGACGTCCAGAGGATTATGGAGACATCAGAAACTAACAGAGGGGAGGCCTATACTTTTGGGGAAATTGGCTAGAGGTCAGGAGCCTCAAGCTCTCTTTCCTCTAACTTCCATCCTGGGCTATTCGCAGGGTGTGGACCTTGTGTCTCTCTGGAGCTAATAAGACAGAACAACTCAAGTTGATGGAGAACTTTTGACCAACCAGACGCTCTGTAAGCACTTTACATGTTTTAACTTATTTAATCCTTACGACAACCTTATGAAGTAAATACTACTTTCATCCCCACTCTACAGGTAAGAAAGCTAAGGCACAGAGAGAGTAGGTAACTTGCCTAAGGTCACACTGCTTGCAAGTGGCAGAACCAGAATTGAAAGCCAGGTAGTCTGTCCCAACCCCATACTTGTAACAGCTTCTGCTTATGTCTTTCTTTTCTCCTCCCTGGTTATTGGGGGCAGTCCTCTGCCTCCGTGCCCTCTCCCAGACATAAGGGTGGCCTGCTGGTCCTACCTCCAGCAGAACACCAGGGACTGGAGGACACCCCTCTGCACCCTCACCTGTCCCATGGGCTCACAAGTCAGGTTTGGCTTTGTCCTCAGAGCCCAGGTAAAAGAGGAATAAGGATGAACACAAACCACCAGTAGCACACTGGTCCCTCTGCCTGTCTGTCCTATAGGGATAAGGACCTGAGTTGACTCTTAGGGCCAGGGTCACAAACTGAGTCCTAATCCTGGTCACACTGAAGCCTGACTCTGGCCACAGATTCCAGGTCCTAGTCTAAGCCCTGACCTTTATCATAGTGTAAGCCCTGGTCCTGGTCACAGACCTGGTCCTAGGCTGAGCCATGAACAGGTTACACAGATCAAGTCCTGATCCTTGTCATGAATAAGCCCTGATCCTCACCAAACACTGAGTCCTGACCCTGCTTATTGGTTGAGCCCTGATCTTGGCCACAGAGTCAGCTATGACCTTGGTGAGCCATGACCTTGGTCATGTACTGATCTCTGATCCTGGTCACACACTGAGTTTACATTGGCCTCAGAGGCATACCCATCTCCAAATGCAGTTATCTACTGTCCAGGGCTGAAGAACTCTCAGAATGCTCTCTTCCCTCTTCCCCCAGAGAGGTAGGGACCAGTCATTCTCTCTACCTGGGCAAAGATTGTCCTGTCTGCCATCTCCTAGGGCCAATCTGGGGGACCTGGGGAGTCCTAAGAAAGACCAGAAAAGGCACGATTTAGACCAGTGTTTTTAAACCACCGGTCCACAGAAAACAACAGATTTAGACAGAGCTAAATTCTTGGGAGGCCCCTTTGCCAATAGAAGGCTCCCGCTGCTGTTTCTCCTTTGCCCAGTTCCTTTCCCCATGTTCACGCACATGTTTATCCTGAAATAAAATTCATCAGCAGAATTCTGTTTTTAAGGAAGGGAGGTCAGACAGCAGTCCGCCAACCAGCTGGGCAGAATTCTATTAACAGGAAGAAGTGCCACCAGCAAGAAAGGACTGTGCCCTATCCCTCCCCTCAAAGCATTACTCACTCTCCCCTGGCTGAGCTTGTGGAGTTTCTGACAGGCGGGCGGAGGCGTGCTGACAAAGGGAGCCTGTCCTCCTAGCAGCAGCTGTGTGCCCCTCAGATGGCCGGGATCCGCACACCCCCGCTCCCTCAGCCCGAGATTCAGCCCCAGTGTCTGAATGACACGGGTGTAAATATTCGGAAAGTGTCCCCCAAGGCACTCCCAAGGTTGGCAGGGCTTGCCATGTTTGGAGAATGCCATGCGGCCTCCTTGATGGATAATATTTCCTCCTTAAGACCTCTGGGAGATCCCCACAAATGGGGGTGGGGGATGGGGTGAGGAACACACATCCATTATACCTTCCTCATGCCCACAGAGTGCAAACATTTGAAATCAAACGGACTGAGCAGAGGCTGTTTTCTACCCTGTTCCCCTCCATCCTCTGGAAGGGAAAGATCTTAGCTCCTCTGGGCCTGGGGGTGGGGGGGCAGGAGGAGCATGGTGGCTGAGGCTGTGTGGGAGTATTCCAGATTGAGTGTCATTCGAGCCAACCCCTACCTAGGACAGCCTGTGATTTACATCCTAGTTGGGGAGTCAAGAGTCAAATATCTAGTGAGCTAGTCAGTGGGACATGGAAGTGGAGAAACAGCTGGTCCTCCTGTCAGCCATCTTGTCAGTCAGACACAGAAAGAGGCAGAATGTCAGTCACTCAGGGATTGGACACTCCCTTGACCAGGCACATGGTCAGATGGCCAGGTGGACAAATGGTCAGTCAGTCCGTTGGACAATGCAATGAACAGAGAGACCTTTTGTCATCATCTATTAGTCAGATACAACAAGCACCCAGAAGACAGACAGACAACAGGTTGTTTATCAGCCATCTTGTCAGTCAGACATGGAGCCAGCTAGCTAGGCAGTCAGACCAGGAGATAGAGAGATAGGCTCAGTCATATCAGCCCTCTAGTCACAGCCAGCCAAACACCCTGGAAACCAGACAGTCAAAGGAACTGTCAGCCAGGCAGACGTGGAGAGAGACATATCATCTATTAGTCGCTCAGCACAGGGTCAGACGCCTGGGGCTTCAGACAGACACATGGTCAGTCAGACACTCCGAAAGGAATGGACAGACGGGCCATTGTTATGCATCTAATTATAGTAAGTCGTCACTTAACATCATCATAGGTACTTGAAAACTTAAACTTTAAACAAAATGAAACCAATTTAACAACAGGCTAATTGATACAAATAAGAGTAAGTTTCTACAGCATATTTCTGGTCACAAAACATTACCAAACTTCTAAATAGAGAAAGACTTCAAAACATTTCTAATATTAAACATTGAAATAAATGTGAGCAATACATACATTTAAGAATAGTTAATACAAACAAGTAAAAGAATTCTTTTCCAACCCACTATTCCAGTTCAGGGTCTAGGATGGCCGGAGGAGGCCCTTCCATCCAGAGCCACTCACACTCACTCAGACACTCAGACCGGGACAATGTAAACACGCCAATTCACCTCCGGTGCATCCCCGCTGGGGATGTGGGAAGAATACGGAGGCCCTGGGGAAAACCCACACAGACCTGGGGAGATCATGCTAACTCCACAGACAGCGGTCCTGGCTGGGAGTTGATTTTTATCTTCTCATCAATGTTATAATGAAATGATGTTGAACAAAACGATGTTTATTCAAGGACCTGCTGGAGTTAGCTATGACAGCCAGTCAGACCGACAGACAGGCAGAAAGACAGTCAGCCATCCATTTAGTCAGAGCTCAGATAATGTAGTCAGATGGGGAGCCTGTCACTTTCGCATCTATTTAGTTAGACGTTCAGCGTTGTCAGACACAGAGACAGTTCACCACCCATTCAGTCCAACAAGTCAGCCAGACACCTAGATGACAGAAAGACACAGACAGCCATTCTTCCAGTCAGTCAACCATCCAGCTGGTTACATGACCTCGGCATGTAATCAGTTTGTTAAATGGACCATCAGGAAGACAGGCAGCTGGTCACTCTGACATTCCGCCTGTCAGTCAGTGATATGGAGGACGAAATCAGACAGTCAGACACTGTCAGTCAGACACTGTCAGTCAGACCCAACCAGGCCCCTGGCCAGTGATTCAGCTGATCATTATGATGATCCAGGTTGGGTAGAGTTATAACTGGGCCCTGTGAAGGATGCTGGGAAGTGGGACACGTACGTGGTCTGAACACTTTTCTCAAGACCCTGATTCAGCCCCATAAGTAGTCAGTGAGAGCTTCCCGTAAGAGGAGGGAGAAGGACTAGGCTCAGCATGCAAGAACAAAGCATTCTGGGTCGGCTAGCTGCCCATCCCCCAGCCAGGATTTGAGGCAACTTTCTGATTTGTATCTTCTCTTTTCCTAACCCCAGTCCTCTTTTAGATATGAGGTTGGGGTCCACACACGTTCCCCTACCTCTCTATCCTCCCTACTCCCTCCCCATCCGGCAGCCACCCCCTCTCCCTGTGATGCGCATGGAACAGGCTAAGAACTCAAAGGCTTACTATTTTTATAGGCCACAGGGCTAGAGAAGGGGCTGGTGTGTGGGTGTGTTAGAGGGTATGGTGTGTGGAGTCTTATGTTGGGCCTCTCCTTTCTGCAGGCTCTGCCAAGTTCTCTCTACCTCCCTCCCCCTTCCCCTGGAGCCGGGGGTTGGGAGGCCCTCCTAGGCCACTTCCCATTTTGGGAATTGGGCTGAGAACTATGCAAGGAGACAGAAATAATTCCTTTTTCGATCCTGGCCAGGGCCATTGCAGCCCAAACATTGGCACAAAACCAGTGCTGGGGAGAGGCCTTGGAGGGGGTTGCTGGGGGCAGGGCTGAGCCCTGGGGCCCAGGCAGACAAAGATCTGGGTATCTGCAGAGAAACTTCCTCACCCAGCCCCAGGGCTGGGCACCAGGAACCTGTAAGACCGAGAGCTTCCAGGCCAGAAAATGTTGGAAGGGGGGGGGGAGTGGGGAGCAAGATGCAGAAAGAGCAAGAAAGACGTCACAAAGGCCCCACCGGCAGAGACAGCTTGAAAAATAGACCATTTCTGGAAGCCAAGAAGGGATCTCTGATAGCTTCTGAGTACACGACCTGCTTCTATGGGCAGACAGGCTGTCTGAAAATGGGGGCAGACCCATGGATCACTCCAGTGAGATATAGTGGTCTGGGATGCCCTTAGCACACAGCAGGTGCATACTAAATGCAAGTGTCCTGATGGGAATGCAAACAGAGCCAGCTGCCCTCCCCTCCTAGCACATGACCCTGTGCAAGCCACCCCAGCTCATTTCAGCCTCCCATTTCAGATCTGTAAAATGGGACTAATGGACAGAACCAACTTCCCAGGGTGGCTACAAGAATTAAGTAACATAATGGTGTAGAAAATACCTCAGGTAATAGATGTGCAATACATTCTAGCCCCTCCTCCTTTCTTTTCCTTTGTACAGCACTATTGTCCTTTCAGTGGGGTCTTACAGCAACCCAGCCAAAGACAGATCTTGGGTCACATCATCTAAGTGACACCCACCTGGAACCAGACTCTTCTTTCTGAGCCTCAGTCTCCCCACTGTATAAAATAATAGTGAAGACAAGAGAGCTGTCCTTGAGATCCCTTTCATAGCTGTCATCACCAGAGACCAGCTCTGGGCAAGCATGTATTTTCCCTTCCCAACCTCTCCCTGGTCTGCTGGAGACCCCAATGGTCTGAGGAAGCGGATACCATCCCTGCCCCAGTCAGCACATTGTATCCTCTAGACCAGGGGGAGTCAACCTTTTTATACCTACCGCCCACTTTTGTATCTCTGTTAGTAGTAACATTTTCTAACCGCCCACCAGTTCCATAGTGATTTATAAAGTAGGGAAGTAACTTTACTTTATAAAATTTATACAACAGAGTTTTAGCAAGTTAAAGCAAAAATAATAATTACTTACCAAGTACTTTATGTCAGATTTTTGCTAAGTTTGGCAGAATAAATCTTTATAAAACAACTTACTATAGTTAAATCTATCTTTTTATTTATACTTTGGTTGCTCCACTACTGCCCACCATGAAAGCTAGAACTCCCACTAGTGGGCAGTAGGGACCAGGTTGACTATCACTGCTCTAGATGAAGAAACTGCTCAGAGTGGGACATGTGACTTAAACTTGCCCATCGGATTGACTTCTGAGACTTTTGCTGAAATAGTGGGAATTCAGTTTTCTCCTGGGTGACATGGTGTGCAGATGTGAAGCCTTGGGGTGCCTTTGGGGCTCCTATGAGGGAAGCCAGCCCGAGAGCCAGACTAACTCACAGAGAGAAGGCACAGCAGAGTGAATCACAGACATCACACTGACATGACAAAGACATCATGACCCTCCCCTACCCTGGATCACATCTCACTGGGATTTTTCCATTATACCATCCAGTGAATGCCCCTTCTTGTTTATGCCAGTTTGATCTGACTTTCTGTTTCTTGCACTCAAATCTACCTCACAGGCATATTTCCTTTATCAAAGATATTTTACCGGTTTTGATCCTCATCGTTATTTTTGTAAATATATAGATACTATTCTTTCCTACTTCTGAGATGAAACATAAAGTGACTTGCCCCAAATCACAGAGCCAGAAAGTGCCAGGGCTGAAATTTAAACCTGGAAGCATCTTATACTCCTTTCATAAGAGCAAGCGAGAGGGAGAAAACCAGGAACCACCGCTCCAACTCCAGTAATAACTTCCCCAAAGAAGACAAGTGCCATCACCTCAAAGTCTGGAAGATGCTTAGAGATCATTCAGCTTACCCTCCCTCAACCATCCATTTTAAAGATGGGGAGACTGAGGACCACAGTGTGGAAGGGGCACAAGGAGCAGAGGCAAGTTGGGAGCCAGGGCCTGGAAGGGTGAAGGGGTCATCTGCGGTTTCAGGCTGTGTTGGGGCTTCCTTTTCATAACAAATCCTCTCATCCTTTTGGGGAATCATCCCTTATCCACTCTGGAGCCAGGTGGCTTGGATGAAGCTGGCTCCAGACCTGGCCAATCAGAACTGTGCATTCTCCTGGCAATCATGATTGGCTCAGTGTGGGCGCTGACCAAATTAAGCCAATCAGAGGGAGTCCTGGGCTCAGGCAGGGACGGCAAAGGGGCACTCCTCAGTCCTAAGGGAGCCCTCCCTCTCTCTCTCTCTCTCTCTCTCTCTCTCTCTCTCTCTCTCTCTCTCTCTCTCTCTTTCTCTCTCTCACACACACACACAGAGAACAGGCTCCAGGCTCAGAGTCTGTGGCAGGCCACAGTGGCCAGTTAGAGTTTAATAATCTAGTTCATTTTCATGGTAATTATTTTGTCTCCCATCTAGGGTGATCAACTCAAATTGGTTTGTGGGGATCGTTCCAATTTTAAAACTGAGAAGTTCCGTGTCCAGGGAACTGCCTCAGTCCCAGGCAAAAGAGCATAGGGACAGTTGGTCATCCTACTTCAATTTACGGGTACCAGATATTGGTTTTCTATTACTGGTGGGTTCCTTTTAAAATAAACTTACTTAAATTTTAAAAGTGATCTAAATAAGGGAAAATACTAAGAAAATAATGGTACCTTTAGTGGAAGAAAATGGCAGGAAATCATGAAAGATGCATGTGAGTGCCAGATGGTGTTGGGAGAAATGCAATGCCTGCAAGTTTGGAAACCCCCGCTCAGTCTCCGGGTCGATGGCCTGCTGGCTGTTTAACCCTGGATAAGTTGCTCACCCTCTCTGAGCCTCTACATCCTTCCCAGCTCACACAAGGCAGTGGAGAGGATGGAGGCAGGGGTAGCATGGGAAGGCAGACTCTGTTCATATCCTTAAATTGTGAGCTCCGCCCAGAACAAAACCCGCAGCTAACAGTAGCTCACAAATCCTCAGGGAGGCCCGTCATCCCCCTGCTGCACTTGGCTGATGGGGCCTTGTCTGCAAATTAGCCACTGCTCAGCCTGGATGCCCTTTAGAGATGCTAATTGCCCGGTGCTCATGAGTCCCCACTCCTCCCTGGCACAGACAGCTGGCTGTCGATCCCCTGCCATTATTGTCTGATAACAGTGCTTGATTTGTCTACACAGACCAGGGCCCCAGCATGCAATTAGCATCTAACTACGGCCCAGTGTGTGGAGTGCTGTTCATTAATGCTTTTGCACATAGCACACAGGCACTGGCAGGCATCTATTCTCGTGGACACATCTGTGGACACACATGCACCCTCATGCATGCCTGCTTAGGTCCCTAAGTGTGGAAATGAATCAGTTTTCATGCGTGCGTGCATGCTTTGGAAGCCACTCATAGCCTGCAGAGGAGCCTCAGACAGGTACACACAGGACCATGTACATGCATGAGACATAGGCTGCTTCAAGGATTAAATAACAGATGTCTCTAGGTACCTAGGACAGTACCTGACACGTGGTTAGTTAGCCCTCAATAAATGAACCTATTGGTCATTTTTTCCTTCAATATTCTCTTACTTGTTGAGGTATAATTTGCACATAATAAAATGCACAAGTTTTAAGTGTCCAGTGCAATGCCTTTTGATAAATGAATACACCTGTGTAATCACCACCCTAATTAAGGTACAAAACATTTCCCTCACCCAGAAAGTTCCTTTGGGTCCCCTTCCAGTTAATATCTCCAAAAATAGCCACTGTTCTGACCTCTCTCTCCCCACAGTTTAGTTTTGCCTGTTCTTGGAGCACATGTAAATGGAATCACACAGTGTGCTCTTCTCGACCATTGTCATGCATGCTCAGATGTGTGCAAGCAAGCGTGCATAGCCACACACACTTGTACTTTTGTGTCTGGATGCTCATGGACGCCACGCACACACTCAGAAAGAAGCATTTCCCTCAGCCTTGGACTGCAGCTCAGCTTAGTCTCTCTAAGGGGTTAAGGGAGATGAGGGAGCCCCAGCACAGGGTCCAGCCCATGGGGAGGCTCCTTCAACATCTCCTTCAGCTCCTCCCCTGGACTGACCACTTACTATGTGCCAGGTACTGTCCTAGCCCACTCCATCCTCCTTAGAGGATGTCCTTAGAATCTAGATAAAGTTATGACCTTTCTCTTATGGTAAGGAACCTGAGGCCCAGAGAGGTCCAGCAGCTTATCCAAGGTCACACAGCAGAGGAAGTGGCAGAGCTGACTTGGAACTCAGTCTGGTTCCAGAGCCTTCACTCACCACCATTACAGCATCCCTCCTCATGGAGAGACTATGAGGCTTATTGTCTACGTCTATGGCCTAGCACAGCGGTCGGCAAACTGCGGCTCACGAGCCACATGCGGCTCTATCAGATTGAGGACGTTTTTATCAAAGGCTAGCTTAGGAGTACCCTAATTAAATTAATAACAATGTACCTACCTATATAGTTAAATTTTTTTTAAATTTGGCTCTCAAAAGAAATTTCAATCATTGTACTGTTAATATTTGGCTCTGTTGACTAATAATGAGTTTGCCGACCACTGCCTAGCACACGGCAGGTGATTAATAAATGTAAGATATGGCTACTACCGCGGACATATCTCCATTCGTTGTTTCAGTGATGACTCAGAACAACCTCTTTTTGCAGACGAGGAGACTGAGGCTCAGTCAGTGGAAAGACTCCCAGGCCTCGAACTCTCACTCTCACATTGTTTCTATTTTCCCCACTAGGAATACTGTATCCCACAGGGGACCTGAGACCTAGCAAGGGGGCGACTTGTCCAAAGTCACACCTCTCAGCACCACTGAATCTATCGTTTTCCCCCCGCCTGGCATACCCTCTCTCCTTCTTGCCCTGAGCAGGCCAAAGGATTCTGGAGCTCCAGAGGCACTCTCAAAGGCTACGTTAATGGGGAGCTGGCGTGGAGCCTCTCCCAACTTCATTACACGGTCCAAGGTCGGCGCAGAAGGCTGCCAAGAGAAACCTCAGAAAACGCTGGGGGAAGGCAAACAAGGCCCAGCTTGCCAGAGTTTCTGCACTGGGGCTGGGGAGCATTCCTGGCACAGAGGGCCGCGAGGGAGGGGGTGGCCAGCCTTTAAAAGCCCGTTGCAAACAAATGCTTGGACGGCAGTCCACTCTGGCCATGTCTGCACCAAGTCAGCAGAAGATGCAAAACTTCAGCCCAGCGGGACAGTGGGGCGTGGTCGGTGACAGTCCATCCTGAAGATGGAGGGACGTGAGAGGAAGGTGGGGCTGGGGTGGGAGCAGACTGCCCTAGATGGGGGTCACTTTTAGTTGTCAGTGCCTAGTACTTGTACATGGGTGTAAGTTTTAAACACAGCGATCACTCCCTCACATGCCTGTTAGGCGGGTGTCCCTAGAAGCAGAGCCTGAGGGTTCTCACATACAAGATTCATTGAGGAAGTACCTTTAGGAGACAGCGAGCAAGGGAAGTAAGTCTCAGCAGGAAGCTAGCTGCGGCCTGATCCATCGGGGAGCCCAGGAGTGTGGACGGGGCCGGAGTTGATCTCCTCTTAAAGTAAGAAGGCTGAGCTTTTGTACTCCTGCCTCAGTGAGTCATTGACTACAGCCTGCCTGGTGGGAGGACGGAGCTGTTACAGGTTGCAATCCTGCCAGCAGCTGACTCCCATTGGCCAAGGGAAACTGCAGGAGAGGGCCGTTGTGAGGAGGAGCAGCTGTAAACTATCGGCAGGTGGGGTGTCCAATCTAGAAAGGGCATGGGGGCGAGGTGCCTCTGGCATCCGCTACATTGACTGCTTGCACCCTTTCTGCGTTAATTCATCACCACCTACCAGGGGTCTCCAAACTTTTTACACAGGGGGCCAGTTCACTGTCCCTCAGACCATTGGAGGGCTGCCAAATACAGTGGTCCTCTCACTGACCACCAATGAAAGAGATGCCCCTTCCAGAAGTGCAGTGGGGACTGGATAAATGGCCTCAGGGGGCCGCATTGTGGCCCACGGCCGTAGTTTGGGGACGCCTGATACCTTCCTCAGCGTAAGGCCAGTCCTTAGAAGAAAGATGAGGAGAAGACTGAATTAAACAGGTTCAGTTTCTGCCGCCCTCCTTCAAAGGCCATTGAATCCAGTGCTAGAACAAAAATAAAAACAAAAACAAAACAAAACAAAAAAGGCACTGTCACACATCTGGGCTAACAGAGTGCAAGTCACATCTCTCCCATTCGGAGGGCTCTAGTCTGGGAGGCACTGAGGGTAGCGTGTCAGAACGGTAGTTTTCGGGCTCCCCGAGCAGCAAGCCCGCTGGGGAGGACTCACCGGGGAAAGGCAGGATGGGGCCCAGCTCGAGGACCAGGCTGGGCAGATGAAGTTACAAGGGCAAGAAAGACAAAGCGGCCCGGCCAGGCCTCAGGGGAGGTCCCAGGACAGGCCATGGGAGGATGGCGAGATCTGATCTTGGGGAAGGTGGTGAGGCAAAGCTGGAGACGGGGCAGAGGGGCCTTGGGAAGGTGAGGGCCTGGCCTACAGCCCCCGTGCCAGCTTTGAAAGGCACCAGACCTTCCTGCCGCGAGCAGGGCCACGGTCAGGGCCACACCTCCCCTTCACCCAGGCGAGCTAAAGCCGCCTGAGCTGGGTACAGCACTCTACAGCAAGCAAAACACCAATCTGGTCGGCATTTTGAGGTGGGGGTGAGTCAAGGACTAAATTCCACACGTGGGGAAACTGAGGCTTAGAGAGACGCTGGAACTTTTTTCATTAACAAGTGTTCATTAAGCTGGGGTTCTTTAGTAAACAAAACAGAATGTATGCTCACACAGAGCATACATTCAAGTGCTCCAGGACTGGGGTGGGAAGAGGATAATAATTGCTTTGGAAAAAAATAAAGTAGGGAAGGGAGAAAGTGCAGGAGGTGGACACTGCTACTTAAAAATGGATGGTGAGAGGCAGGAGAAGACCAGCTTTGGGGTTAAGCAGGGTCGGTGTTTGAATTCCAGCTCTGCCAGGTACTCACGGCAGAGCCTTGGGCAAAGGACTTGGCCTTTCTGAGCCTCAGTTTCCTCGCCTGTAGGAAGGGTGCTGGCGGAGGGTACGGTTCATGTGGGCTGGGCTTCTGGGTAAGGGGCTTTGGTGGTGGACACGGGATATGCTTTAGAATCATACTTCGAGGGCCATCGGCAACTGAACCAACTGAGTGAGATCCTTGTTAGAATACAGGTCCTGGGCTGCCTCTAGAAACTCTGGTTCTATTGTCTGCGGGGCAGACCTGCTGGGGTTTGAGAGCCCGACCTAGGGCTGGGTGTGGGGTTAAGGATCCTCTGGCTGCTTCTTCATGAACACTCACAGGTCCCCAGGGAGGAAATGCCCTTAAAGATCACATAGCCCAGCAATGTGCTCCCACTATGCAGACAAGGAACCTGAAGACCAGAGAAACTGAGGGACTTGCTTGAAGCCACACAGCTGGCAAGCAGCAGAGCTAGGTCTGAGACAGCTGACAGACAGGTGGAGAGATAACAGCCAGTTCAAGTAACAAGCAGTTGGACCCCGGAGAGTGGGGGAAGGATCAGGTGAGAGTTGAATTTCTTCTGGGGAATCTAACCCTTCTGGATGAGAGATGGATGCCTGTTTCCTTCCCATTCAAGAGTGATAAACGACCCTCCCGGACGCCTGCTCTCTGAGACACCCTGACCAGCCCAGGGCATCCCAGCCTCCCAGTGAGCCCCTTCCGGCAGCCCAATGGCCTTGTTTAACCCCTGCGTGTGCCAATGTGGGGCACATACCACCAGTGCTGGATGCATTAAAATCTGAATTTCTCACCCTCACTGCACAGTGGAATCACCTTGGGAACTTTGAAAAATGCCAATCCCTGGGTTCTACCCCCAGAGATTCTGATTTAACTGGTCTTGGGGGTGGCCTGGCATCAGGACTTTTAAAAGATTCCCAGATGATTCTCACGTGTAGCCAAGACTGGTTTAGCTGTACAGGGCCAACACATCAAACCACATTGATTCCAAGTGAGAAGGTGCTAGCCTTTCCAATTCTCCTTCCAACCTTCAGACTCCCCAAGGGGGAGGGTTCCAGTTTGAAGCTAATGGGATGTTAACACTTCTCCAAAACACATACATCTTCCCGTTTAGCCCAAGGAGAGCTGGCATCTGGCTAGAATTTCATAACATGATTCACGGCAAATGGTACCAATTCTTCATGATGTCAAGTTTCCTCTTAAAACAACTCGATTTAAATGAAATAAATGAATTAATTTAAAGAAGAATATTAAACAAATTCTTATTTTACATATTTTTCCTGGGCTCAGTGGTGGTCTATGACCCCAGCTGGCCCCACGCTTATGTCTTCCTCTGCCAACAGAGATTGGTTCAGAGATGAACACATGGCCTGAGTGTGTCCAGTCAGAGCCAGTCCTGGGGCTTTTGCTGGACCCATCAGGAATGAAGGCCTGTCTTTCTGCCATCCTTGGTGCTCAGAGGATAGAGTTTGGAGACAATGTCAGCTCAGGGAGGGGAAGTGGCCAGTCCAAGGCCACAGGCACTAGCAGTGGAGCTGGGATTTGAACCAATGTCTAAGTAAACCACGTATCTGGTGAATTTGCTGAGATCCTTCATTTTCAAACCCCCTTCAGAGCTTCTGTCTCCTGGGTTTGGAGTCTTCATTTGATGTTTGCTTAAGGAAAATTCATTATTATTATTTTTTTAAGATTTTATTTATTTATTATAGAGAAGGGGGGGGAGGGGCAGGAAGCATCAACTCCCATATGTGCCTTGACTAGGCAAGCCCAGGGTTTTGAACCGGCAATCTCAGTATTTCCAGGTTGACGCTTTATCCACTGCGCCACCACAGGTCAGGCTGCTTAAGGAAAATTCAATAGCATCCTTTAAAATATAACCTTGGTATCTTTAAAAATATGATAGAAGATGCTGTGATCATTCCATCCACACATTGTGAGCACCAGAGGAGACACTTGGCTCTTTGTGACAGATGTGGTGCCCTTGTTCCTTTCAGTTTGGGATGATGAGGACCTTCTGGTTTGAGTTTCAGCTAGACATTTCAGACTATCTAATCCACTCCCCACTGAAAAAAGTGTGGTGTTAGCTCTCTGCCAACTGTGACTAGCCTATGGATTCATCCACCCACCTATTCATTCAACACAATTTTGTGGTGTGCTTTCACAGAGGTAGGCCCAGAATACAGCAGACGAGTCCTGCTGTCTGGGAGCTCACAGTCTACTTGGTGTGGATGGAGGTGGGCAGTTATCAGATAATCGCTTAAATGGATGTGGAATTCTAATGGAAACAAGGACCATCCAAGATAGGCATGTAGATAGAGCTCTGAAAACCATAGCTGGGGAGTTGACCTATTTGGATATCAGAGAAAGCTTCCCAGAGGAAGTGACAGTTGATGTGGGAGCTTCAGGATGAGCAGGCAATAACCAGGTGAAGAAGAGAGAAAAAGCATTCCAGGCAGAAGAAACAGCATATGCAAAGGCCTGAGGCAGGAAGGAATTTACTAAGTACGAGATGAGTGAATGTTGCTGGACTCAGAAAGCCAGGAGATCATGGTGGGAGACAAAGACAGAGAGGCGGAAGGCCCTGGCCTTACGGAGCCTTGCTGGCCACTAGGAGGAGGGTTACCACCCCCCAACCCATTCATCAGCGAATTCTGAGAAATATAACTAGACATTCACATAATTGAGATTGTTTAATAACTCAAGGAATTTGAGTTACTTAAGGAGAAAAGCAAAAAGAGGAAGGCAAGAGCCCAAGAATAAAAGGAAGAAGAGAGTGAGGGGAAAGCTATAGAGAAGAGAGAAGAGGGGTGTGCTGACTCAGGAGATAACAGCCTGGCTTCAAAACACCACCCTGCCACTGCTTAGCTGTATGCTTACAGAGTAACTCAACCTCTCTGGGGCTCAGTTTCTTCATCTGTATAATGGGGATAATAACAGTACCTTCCTCATAAGGCGTTGTGGGGGCTAAATGAGCCACTGACACCTGTAGGGTGATACATGTGTGTTAGCTACATGGGTGTCATCAGGTAATAGGCTGGTTTGCGCTCTCTAAACTCTCAGACTCTTCAGGGAGACCCTGGGCTCAGCTGAGACAGTTCAAGGGTGAAGAGTGACTAAGGGGACAGACCACAGTCCTGGGCTAGTATGGGACAGACCTTGAAGAATGGGTAAGAAATCTCCCTGGGAAAACCAAACTCCTCCCTTGAGTGAGAATGTCACATATGTAGGAGCGGAGCCAGGTTTTGCATTTTTCTGAGTAAAAAGGAATGGGCTCTGACCACCTCCCTTAAAAGGAACCTCCAGTTCAAGGAAGATTATCCCCACAGTGATGAACTTTGGAATCCAAAAGCAGTGGCCAAGGGCCCGTCATGAGGGGAATGACATCAAGTTTGGGAGTCAAGGGAAGGGTATTTAAGCAGAGTCCTAAAAGATGAGTTGAGGCTGCAAGATTGTATTAGTCAACATAGCATAGCATGTGCAAAGGCCCTGAGGCAAGACCCCAGAATGGTGTCCTAAGGATCTGAGAAATAAGATAGGGACCCATATGCTGTATATGTAATACAAGGGTAGGTGGTAGTTCTTACAGGCCCTTTGTGGCCAGATAAGGATTTTGGAAGTTATCCTGAGAGCAATTAGAAGCCATGAGGGGATGATGGCCCTCCATATTGCTGCTCCCCCTCACCCCAATCCAAAAACTCTATACAGATAGAGTAGATGAGATCAGACATAGGCTCTGCATGGAGTGATTTCACCATATCCGAAGGGAACATTCATTCATTCAGTCAGTCACTTGATCAACAAATTTTTATTTGGTAACTACTGCATACTAGGCACAGTGTTAGCCCTGGGAATACAGAAGTAAAACCGACCAAGTCCCTCTCTGATGGAACTTACAACGTAGTGGGTAAGACAGACACAAGCCAGGTAAACATGTAATATACAAGGTGGTGAAAAGGGCCTTGGAAGAAAATAAAGAAAGGTGAAGGGTGGAGCCTGAAGGCTAGGGGTGCGTGTGCTGTCACCATGAACCAGGGGATGGGACACAGCAAACCATCGCTGCCGCCCCCTTTCCACTGAGTGCCCACTACTCGCACCATTGTAAGTAGAGCTTAAAGATGATTTTTAGCACCTCTCCTCCTCGTGATCAATGAAGCTCTCCAGTGGGCCCCAGCAATGCATTTGTTGTGACCGCAGTGACCAGCAAACTGTTCCACTTCCCCACGTGTTGCTGCCAGCCACACATCTCCCGGCCGGGTAGCCACAAGCCCTTGGCACTCCGTTCTGACCTTTGCCTAACACCGTTTGCCTTTCTCTGAAGAACAGGATGGTGAGATTATCCAGGTGCCCCCTGAGGCTTGGCAGACCTGCTTCCCTGGGCCTGCTCCAGGTCAGCCAGCAAGAAAAAGTGGATTTAAATGAAGTTGACAAGAGACTCAAGGGTCTTTGGCAGGGATGGGACAGGGGAGCCATTCTTCAGCTGTCTTCCTGAGGATCATGTCACCTCTGCTGGCACCTCCCAAGTGGACGGGTGTCAGAAACAATAAGAAAAAGAGACATAAGTAACAGAACCCCACTGGCTAAATGGAGGTCTGGGGGCCTCCGGTGGTTCATTTATTCAGAAATGGCTGCCAGGAGTTGTGGATGATGAAGCATTAATGACACATAAGGGACGAGACCCACAAAATAACACAGTGGGAACAAGAGTTCCGACTCCAAACATCAGTGTTCTAAATGTGTCTGCCAGAATTCCAACTGTGGACATTACCAGAGCGTCCTGACCTTGAACCTCAGCATTCCGACTCTGAACATGAGTTCCAACCTAGAAAATCAGCATTCCGACCTTGTTTCTCACTAGTTTTGATCACAAGTAGCGAAGTTCTGGCCTCGTACTCCTCGGGTCCAGTTATGGATTTGAGGATTCTGACCATGGATGGCAGCCTTCTGACCTTGAACCCCAGAGTTGTGACCTTGGGTATCAGTGCTCCGACAATGAATATCAGGGCAGGGATCTTCAGTGCCAGAATTCCATCCCTGAACCACAGAAGTGCCAATCCCTGGCACCCTGATCTCTACCAAGAATTTCTGAATGCCCAAGCTTTCCAGCCTGGTTGTAGAGCTGACATCACTCCACAGGGACATAAAGTTTAATTCTACACAATAACCTCACAGCTTTTAGAAATAAGCCAAACACTCAGATAATGATAACAGGAGGATCAAAATAGCAATAAACATAATCCCAGCTCATATCTGTTGTACATCAGGAACTTTGCTGAACACCTTACATGCTTTTATGTCATTCATTCCTCTGGACAAGCCCAGGGAATTCATTATTCCCATTGGGCAGATGAGGAGCCTGAGGCTCAGGGCCTGTCTGGTTTGCAGACTCAAAATCCAGCGCTTTTTCTATTACAACAGTTTTTTCTTCCTGCTCTGGCTGACACTGGGTAGGGGAACGCTGAGTCCTATTAGCTAATAAATTAAGGATTTATCATGCATTTGCCGGATTTGTATTGGCATCCACCAGGTATGAGCTGCCTTGGGTTCTGAAGCCAAGTCCCAGCTGGGTGGGACAGTCATTCACTCAAAAAACACTTATCACCCTGTGCTGTGCTTGGTGCCAGGAGTAAGGAGAGGGGAGGGGAGGCGCCTGCTGCTTCTGCCACCCAACCTCTGCTCTCTTCATCTCCCCCTTGCAGATGGGAGGGCTTCAGAGGCAAGTACTGACCCTCTTATTGCCAGCCATTTCAATGCTCTATGTGCTCTATGCTCCAGGCGTCAAAACCTGGAGCCCCCAGGGCTAAATGTGGCCCCGAGACAGATTTTGTTTGACCCACTCATGTGCTTTCATTTTTAAAAATTACTTGCCATCATTGAAGTTGGGATCTCTCACATGAAAATTAAAATTTCTGGCTGGGCTCAGGAAAGAAGCCAGCCTGGAGCTGGATGGCAGCTGTCTATTTAGATGGGAGGGTATGGCCCAGCTCACCCCAGTCCCCACCGCTCCCTGCTGCCTCCTTGACACTAAGTCTGAGTGTTAGTGGACTTCCTCATGGAACCTGCCCTACAGTTCTTCCATCCAATAGCTTCACTCGTTAACACCAGCTACCTGGCTCCTGCAGCCATCTGAATTTGAGGTCCCCGCTCTGGCCTCCATGTCCCTAGGCAGGAGCTTGAGGAGGCACTTTTCCTTGGCAGATTCTCTAGGACTGAGGGGCCAGCTACTCCTCACCTAGACCTTCTGAGTCGTTCTTCCCACAGGGTGGGGCCAGCTTCATGGGTTGCCACCTGCAGAGTAAGGCAGGGCCCTGTGCTTAGAGGGGACGCACTGGCTCAATGCTCCACCATCTCCAAGAATTTTTGGACAAGGGGGCTACGTTTTCATTTTGCACTGCATCTCCCAAATTTTGTAGTCAGCCCTGCCATTGGATCACTCAGTACTAGGGACACACAGCACACACACACACACACACACACACCACTCATGCTCGTGCATGCACACATACACACACACCACACCACACTCATGCACACGCACACACACACACCACTCATGCTCATGCATGCACACATACACACACACCACACCACACTCATGCACATGCACACACACACACAACACACACACACACCATGGACTTCTCAATCTGTCTGGAAGACCACCTCTTTGGATTGGCCTGTTCTCCTGGTCATGAGGCCAGTAAGGGTCTAAAATTTTTATACAGAAGGGGAACCCGGGGGCAGCATCCTGGAGGGAGGGAACAGACACCAGGAGACTCGCCTCGGGCTGCACTTGCGCAGAGCTTTATAGGGTGGGATGGAGACTGGGCAGAGGGTTGGGGGAGGTCCAGGCCCCCCACCCTCCAGACACTCCTTGGCACAGACCTTATATGAAGAGTTTGAGCAAGCAGGTGTCATCAGAGGCCAGACCAAGGTGAGATCGAGGTGGGCGCTCTTTCCTCTCTCCCTCTTGAGAAAGGGGAGAAGAAAATCCAGCCAACGTCGTGCTTGGCTACACAGTGCTGGCCACTCGGGCACAGCTGAGTGCCCTGTCTTTCTTGTTTGGCAAAGTTACCACACCCATTTTCCAGGGCAGGAAACTGAGGCCTGGAGACGTGAAGGGTCTGTCTCAGCTTCTATGTGGCAGAGTTGGGATCAGAAACCCAGGTCTCCAGAGATCTCTCTACTTATTCGACCAGGATGATGGCGTAGGCGAGGAGAAAAGATACCGGTGAAGAGGAAGAGAAGGGCACCTGCCCCAGTGGGCCTAATCTCAAAATAAACCAGAGCTATTTTATCGCAGAAAGAGTGGAAACACCACCAGGTCCAAACTGATCATTCAATGTCAGGGAGGGCCTTTCTGAAGAGGTGACATATGAGCTGAGATCCGAAGGATGAGAAGGGGCAGCCAGCATTGCAAGATATGGAGCCAGAGGCCCAAAGAGGCTCAGTGACTTGCTCAAGGTCACTCAGCTAGCTTGTGTCTTCTCTTCCTCCCTCCTGTCCTCCAACCTTCTCTGACAAAGCCCCTCTGCATGAGGCCTTGAGGGGACTTTAGAACACAGGTCTGCAAACTTTCCCTATAAATGCTGTTACTACCCAAAGTAGCCTTAGGTAACAGGGAAATGAATGTGGCAGGTGTACCAACAAACTTCATCTATAAACCAGGCAGCCCACCCACCATGCTTTAGAGCACAGAAATAAATAAGATATAGTCCTCGACTTTGAGAACACACATCCTGCTTTAGTTGAGGATATAAAACAAGTTGGGAAGAATATCAAATACAAGAGGGACCGTGCTAACTAGTGCAGGAGAGGTAGAAACAGAGAATTTGAAGAAGAAAGATCATTTCTGCAGCTCAGGAAGGAGAAGAACCAAGTTCAAGTTCTCAGAAAGGGTCACCCACACTGAGAGGCCCTCTTTGACCACGCCTGTTATTCATCATAAAACCACCCTGCTTCTTTCCTTCATAGCATATATACTATACTGTGTGCTTATTCTTTCATTTGATTTTTTACTTGTTTAATGTCTAACTCCCTCCAGAAGGGCATAAACTCCATAATGGCTGTGGATTTTTTTTATTTTTTATTTTTTTGCCAGCTTACATTTATTCTTCCCTTTCTTAGAAACAGTACTTCAATTTTTCTTTGGGGAACCACCTCATTCCCATTCTCAGTTTCATCCCAGCTCTGGCTATCAACATGTGATCCACATCTGTCTATGTGATTGGCTAAGGGATGGTGAGAAGCCACCACAGAGGAGAAGAGAGCTTAGAGATATTGGAAACCAAGTTTGTTTGTTTTTTACAGAGACAGAGAGAGAGAGTCAGAGAGAGGGATAGATAGGGACAGACAGACAGGAACAAAGAGATGAGAAGCATCAATCATTAGTTTTTCATTGCGACACCTTAGTTGTTCATTGATTGCTCTTTCATATGTGCCTTGACTGTGGGCCTTCAGCAGACCGAGTAACCCTTTGCTCGAGCCAGCGACCTTGGGTCCAAGCTGGTGAGCTCTTTGCTCAAGCCAGATGAGCCCGCGCTCAAGCTGGCGACCTCGGGGTTTCGAACCTGGGTCCTCTGCATCCCAGTCCAACGCTCTATCCACTGCGCCACCGCCTGACCTGGTCAGGCGGAAACCAAGTCTTGATGACCGATTTAAGCCCCTGGGTTCAGCCCTACCTGAAGCCCTACCTAACCCAGGACTTCTCAATTATATTTGGCTTAAATCCATTTGGGCTGCATTTTTGTCTCCTGCAACCAAAAGAATCCTAACTAATAGATACACATAGTGCTTCTCAAGCAGCCAGCACTGTTCCTGGCATATAAATGTTTGTCATACAAAGCACAGGTGACATTGAAGCAGGACTTCAAAACACACACATACACCCACATAAAGTTACAAGGATCAGAGAAGCCTAGAAAGGAAGCTCACTTTGAAACCAAAAAGATTGTCCCAAGAATAGAAGGGAGTGACTGAATCAAATTGCAGTCAGTATTTCAAGGAACAATAAAGGATGTGTAAACTTATCCAAGGCATAGGAGATAAAAGAAAATTGATCCATTCAAAGAGACAGTGGGGACTCCAGGCATGATAAGCAAATGGAAGGCTGGTTCAACGTTGTCATCTTATCTCTGCCTTTCCTTTTGCTTCTCATATGCCCTGACAGGGCAATAATAGGCTGCCTCTTTGGTACAGTTGGGTCTGCAAGGACTCTGAGAGGAAATGCTGGCCAAGGTCAAGGGCTCCAAGGATCATACAGGCCTTGGAAAGACTCTGGGAAGGGCCCTAGGTAGCAATTAGTGAAATGTGGTAGTTTATTTTTAGAATCTGTTTGATTCCAGGTCCATTACCTGGCGGATGTGAGGGATGGTGTGGAATTGGCAAATGTAACATTATTCTCTCAAAGACAGTGTCTGCTAGCCAGGCTATGGTGGGCAATTATGGCAGATAACCAGCCTCACTGCAGTGCAAAATGGAACAGTCGAGGTGTGAGGAAACACCTCAAGCGTCTAATTTAATCTGGTCTCCTTGCTGTGAATGGAAGACAGAAGATCACTTCTTCCTGGCCTAGGAAGTGTGGAGATCGTAGTGGGAAGGGAGAGCCAGGAAGGTAGGTGGAGATGGAGGGGTATATGAGGGAGACCCTTGCCTTGTAAAGGAGACCCCTCTGATCAGTCATCTTAAGATCATGCAAATTTTCCCATTTATTTACTTCACAAATGTTTACTACCACTTAACTGCAACAACAGCAACACCACTAGTTAATCTGTCCTGATCACTCACTGAGTGCCAGGCAATACTCTGAGTGCTTCATATAGAATTGGTGGTTGTGGAAGTCCCCAAATTATGGACCAGGAAATTCATCAGAGAGGTTAAGTCATTCACCTTAGGGCACACAGCTCAAAAGCACTGAGCTGGAATTTGAACCCATGCAGTCAGGTTTCAGAGACTGCTCTGTTAAGCAGTCCTGTCTGTGGTTTAGTCCTGGCATCCACAGAACAATCCATAAGATATTCTTCACAGTGTTTTGTGCAAGGAAGTTCTCAACATCAGGTATTCAGGGCATAGAGGAGGGAGCAGCCAGTGCTGCCGGAGGCAAAGGAGGAAGAAGCAGGGCCCTGAAAGGTGGGAGGAAAGAGGCTGCAGACAGACAAGAGGAAGAAGAGGGTGCAAGGCAGAGGAATCAGTTTGGGCAAAGGTGTGGAGCAGGACTGGGGAAGGATAGAGGATTCAAGGAATGCCAAAGCCGGGTATGGTGGAGGCAGACCGCACCATGGAGCGGGGGTGGGAGGAGATGAAGTTGGAGTTGTTGGCTGGGGCCTTGAAGCTCAGGCTGAGGAGTCTGGACTTTATCCTGGGGGCAGCGAGAACCATGGAAGGATATTTGGAAGCGGGTCGTCTGTTTATGAACAGATAACGAGAAAGATGGCTCTGGTTCCCCGCAGAGGATGGACTGGAGGAGACGGCTGAAGGCCGGGAGGCCAGTGCGGAGACTCAGCGGCTCACAGGAAAGGCCAAAGTCCAACAGAACAGACATTTTATGAGTAAAGAAACTGGGCACAGGAAGGTGCAGTAGTTTGCCCCAAATAACATGGTTAGGGAGTAGGGGCCAAACTCTGAACTTGGGCGATCCACTGCTAAAATCAGGGCTCCTATCCATAACGCTATCAGGTATAGAAGTACACAAAGTGCTGAGTATGGGTTGGTGCTTAATGCACGCTTGTTAATTAAGCTTTGGCCAAGCTGCTCCTTTGGCCATCACTTTTTCCTCCTAAGCATTTCCACATTCCCTAGCCTATCAGAGACTTTCAAAGCCCCCGAGAGACCAGCTGCCAAGGTCTCTCCCCCTGGTCAAGCATACTGGAGAAACACAAAGATCCCTGAGCCTCGATGAGGGTGACGAGGTGAGGGGTCAGAAAGGTCTAGAAATGGTCTCCGGTCTTTTACCAACTTGTGTGACCAGGCAAGTCCTTGAAGCATCCTCCATGTTTCCCTTTATCAAACTGGGGTACTGGATTTATGAAGGGAGCTTCAACACTTTACACGTACTATCAAACTTCATCCTCTGGGCAACCCTGTGAAGTAGGTTTTATTACCATTTTCATTTAGAGATTAAGAAATGGCAGTTATGGGAAGGGAAATGCTTTACCCAAAGTCCGGAGCTAGCACATGGCAGGGCTGGGATTCAAACCCAGGTCTGTGTGACTCCACAGTTAGGATTCTGAATCTCTGACATACTGCCTTTCAGGAATAAATACAAGCATCCAGATGACCAACCCGGGGCCAGCAAGAGCCCAGCCAGACGACTCATGGCACTGAGAAACCCTTGAATCCTGATTTGGTTTCCCTCCTTTTTCTTGATGAGAATGCATGGGTCCCCTGGTTCGGGTCAGGAAGGTAGAAGCGCCATCACACTAGAGGCGTGGGATCCTGATAGGGCAGGCAGTGACCCCACAATCAACCACTGCAACAGGGGACGTTGCCAACCAGGATGTAGCTAGAATAGTTGAATTCAGTGATGACCCTAAATAATCTTCATGGTCATTGATAGAATGCTTACCATGGGCTGGGCCCTGGGATAAGCTCTTTATGCAGATTATCTCCTAGTGGCCCTACCTGGTGGGCTCCATTTTCTAGAAGAAGAAACTGAGACTCAGAGAAGGAAAGGAATTTGCCCAAGATCAAATTCCTGGGGAGCTGAGAAATGAACCACATCTGTTAGACTCCAGAGTTGATTCTTAATCAAGTCAGTGGTGGGAAAAATACTAAACACTGTCCCTAAAAAAGAATACTCCCTCTTTTGAATATAAGAATAACAATAATTCACAATAATAAAATACACTCCATTTGCAAATTACATTTACATCTGAAATCTCACTGAATCATCTAAATAGCCCAAAGAAGTGGGTCACCATTCAGCAGATGAGTTCACTGGAGCTCAGAGAGCTTGAATGATTCCAGGATTAAGAAACACTGGCCTGGGGGAACCAGACCACCCTGGGTTCAAACTTTGGCTCTGCCATTTTCATTACTTTGCCAAATGTTTACCGAGCACTTCGCAGTGTGAGCTCCCACAAGTGACTCCACCTCTCAGTGCCTCCATCTATTTCCTCTTTGTAAGAGTCTTAACACTGCTCATCAGATCCATTCTCTCCCTCATCTGCAAATGCCAGACAAGTGCTTTCCCAGGTTTCCTGTGGCTACAGAATGAGCATGTGACCTGGTCCTGGCCAATGAGATTTAAGCAAGCTCTTAGGAAAGCTTTATCTCTCAGGGGAAAATGTGGCACATAGGAGGAAGTGCTCCTCTTCACTGGTTGGATATTATGTGTCAACATTTGAAGGCTGGGGCTGGGTAGCCATTTTGTGATATGAAGGCATCAAGTCTGAGGACCAGCAACCTGCAGGAGTTGGAGGAGCCAACAGATGCAAAGAATCTAGAATCCTGATGGCACCGTGGAGCCATTAGCCCCAAACCAGCTACCTTGGAAATTCCTATTATGTGAGATAATACAACTTCCCCCTTATAGAAGCCACTTGGAGTTTTGTGTTACTTGCAGCCCGGACAGGCAGACTATCTAGATTGTTGAAGGGATTTCAATGAGGTAGTGGATGGAAAGTTCCACTAATCAGTGCTTGGCATAATAAACAGCAGCTACTCTGGATATTAAAAGAATTATCTTAAGGCTGGAATCCCGAGACCGTTCCAGGGAACACAAACACTCCAAGCCTGGTGAGTTAGTTCCCACTCTCTCCTATGGACAAGAGCCTGGAGAGTTTTCCAAGAAAGCGGAAACCCAGTGGAAACCCAGTGGTAGCCCCGTGGTAACCCAGTGGTAGCCGAAACCCTGTCACTTTGTTGGGGCTGACCCCAGTTCCAAACAAGAATCAATCACACTGCCTTTAGCCTAATGGATTTTGATTTTCACTCCCCTGACGGTGGAGGCTACGGCCTGTACTTTGGTTTGTCTCTGCACTGCCAGAACATCCCATCAATTATTAACAGCGTCAGCCCAGCCTCCCAGCGCTGCTATCGGAAGGAGAGGGTTTGCCGTGGCTCGGCCCACCCCGTCATCGAGAAAGGACTCTGCTCCTTATTATTTACAACCACAGGCCGCACATCTGTGTGCTAGGCACTATGCGAAGGTTTGGCAAACATGATTTCATGATGACCCTGCAAGGTGGGCCTTTTATCTCCATTTTACAGGTGGGAGGCTGGGGGTTGGGGAGCTGAAGAACTTGCCTAAGGCCAGAAACTGCGGAGGGTGCTGGAGCTTGGCCTCGCTCTTAAACATATGAGATGTGACCATTTCTGTATCTCACAACCACAAAGACATGGTCCTCCATTTTACCCTCTCCTTTCGTGGCATCTGAGAAGTTTCCACAGGCCTCGCTATCTAACGAGCAAGGCATCGACATTGGGGGATAGATGGGAAGAGGTGAGCACAGGGAATTAGGTTGCAGGTGGGCAGTGAGGAAGGAGTGACAGATCCCCAAACCCTGAGACACAGTGACTGACTGATTGCTTGATCCATTTATTTACTCTGCATTTAGTCATCTGAGTTCCTCTATGCCAGGCACCATGATGGGGGCTGGGAACAGAGCAGTAAATACAACTCATGGCGCTCACATTCTTGTGTGGGAGAGACAGAGAAACAAAAGGAAGTAAATACCATTTCAGATGGTGCTTAAAGCCTATGCAGGAAAGACACTACATGACGTGACAAAGACTAAGGGGAAGGAAGCTGTTTTAGACAGGGCTCAGGAAAGGTCTCTCCAAGGAGGGGATATTTGGGCAGGAACCTGTTTAAATAAGGGAGAATGAGGGGAAGTGGCTGGCCAAGAGACAATCTGAAAAAGAACATTCTAGGCAGCCAGCACAGCAAGTGCAAGGGTCCTGAGGTAGGATAAAGCCTGATCTGTTTAGGAAACAGCAAACAGTCCAGTGGGGCTGGAGTGAGTGAACTAGAGGAGCGGAGAAGAAATGAGCTGAGACGTCACGGGCCTGGATTCAGTAGGGGCTGGTATGCCATGGGGAAGGCTTGGATTTTATTCTGAGTATGACAGCAAACCTCTGGAGGATTCTGAGCGGATAAATAATGCGATCCAATTTCCATTCTGGAAAGCTCACTCTGGCGCTGTGTAGGCAGTGGATTGCAAGGGGCAAAAGTGGAAGCAGGGAGATTGGCGGGGGCAAGACTGGGGAGGGGACTATGGCACTTATTCACTATGGAAAGAACAGGGTCCTTAAAAAATCACACTTGAGTTTGAATTTCTGACTACTTCTGTATTGTTTGCTGTGTGACTTTAGGCAAGTTACTTAACCTCTCTTAGTCTCCTTATTTGAGAAAGGAAGAATAATAATAGTGAATCAGTAAATAAAACTAATTGCATTGTTATACTTCTTACATACTAGGTGTTTGATCAATGGCAGTCAGGATTTCTATACTGATAGCCAATGAGTTTGCCTGCCTTTCCATTTCAACTCTGGCCATTGAGTATCCTAGATCATCCATCTGCCAGGATTGTGTGCTGGCTGAGCCTGGGATCACAGAGAGGTCACAAAGCTGTCCGAGTGAGCAGATTAACCCGAGGGAGAGATGAGGCTGTTTACTCCCAAAGAGTGTGTTTTGCAAGCCTGAGCTTCCCTGCCTTGCTGCTGGACACCGACCTAAACACTGCCCTTTGTCTGCTTCTTCTCTGGGAGGGCAGCCCTCCCCCCCCCCCCCCGCCCCTCACTCTCCTGTCTTAGGGACAGAACAGGGAGGAGGGAGAGTGTATCTGGGCCTAAACAGGATGTGGAGGGCAGGAACCCGTGTCAGGCCTGGAAATAGCAAAATAAGTCTGTTGATCCTAAGCCGGTTAAGGGTGAGTGACTCTGTCTTAAGAGGGCGGCTTTTAGGACACAAAACCCAGGGCAGGATTATGACCAGACGCAGCCCACAGCACCCGAGAGGACATCAGGCCCAGGAATCTCTCCATCTTTTTAGTGTTGACAGGGAATAGGAAAAACCTGCCGGTTTCCCTCCACACTCCTACTGGTCACCTCCTCCTGCATTCTCTCTCCTAACCCTCTCTTCGGGTAGTCAGGAAAGGACCCCACAGGGTCCTGTTCAGATGCGGCCCCACAGATGAACCTTCAGTGAAGAGCTAACTGAGCCAGGGGCATTGCACAATGAGGGGCCAGGCTGGGTGAAGGCAGCTCTAGCTAATACACATGGACTTCCTCCTTCTTCTTTCCCTTTTTCCATGTATACACTGACCTATCCCCCTACCCATGCACCGTTTGGCTCTTCTTTCAGAAGGTGAATTGTGTTCCACACAGCTTTCCCAACTTGGTCTTCTTGGATACTGACATCAACACCTCTCTTTTCTGGGCTCCCCCTGGGCCCCAGATGAACTCCTTCATAGTGCTGAACATACCACGTTGCCATTTATTCTGACACCCAGTACATTGGCCACATGAAGACAGACCCCTATCTCTCCAAAACAGCCCTGAATCCCAGTCTGACACAGAGAGGTTGCTCCCATCCTGGCCTGGCCCCCACTCAGAGCCTCTCTCAGTCCCTTACACCCTTTGCCTTTGCCTTTACCTAGCAGCGCGCAGGACTCCCTTGCCCCCCGGGTGTGATCAAACTCATCCCTGCCTCCTTCTGCTTTATTTCTCACATTGCTTCATTTCTCTCACCTATTTTGAAATTTACATCCTCTTCCAACAGCCAAAGCAACTTTACAAGTTGCATCAAACCATTCTCTGAATAAACTCACCACATAAATAAAGAGCAACCCGGGGGTGACCCTTCGCCCACAAGCATCCACAGCCAGCGGCAGGCATCACACATGCACACACGCACCCCTCAGAGTCCCTTTGCCTCGTTTTTCCTACTTGCGTTAAAACTGCCTGACAGTATTTCACTGTCCGCCAAGCAAGTCTATAAGCTGCTTTCATTCCCTTCTTGCAGGCAAAGTGGGGTTATAAATATAGGGCCAAGCATTAAAATTGCAGGGTGACACCCTCTCCAGCCTGGATCTGGGACTTCACAAGGGAGCATCATGTAAAATGGACTAAACTTAATTGCTTAATTGCTTCTCTGTGCTTTCTTTCTCATTTGCAGTGTCCATCTTCTTGCTGTGGGTTTTTATAAGTCTCTGTAAGTTCTTTTCTCCAACAAAGTCGGTGTATAAAGTATTGAATAATAAAAAGACAGGGTGACCAATACCACACAAGAACAATCTGAAGGGGTTGGTCCTCACAGCCAAGGTCTCAGCTATAGCCCCTCCCCCTTTCTGGTCTTCATATTTGGGAACCAAGCTAGAGTCCCCCAGCTGTGGTCAGCACCGGGGACACAGACAGAAACCCCAAGCTCAGCAGCCCCCATATCCCAGGCTCACCTTGGCAGCCACAGAGGAATTGGGCTTCTCCAGTAGGTCCCAGAGCTTTTTCCTCTTCTCCGCGCAGCACGTGTTATCGAACTCCTCGCCCTCACGTTCGCGCAGGGTCTCAGCCTCACGCTTGAGCTCCTCGTTCATCTGTTCCTTCTTCTGGTGGTAGCGGGCCTGGCAGCAGGACTCCAGGTAGATTTCATCGATGCCCCAGTAGTCCAGCTCTTGGCTGAAGCTGAGCGCACACATCTCCTCCATCATGTGCAGCCGTCCAGTGCGGTAGAAGTTGAGGATGGAGGTGAAGGCGCCTGGGTGGCGGTCGAAGAAATACTCATTGTCGTCGAGGCTGTAGTCGTCGCACACTTCAAGCAGCGAGTCGTGCGTGTTACAGTCGCGGAGCTTGCCCAGCCGCGTGCGGGGCAGGCGGTCCAGGGTACGCCAGAGCACCTCGTGCGCCAGGCCCCCAACGTTGAGGCGGACGCGCCTCGAGCACGCCTTGCTACGCACGATCTCCATGGGCTCGGGCGGCAGCGAGCTGGTGGAGCGGGAGCCATGCTTCGTCATGCCCGCCGGCATCTCTGGTCCTGCCGCCCCCGCCCCCCCTGCCCCCCCAGGCCGCTGTCACTGGACTGCAAGGCCGGCCGCCGTGGGGGAGGGGGGCAGGGAGCGCTGTGGGCTGTTGGGGGTGCAGGGGGCCGCGCAGGCGCGCGTCACGGCCGTCTTCTCACCTCCATCCCGACGGCTGCGAGGCAGAAAGCGGACGCAGGTCAGCAAACGGAGCTGGGCGCGGCCCCTCCCCAGTTCTCCAGCCGGGCCCCAGCTGGCCTTGACCTTCCTGGCTTAAGCGGCTCAGAGGAGGGGGGCAGAGAGGCTGGGCGCTGTCCCTCCCTCCGGTGCTGAAGCCCGCCCCACCCCATGGATTGGGGAAGGGACCGACCTTCGGAGCTGGGAGAGGGCCCCCAAGAGGTACCCCAGGGACCCGGGAAGCCCCCGCCAGGGTTTCTGCGGCTGAGGCCCAAACCAGCCGCCCGGGGCGCTGTCCGCCCTGTCGAGTGCTGAAACTCGCTTTTCTCTGGGCATCCCCGTCCAGCTCGAACCTAGTCTCGAAATGGGGAGAGGGGAGCTGCAGGAAAAACTTTTTTTTTTTTAAGACTGCTCATCTTTCCTTTCTTCTGTCCCGAGATAATTGAGATTTGAGGGCTAGTTGGATGGTAGCAGGTTTGCTTTCTCTAAACCTTAAAAGATTCAGGGGAACTCTGAGGGGGTTTTAGGTGCCCACCTGTCGGAGGCCACAACAGACAAGGTAGTCACGACAGCCCCGCTGTCCTGGAGCGACCCCTCTCCCTGAGCCACGGGAGCATCTTTTGAGGTCGCTCTGGCGAAGAGATGAGCTCTGAAGACGCAAAGCCACGCTCTGCGCGGGTTTCCACCCTTCCCTCTGGGCTCCCTAACCCACCGCAGGAGGGGCACGCAGAGTCCTAGGGATAGCACCTGCTCCCTCTTCCCCTCGCTCCTTCCCCCCTCCTCTTCTTCCTCCTCCTCCTCCTCCTCGCTCTTCTCCAGCGATGGCTTTTTATAACTCCGGGTTCTGCGCCTTTCCCGGGGCTTAGAAGGGAAGGGGTGGGGGAGGTGGGAGGCGGGGAAACGAGCCGAATTTTCTGGCCCTTTAAAACGTGCCCTTCTCCTACCGCGCACTGGTGATTTCGGGGGCTCCTCTGAACCCCTCGGCAGTGAGGCTCACGCCTTCTCCCCTAGCCCCGGAATGAGATCGTGCGTCTCCCCAGGCCCCAGCCCTTGTCCGTCCCCCCGCCCACCCCACCCCCCAGCCTAAAGCCGCGGAGCCTAGGTAAACTAACAGGCCGAGCCGTGCGGCAGGCGAATCTCCGACTCGTGTCCCCCTGAGCCCCCGCCGCAGACCGCACGCCCCAACACTCACCCCCAGGGCGGCCGCCTCCCGGGGCCAGGGACCGCGCATCGCCCCGGCCGCCCGGGCGCCCCGGCCCGCGGGCAGCGGCGGACCCGGGGCCGGGTCGGGCCGGGCCTACGCCAGCCGGGCCGGCGACGCGCGGAGGCTGCAGACGCGGCGAAGCCGGGTGCGCTTTCGGAGGCTGGGGCGCAGTCCGACGCTGCCGGCGTGTGTGGCAGGACCGCGTTCCGGCGGCGCCTCCTGCTCCACCTCCTCCTCCTCCTGCTCCAGCGGCGGCGGTGGAGGCTGCTGGGGCGAGATCAACAAGTCCGGGCTGAGCTTCGGCTCCGCGCTCGCAGCGATTCTGTCCCGCACTTCAGAGCGCCCAGAGTCCGGCACCGAGGTGGGACGGCGCCACCTGCGGGTAGCAAGCGTGCGCTCCCCTTAACTCCTGCCTTCCCGGTCTAGCCTGCTGGTGAGGATGGGGGCGAGCTGAAGGTTCGAGCGAGGAGGAGCCTGGCAGTCCTAACCTTTCCACCTGCGCTACCTCCACTATCTAGATGACAATCCCGCCTTCCTTAGTCCTGTCAACAACGTGAGTTGAGTGCCTACTGCGTGCAAGACACTAGGATAAGCGTTGGAGATTCAGCTGTGAACCAAACACAAACGTTAGGCCCTTGTGGAGCTGGCTGGAGACAGACCAAAACCGAAGTCAAAGAACACGTGTGTGTGTGTGGGGGGGGGGGGGTAGGACAATAAAGCAAAGGAGAGGGATAGAGGCAGGTGCTGGGGCCGAATTACAATTTTAAATAGCCCTTGTTTTCATGAGTTTCCATTCTAGATTCTGAAATCTAATTCTAGAATGAATTCTAGTGGGCGGAATGTGTACAATGAATACATCAACAAATATACAATGTGGCAGTTGGTGATAACTGCTAAGAAAAATAAAGCTAGGTGAGGAGAAAGAGAGGAGTGATTTGGCTTATATAGCTTGGTCATTCGTTCATTCATGTTATATTGGATGGCTAGTTATTGAGAGCTTCCTGTGTGCCAGGTCCTGTGGCAGTCTCAATAGAAGAAATGTCTTCCCCTGGAGCTCCATGTCCAGTGGAGGAGACAGAATCAATTAAATAATCCCCAAAAGTGAATATAGAACCAAAGTATTTACCTGGAGAGGTGAGCAAAGCTTTGCTAAGGATGCCATAGTTATCCCCTCCCCCACCATGTTATCATTTATTCTTTCAAATACATATTAACTGCATGAAAATAATAGGCCTTGGGATACAGCAGTGAGACCTCTGCTCTGGAGGAGAAAAGCTGTGAATAAGCCACCAGGGCTCCAGACTCTCTCTGGAGAGTCTGGCCCTTTTCTTCATTTCTAAATTTAAAGGGGTTTATTTCCATAGAGTTAAGCATAATATTATTACCTATTTTTAATCTGTTCACTTCTCATCACCTCCACCATCATGACCCTTGTCTAACATGCCATCATCTTGTTGGCACAGAGCAGGAATATGGCTAAATAGCCTTCAATGCATAGCATTCTCATAGCAATAAAGAATTCTCCAGGCTTGAATGTCAGTAGTGCCAAGATTGAGAAACCCTTGATTAATTTAATAGAAGTTAAAGTATGTCCTAGTCTGGAAATGCTATTCTTCCAACTAATAATTAGTGAGCACTTACTATGTGCCAAGCACTACTCTGGACACTGGATATACAAGGAGAATAAAAAAGATAGTTTATATACACATGGACTTATATTCTGGTGAGAAATTTGGTTAATAAACACTGAAATAAATAAACAGATTATTCAGATTATAATAAATGCCATGTAGAAAGTAAACAAGAGGAAATAATAGAGCATTCTTGAGAGAGGTGTCAGCAACTTTAGATAGAATAATCAAGCAGGAAAAGCTTCCTGGAGGAGGTGATACATCTAAGCTGAGTACCTGAGGGCAGGGAGCAGACAACCATGTAAAGTTCTGAGGAAGGGGGTACAGGCAAGGGAACCAGAAAGAGCAAAAGCCCTCAGGTGGAAATGAGCTTGAGAAGGGATGTTAGAGAGGTGGACAGGACCAAGACTTGTAGGGCTTCATTGGGATTTTATACTAAAGGTTAAAGAATGAGCTTGAGCTTAAAAATCATGATGGGAAGCCGTGATAGAGTTTTAATCAGAAAAGTCCCACGTGCTGATATATATCTTGAAGTGATTCTTCCAGCTGCTGTGTACATTATGGAGTATTGGGAAACAAAAAGTGGCAGCAGGAAGACCCATCACGAGGTTTCTTCAATTGCCCAGACCAGAGGTAATAGGGCTTGGACTGAAATGATGGTGGTGGGGGTGGCTGGGCAATTTCACAGCCACAAGGTTCTGACAGGGGTGATTCCTTAGTCAAGGCTAGTGCTAGATATTCCATGTCATATAGATTCTTCCCTCTAGGTGGCCTGATTCCTGAAAAGTCTGGCTCCAGATTCAGATAAAAAACATCTGGATACACCTAAATTTTGGAACAAAAAGTGGAAAGAGCTCTGTCACTTACCAGCAAACAGCTCTGTTGCTACAATTTGTCCATTCATTTACTCAATAAGGATTCAGTGCAAACTTACTTAGGAAGACAGTGTAGCTTACCTAGTGGCTCAGAGAGCAAGTTCTGGGGTTAGAATGACTGGTGTCATTACTTACGTGCAGAACGACCTTGGGCAAGTAGTCTAACCTTTCTGGGCCTCAGGTTTTCTCTCTGTAAAATGGGGATGGGAATAAAGCAAGTGCCTCCTTTATAGGGTATTATGAGGAATTTATAGAAAGCAATTACTCATTTCTAGCTCTCATTATCTGATAAATTATAGGCTACTCAAGGGCAGGAGCTGGTCTGTCTTGCTCATCTCAAGTAACAGAAGATTTAATCAATAGGGGCTTAAAGAATAAGGATATTTAGTTATCTTACATTAAAAATTCAAAGGAGGGTGGTATGAAAGTTGATTCAGTAGCTCAAATATGTTATTAAGGACCCAGATTTCTTCCATGTTTATGCTTTGTCTTCTACACTATGTTGGATCTCTATCCAGGTTTGTTGCCTCAGAGTCACAAAAAGGCTGCCACCTACCTCTCCTCACAGCAGTCTCCATAAAACTGTGTTCAAAGGCAAAAAGAACAAGATGGCCAAGGCAGCCAAAAATAATTCTCCTGTCATGCTTCTCTCTTTTTATAATCTCCCCATCTACTGCCAATTTCCTTACCATGGGTCACACGGCTACTCCTACACCAATCATTGACAAAAGGAACAGGATTCACCCCCATAGACCTAACTTCATCACTTCCCTTACAAAATGAAGTTTGCTTAACAAGGAAGAAGTGGAGATTGAAGTTGGGTTGGCAATCAACAGTGTCTGCCTCACTATTCTTATAGTGCCTAGCACAATGCTAGGTACAAAGTAACTGCTCAATAAATATTTGTTGAATGAATAAATAAACCTTCTTATAGGAGGGTATATAAGAAACTTATGAATAAGACACGCCTCTAACCTCAGGAATATCTGATCCTATTGGTGGGGGTGGTGACAAGGTATACAGATATAAAATTGACAAACAGCTGTTTTATTACTTTCTCCCTGATTCCCCGAGATGATTCACAGCCTCAAACCAGCTAAACTGATATCAGAGTATATCTGAAAAAAGAAAAAATAAAAGAAATGGCTAGTGCAGGGGTTGGAAACCTATGGCTCGCGAGCCAGATGTGGCTCTTTTGTTTATTGATTTTTTAATTGATTTTTAGAGAGAGGGGAGAGAGAAAGAAGGAGGAGGAGGAGCAGGAAGCATCAACTCCCATATGTGCCTTGACCAGGCAAGCCCAGGGTTTCGAACCGGCAACCTCAGTGTTCCAGGTCGACGCTTTATCCCACTGCGCCACCACAGGTCAGGCCCAGATGTGGCTCTTTTGATGGCTGCATCTGGCTCGCAGACAAATCTTTAATAAAAAAATGTTAAAAATATAAAACATTCTCATGTATTACAATCCATTCATTTCCTACTGCTCATGTTCATGGTTGCGGGTGGCTGGAGCCAATCACATCTGTCCTCTGGGACAACACCAATTTTTTTTTTCTTTCTGTATTTTTCTGAAGCCAGAAACGGGGAGAGACAGACAGACTCCCGCATGCGCCCGACCGGGATCCACCCAGCACGCCCACCAGGGGGCGACGCTCTGCCCACCAGGGGCGATGCTCTGCCCCTCCGGGGCATCGCTTTGTTGCGACCAGAGCCACTCTAGTGCCTGGGGCAGAGGCCAAGGAGCCATCCCCAGCGCCCGGGCCATCTTTGCTCCAGTGGAGCCTCGGCTGCGGGAGGGAAAGAGAGAGATAGAGAGGAAGGAGAGGGGGAGGGGTGGAGAAGCAGATGGGCGCTTCTCCTGTGTGCCCTGGCCGGGAATCGAACCCGGGACTTCTGCACGCAGTCTGACGCTCTACCACTGAGCCAACCGGCCAGGGCCACAACACCAAATTTTTATTGGATAATGCCTAACGTACACGGGTCATTGTATGGTCTCATGGAATTACATTTTAAAATATGTGGCGTTCATGGCTCTCTCAGCCAAAAAGGTTCCCAACCCCTGGGCTAGTGTATAAGCAGTATTCCAAGCCTCTGGGTGATCCCGTACACCAGACAGCAGAGGTTATGAGCTAGTAATTTGCAGACTTGTGTTTTTTTGCCACCATGGTATTTTTTATTTGAGTCAAGATTTAAACATCAGAAGAGCTTACATAAAAATCTGATTTCTGGCTTCTCTTAAAAAATTGGAGAAAGTAATTAACACTGGGCCTGCATTCCTGTGTAACATGGACATTAGGGCTGGTACCGAGCAGTGACTGCTCTTGAGCTACAGCTGTCCCCTTCAGGCAGGACGTGAGCTCCAGGCTGCTGCAGTCTCTACCTCCACCTAAGCTTTCTCTTTCAGGACACTTGTCTCATTTATGTTACTTGCTAGTCCTGGTATGAATTTAAGTCTGTGCTCCTTGCATACAAAAACCAAAGAAGTCCAAAGGGGTTATCTTGCCTCTCTCTGGTTCCTCGGCTCTGCATACTGCCCGGTTTAGAACTTTTATTTTCTAAATGAAAAGACCATAAGTTATTTGAAAGCATCTGGTATTCACGTCTTAGAATTTTGTTTCATCATAATTGGATAGACTACCTAGAAATATAGCCAAAATGGGGAAAAATAGAGTCAGAGATTGAAATACTGAATTCTGACAGTGTTATTAGAACTCCTGGATTCAGCCATACCTGAAGGCAGTCCCCTCTAGATTTTCCAGGTATGTGTGCTAGTAAAAATCCCCTTTTTACTTAAGCCATATTAGGTGTGATTTTGTCATTTATGTCCCAAAAAGCCCAACTGATACAATTCACTCTCTACTAACCAGAAGCGTACCATGTCCTTATAATGTACTTCCAAGAGACAGAAAAAAAAAAAAAAGAACTTGCAAGAAACAGGGAAGAGAGAGTAATAAAACTCAGAAGGTTCTATAGAGAAGGTGCCTTACAATAAGAGTTCAAGTATAACCATCTCATTTTACAGATGAGAAAACTGAAAAGCTCATCAAGGAGAAGAGCATCTTAGTGGTCTACCAGTGAGTAGGCAGCTGAGAATCAGTACCAGGTCACAAACCATCAGCTCATGCCTCTCTGACTTCCCACTGAGAGGTGTTGAGACTTTTCCCTGAGGATGAAAGAGGTTACGGTAGCACAATTCATCCATGTAAATACAAGTGAACCCCCATCTACATTGTGCTGGCAAGAGACATGTCCATCTGAAATCAGATTTTTTTTCTTGGACTCCATAATGCCAGCCATCACTTATTTATAACCCCACTGAGTGTCCTACTCAGGTTTCTTAGCACTCTGAGCACTAAGCAAGACTAATTAATCTCCACTCCCCTCTCCCCTAGGGACTCCTGGGAGGGAATAATTGTTTTACGAGGGTGGTTATGGGAGTACCCAAAGACTCAAGAGAAATCATTGACATCTCTGAGTGGATGTCATTCAGGACAACTGATCTTTGCCGTGGCTTTGCCCAAAGCCCCAGTAGCCCCAGGGATTTTTCCATCCACTTTGACTCGTCTTCTTGCCTAGCTTTCTGGTATGATTGTCATACCCAATAATAATAATTATAATCGTGGGGGAAATGGGGTTAATATAGAATTTACTTCCTAGGGTTGTTGGGAGCACTAATGAGATAAAGTATATGAAGTGTTAGCACCATGCCTAACAGCAGTAAGTACCCATTACTATAACAGTAATAGCAATACTCCCAAACAATAATAGCAGCTCACATTAATTGAGCAGTTACTATATACTGGGCACTGTACTAAATGCTTTGCAGGTGTTTGATGTCCTTTAAAATTCTTCCTGGCTTACCCTTGGACTGAATAGTCCAATATAGAGAAGATCTATTAGCTGTTGGATGATATGTGAGTGACCAGATGTCTGATTCTAGTGCTTGTTCTATGCTAGCCTGATTGCCTTTATCAAGCCCTGGGTTTCCTGGCCCAGGTTCCTGGTAAATAGGTGAGCCCGGTTTTCTGATCAACCTAAATATTTATCCATTCTTTTTTCCATCTTTTGCTCATCACTTACCTATCAACTCAACCATCCATTCAACCAATCATATGCTCAGCCACCAAACTATCCAAATACACACCCACCCATTTATCTAACCCGCTCACCATTGATCCAAGCATTCACCCACTCACTCACCTTTCTTTCCATTTATTTACATATTCTAACCACTATCCATTTTTCTACCCACTACTCACCTACCTACCATTTCTCCATCCATCTATCTATCCATATATCATTTGTCTTTCCACCCACTATCTATCTATTTCCACCCACTTTCCATCTATCTATCCATTCACCCCACCCATCCATCCATATACCCATTCACCTACCTATCTACTGACTTATCCATCCACCCACCCATGCATCTATCTACCTTCTCATTCATCTCCCTACCCAATCACTCATCCATGCCTCTGTCCACAATTCACCTACCCACTCACTTATCCATCCCCCCACCCTTGAATCCATCCATTCACTTGGCCATCTCCACTTATCACCTAACATTTCAGAATGTTTACTACATGTAATGTTCTGTGCTAAGCCCTAAAATGGTCTCTTGGGATCCCTCCCTGAGAGGAAATGTAGGTGCCACTAGTGGATCCCCACATAGGGATGTAGTCTGTTGAGCCCTTCTGTGTCCTGGACTTTGCCAAAGCCATTAGCTCCTAGAGTTAGTGGCCAAACAATGATGAAATGCAGGCTTACAGGGACTGAAGCATGGGCTTCCAGCAGAGCAATTAGAGGTAAACTAATATGTCTTCAGCACAGAGGAGCCTGGGAATTCCAAGATGCAATGGAAAAGGAACGAGTCAGCAAAAGGAGGAAATCAAAGTCACAGAGTTCAAGAGCTAATTAACTGATTCTCTTAAGATAATGTTTCATTAAAATGCAGCTCTTTAGTCTTTGGAGGCTGATGTCTCTCCTACCTCCTTTTATCTTCCTTGTCCACTCCTTCCTAATCTCATCTGTTTCATTTCTGATACCCCCCCCAAGTTTTATCCTTTCTCTAGTCCAACCAGGGTGGACCTTTAAAGGCATAAGTGAGCCCTGATATACTGCTGGCGAGACCATGTGAAGAGGCCACATGGACAATGAGAAGCCCTGAAATTACACCGAAAGAAAGAGCAGCTCGGCCATCCCAATGTCCCAGCTGACTACAGCCTGTTAGTCATCCCTGCCAAGTTACCATCTTTGATGTTGCAGCCACCCTCCTCCCCTTGATGTCTGACTACAGCTACCTGAGAGCTACCCAAAATGAGACTAGCAGAAGAACCACCCAAAGTCCCTGTCAACATACAAAACCACAAGAAATTATAAAATAGTTTCACTCAAGCCCCTACATATTGGGGGTTGTTTGTTACACAGCTACAGATAACTGATACCGTGTCTGCTCATGCTGTTTGCACTGCTTAGAATGCTTCCCCAACCCAACCATCATTTTTCCCCCACAGTGAATTCCTATTTGCCTTTCAAAACCCAGATCCAGCATCACTTTTCCTGCCTCTCCATGATCCGGGTCAGATTGTCTTTCCTCTGGGAAACTCTATTATGAGGCTAACTTAGGATACTCATTTTTCCATCTCTTTAATTGACTGTGAATGACAATATTAACTCACTTAAAGCTCACAAAAAAACTTATGAGGGAGATGTTATTGTTATCCATTATCCCTATTTTACAAGTAGAGAGGCTGGGGTAAAAAGAGGTACTCCAAATCACCTTGGTATTAAGTGGCTCAGCAGAGATTCAACCCAGGTAGAGCCATGCTCTTTTTTTTATTTTATTTTATTTATTCATTTTTATTAGAGAGAGAAAGAGGGAGAGATAGAGAACAGGGGGAGGAGCAGGAAGCATCAACTCCCATATGTGCCTTGACCAGGCAAGCCAGGGTTTTGAACTGGCGACCTCAGCATTCCAGGTCAACGCTTTATCCACTGTGCCACCACAGGTCAGGCAGAGCCATGCTCTTAACCACCATGATATATGGCTTCTAATTAGAGTCTAAACAGCAATGACATTTATTAGCCCATTTAACACAAACTCCAGACATAATTGATTCCAGGGTCTCTCACAGGAGCAGCTGAAAGATTTTCTCTGAGATTTTCTTATCCTCATAATCACAAGATGGCTGCCATGACCTCCTCCTCTCATGATAACTCCAAGATGGGGAGGAAGGAGGAACTTAGCCTTTCTGAAGCTCCCCACAGTCCACCCTGACCATTGGTTTGTATTGGGTCACAAAACTATCACTATCCCAATCACTGGAAGAGGTGCCTGGTACCTCTAACTGGATTGACCCTAGGTCTTGATTTGGAGGTTGGGCCTACTTTGGCTGAGCACATGGCAAAAAGATTATTGTAGCAAGGAGGTTGGGGATTTGGTTCTTGGACAGGAAATAAGCATTTTCCACACAATGGTCAGCCCTCGGAACACCTGAAATAAAGACACACAGAGATCCCGTTCATTACAAGAATCCACTGTCCCAGGTTTGCAATGTGGGTACACCAGCCCTGTCCTTCCCAGACACTCTGAGGTCTTAGGGGAGGTACTCAGGGTTAGACGACAGTGCCCTGCCCATCCTCCACATTCATCACCCCCTTCCCCGCAGACACACCCCCTCAGATCACATCTCAAGTGGCCACGATTCCCAAACACCAGTGCATTAAAGGTGTTTGAATCTTCACCCGTCCACTACCAAATGAGAAAAATAAGGACGCTGGAATGAGATTCTTTTTTTTTTTTTTTTTTACAGAGGCAGAGATAGGGACAGACAGACAGGAACGGAGAGAGATGAGAAGCATCAATCATCAGTTTCTCGTTGCGCGTTGCGACTCCTTAGTTGTTCATTGATTGTTTTCTCATATGTGCCTTGACCGTGGGCCTTCAGCAGACCGAGTAACCCCCTGCTGGAGCCAGCGACCTTGGGTCCAAGCTGGTGAGCTCTTTGCTCAAGCCAGATGAGCCCGCGCTCAAGCTGGCGACCTCAGGGTCTCGAACCTGGGTCCTTCCGCATCCCAGTCCGACGCTCTATCCACTGCGCCACCACCTGGTCAGGCTGGAATGAGATTCTTATAAAGCAAAATTGATTCCATTTAAGGGAAAGCTATTGTTGACTTTCCCACTTAAACTCTCTAACGGCTTCCCAGGGCAATTAGAGGAACAACCAGGCTGCTCGACATGGCCGCCGAGGCCTGCTCCTGGCCCATCTCCTCACCCCTCACCGGCCCCAGCCTTGCTGGCCGCCTCCCTGCTTCTCAAATACACCAGGCCCTTTGCCTCTTTAGGGCGTCTCCATTTGCTGTTTCTTTCCCCTGGAATGCTCTTGTCCTGGTTCTTTACACAGTTGGCTACTTTTCATTCAAACCTTGACTCATCTGCCCCCTCCTTACAGAGAGATCTTCCCTGACCATCTCCGAGGCCAGGGCCATGTCCACCCCCGCATCGCCGCCACCTTCCACCGTGCTGTTTGCTTGTCTTCAGAGTCCTCTCAGAACCCGACACTGTGTTTAGGTTGACTTGCTTTTTTGTTGAGTATCTGTTCTGCTTGAAAGTAAAATCTATGAGGGCAGAGGCCTTCTGGGGCTATGACAGCCTCCTTCTTCCTGTCTCCCTACTTCCTGCCTGTCCCCCTACAGCCCAGTCTTCACACACACACACACACACACACACACACACACACACACACAGGGACCTGCTAGAATTCAAGTCCGATTATGTCCCTCCTCAACCCAGAACCCTCCATGGCTCCCAGCCACGCTGTCCTTCCTGTTCCTGAACACTGCCTGAGAGCTTCCTACCTTAGGGCCTTTGCATTTGTTGTTCCATCTTTCTGGAACAGATACTTACAGGGTTTGTATCTTACTTACAGGGTTTGCTCCTCTCACTTCCTTCTAGTCTTTGTTCAAAGGTCACCTTAGATAGGCCTTTCCTTTCTACCCTACTTAGAATTGCAATTCCTGCCCTGGCTGGATAGCTTGGTTGGTTAGAGCCGTGTCCCCAGGCACAGAAGTTGCCAGTTTGATCCCTGGTCAAGGTGGTCAAGGCGGTCAAGGCACATGCAGGAATGGGTTGATGTTCCTGAGTCTCTCTCTCTTTCTTCCTCTCTATCTAGAATAAAATAAACATGAAATAAATTAAAGAAAAAAATTGCAATTCCCCATCTCCTTTCCTGCCTTTATTCTTTTCTATGTCACACTGTATGGTTTTTTTGTTTGTTTGTTTTTTTGTCACACTGTATGTGTTACCTACTTACCTAGCCTCTTGTTGTCTCCTCTGTGAGACTATCACTCCATGAAGATCAATTTGCAGGGGGTGGGGGGTGTTTTACTCACTGCTGGGTTCCCATTGCCTAGAACAGTACCTAGCACATGTGAGGTGCTCAAATATTTACTTTAAAAAAATATACATAACAATTTTGTTGTGATATAATTAACATACCATAAAATTTACCCAAAGTGTACAAGTCATTGGTTTTTAGTAAGTTCACAGAATTGTGCAACCATCACCACAATCTTAAAACATTTTATCACCCACAAAAGAAATCCCCCACTCATTAGTAGTCGCTCCCATCCCTCCCCATCCCCCAGTGCCTGAAACAGTGCCCTTCAGGAAAGACTAGATTTCCTAGCTGCCTGGGTAGCAAGGAGTGTCACGTGACCAAGTTCTGGCCAATGGGATGGAAGCAGATTTTCTCTTCTTTGCTCCTGGCTCCTTCTTGCTGTCTGGAATGTGAACAGAATGGCTAGAGCTCAGGAAGTAATACTGGACTCTGAGGTGGAAACTACTGGTTAACAGATGCTGGAGGGACCAGAAGGGATCTGGTGACTGCGGAGATGCCAGACCACCTCCGGTCTCCTGTATGCGCATGACAGAGAAAGAAACGTTTGCTGTGGGGAATGTAATGTTTTAATGTGAGAATGTCCCCTTGTCACTTGACATGCCTGTCCCTCACAGCCAAATCCAGTCCCAACAAACGTGTCTCCACGGCCCTCTCACAGATGAGGAAACTGATGTGAGGGATATTTGCCTCAGGACATTATTTTTTATTCAAATATTTGGGAGAAAAAACAATTTTCTTTTTTTTTTATTTTTCCCAAATCTAATTCATTTCACTCTTCATAAAAAAAAAAAATTATATGCCTGTATATGGTGAAGGAGAGAGAACATCCAGTGAATGTTTCAGAGACCGTTCTTGCTTTGGGGTTGTGAGCCTCCCCCCCGAAGTCCTCTCCCGGTACCCTGCCCTTCTGTGCCACCCAGGCACCCGTGACGGATAGACCCTGACCCTGCTCAGAGGGCCGAGAGGCCTGCACTTGAATCCTGCATCTAGTCTTTAGCAGCCGCGTGATCTTGGCCAAGCCACTTCACCTCTCTGACCCTGCTTCCTCCCCTGTAGAAACGGATACTAACATATGCCGGAGGGAAGCTGAGGGTCTGACTTGTTCCCAAGGGCCCTGCCCGGAGCTGAGCACACAGCAGGGGCTGCGTGCTCCCCAGGAGCAAACTCCGCCCTTCCGGACGGACACAGCGGGCGCCCTCGGCTCTCAGACTCTTTCGATCTGAATCACACTCAGAGGCAGTTTCACAAACAAGGATGGTTTAATACAGTTCAGCATGTTTCCACTCGACAATATTATACGAAAATAGAGCTCTTTATTTAAACAGCAAGGCATAATAATCACTGCTACACATGAAACACTTTATTTTTCAAAAAACATCAAAATCAGTGACTATCTGGCAAGACACTTCAACTCCCATTGGGAGAATGAGCAGGTGGGATGTCACTGGCTCAGTGTTCTTGGGGCCCACCAGTGGTAGAAGACCCTGGTGGCACTTGGACCAGGTGTAATACACAGGTGGGTGACCCACGTGGTGAGCAACTGATCCCCTTCCTACCCTTTTCACCCAGTGACTGTGGAGGAGAAAGTCTCAGGGTGGTGCTAGCCTGGCTGTAACGCCACTCGAATACTTGCTTGTCTCATTTTGTAACAGAGAAGTGACTCCGAGCCTTGGTGACACTAGCATAGAGACCCCCTCCCAGAAAACTTATTTTTCACAGTCACCTATGTTTGACGAGTGATACATGTTGTCCATTACTGGCAGTGATTAAAAAAAAAAGTTCCCCTTTCAAAACAACTATAAATCTAAGAAATAAGTCTGTTTAAAGGAAACTACCTGGTAAACAACAATATAAAATATAGTAAAAAAATAATAATGATGATGATGATGTTAAGGAAACACTTCATTAGATCAACCTAAGTGTTTCTAACATGTGTCCTGCAATACTGTGATTCTAAAGCAAGTATGGACAAATACAGCGTCATCTGGGTACCTTCCTAACCTGCAGCAAGCAGCTAATCCACTCACTCTCCCTCTTCTTTATGTTTTTTAAAAGAAGAGGAAACAAATAACTACAACAAACAGACAGACAGACAGACAAAAAACAAACAAGGGAAGGTTTAAATCACTGTTTCCTAAGCTGTGCGTCAGTATCTCTGGTACCAGCTGGAGCTGCTCGGTGGGAGAATTCCCTTCCTAATGATTGTGGCTACAAGGAGGTGTGCCACCTTTAAAGGGAATTGGTCCTTTCCTGCACAGAGGTGAGAATCGAGTCTCAGTGCAAAGCATCCCTGATTTGGAAGAGGGGAGTCATAACGGCTTTCCCCCAGCACACCAGGGTAGCAGCCTCGCAGAGAGACCTTCCTGCTGCTATTTCTGCTGGCCTTCTTCCCTTCCCTTCCCAGCCAGGAGGCAGCTAAGGGTTGCCATGGAAACCGGCTTCATCCTCCCACAGGAGGCTGCCAGCCCTGATTTCCTACAGAGTTAAGAAGCCACGGGCAGCAGGGGTCACCCAGGCGTGAAGATGGGTTTCCCTGGGGATATCCCACCTCCCGCCAATCACAGTATCTGTCTGGGAATCCTGGGGGCGCCTGGAGGCTGAGGGCCAGGGAAGCCCCCAAGCCCCAGTGCTGCTCCCTGAAACATTTAGAGATCTCAGGGCCTCTCTTCTCCTTCAGCTGAAACTAAAGGAGCCCAACTATGTGTGTTTGTATCTCATGAGATGCATCTACCTATGGGCGCCTCTGGCTCTGATGCCAAACGGAACTGCCCCTCCACCACCCCCTTGAGCCCAACAAATGCATTTTCTATTGGGCCAATAAGTCTGTTTGCTGGGCCCTGGCCGGTTGGCTCAGCGGTAGAGCGTCAGCCTGGCATGCGGGGGACCTGGGTTCGATTCCTGGCCAAGACACATAGGAGAAGCGCCCATTTGCTTCTCCACCCCCCCCCCTTCCTCTCTGTTTCTCTCTTCCCCTCCCGCAGCCAAGGCTCCATTGGAGCAAAGATGGCCCAGGAGCTGGGGATGGCTCCTTGGCCTCTGCCTCACGCACTAGAGTGGCTCTGGTCGCAGCAGAGCGACACCTCAGAGGGGGCAGAGCATCGCCCCCTGGTGGGCAGAGCGTTGCCCCTGGTGGGCGTGCCGGGCGCATGCGGGAGTCTGTCTGACTGTCTCTCCCCATTTCCAGCTTCAGAAAAATACAAAAAAAAAAAAAAAAAGTCTGTTTGCTGAATTCTACCAGCTTATGAGCTGTGTGACCCCAGACAGTCACTTCACTTCTCTGAGCCTGTTTCTTCATCTATAAAAAGGGCATAACCATCCCCTTTGCAGAGATGATGAGTGAAGTAGAAATATTATGTCCACTGTGCCTGTCACAGGCATTTAGACAGTCCTCAATAAACAGAACCTAATATTAATAACACTTAATACGTTAAAAAAGGCTTCTAGGCAATCTTTCTCTTTGAACTGATGCAAAAGCAAGTTTTCATCACTGAGCTGCTTGTTCAAAGGGTGGTGGATGCAGGAAGATGGACCGTGGGCCTGAGAACCATTAGCAGGTTCCCACTTCCTCCTAAAATAGCACTGCTGAGAGTTAGAGCAGGGCTCTCGAACCCGAATGCCTCCCTGCACCGGGAGGTACGGTGAGTGGACAAGCAGCAGGAAAAATTCCCCTTGCCAAGCAGGACCTCCGGTGAGCCGGAGCACACACGTCCCAGTGAGGGAGGCGCTGCCCCTCAACCCTGGCCCACGGTTGCCCTTGGGAACATGGGCCCCGTGTTTCCAGATCTTCCGGGTTTTCAAGGGAAGCTGGACATTTTGAATCAACCCTCCGAAAGATGTTATGAAAACAACTAATGTATTTTTTAAAGTGTAGGCAAAAAAAAAAAAGAAAGAAAGAAAAAAGGTCGCAGGCTGAATCATACCCACAGCTGGAGCTTCTGGATATAGGAAAGCAAAACCTCCTCTGTTTTTAGCTCACCCGGTCCAAGTAGCCTGGCGGCTTCCTGCTGGCAGGACCATTCCGTGGGGCCTGTGTCTTTCTTACACACATTGGCACACCCCCATCCCATCTGCAGCCCATAACTCCAGAACAGCGAGCTCTCCTGCTCAGAGCCCAGTGTCCGGAGGGGGCCCACAATTGGGATTTTGGACACACCAGCTTTGGGGAAACCCTCCTGCATTTTTCTCACGAATCAGCGTGAACGGAGAGATGCAGGAACCAGAAACAGGTCTTCTAGGGACTCCTTTGGTTTCAGCTAGTTTAATAATAACATGGGGACGAGCTTATTTCAAGGGACACACCGCTAGGTCCTGACTGGCCTTCTCACGGCCGGCATCTGCTTTGAGTGGGTAAGGCCTTGACCACCATTGTCAAGGACGCGGATGGTGGCCCCTCTGGGAGTTGCGGTCTCCACCCTCAGGACCCCTGTTCCACCCTGTCTGCCTGCCCTAGCTCTTGTGGGAGTCCCTAAGGTGGGCGAGGCAAGGTGAGCAATGAGCAAATGAGCATCCAGAGCCTCATTTTGGACTAAACCTTCTCTCGGTTTCCTTTCTTTCCCTCCCCCCAACCAGCCTTCCAGGAAAAAAGGAGGAAAGTGCTAATGCTGGCCCCACTGGGTGCTCAGAGTGCCGCACCCAGGCCAGATGTGGACACAGAAAGCCGGGCAATCACGGCAGGGGCAGGTGAGAGTGAGCGCGTGGAGCCCGGCCCGATCCTGGGGCTCACGGGCGGAGGCGGTAACGAACTGGCACGTCGTGTTCTGGCTGCATCAGCCCAAAGCCGTACCTGCTGAGGTCAAACTCGGGGATCTCCACGTCCGGGTTGACCAGCTCCAGGTCAAAGTGTGTCAGCACAAGGAACACAAATCTGCAGAGAGAGGGCATTGCAGGTGTGAAGGAGGAGCATGGGGCTTGTTCCAAGTAAGGGAGGAGAGCAATGGCTTCCTCCAGAGCCCGACCACAACTCCCACTTTGGGAAAAGAGAGAAAAGGAGAGGGAGAATAGAGCACCGTGGCCCCAGAGCTCCCACATGCGTGCCACCCCATAGTTGGGCAGGCCCGTGCGCTAGTTCCGGTTACAGGCTGTGAGCTGAAGTGACCTGTGTGTCAGTTTCACATTTTGGGGTCTCACAGGAGGTGCTGGACTCTCCAGCTCTCCCTTCGGCCTGGCCGCTGTGCGAGCCTCCAGTAAAGATGGGAAGAGCCTGAGTCTCTGCATGGAGGGAGGGACCCCCAAACCCACTGCTAGCTTTGTGTAAGTGGGAACCAAGCCTTTGTTGTCACAAGCCACTGAGACTGGGGGGTCGTTTGGTGCAGCAGGGTAGCCTAGCTCCCCCCGATTACTATGAACAATGACTTTACCTGACTCCCCAACCATAGTCAGCCCCCCAACCCAAAACTCCTGGAACCCGCCCTATCTGCCCTGGCCAGGCTGACTGCTAAACCACAGGCTGCCTCTGTGAGATTAGAAATAGGCACTCCTCCCTCCAGACCAGGGGTCGGGAACCTATGGCTCAGGAGCCAGAGGTGGCTCCTTTGATGGCTGCATCTGGCTCACAGACAGATCTTTAATAAAAATAATAATAACGTTAAAAATATAAAACATTCTCATGTATTACAATCCATTCATTTCCTACCGCTCATGTTCATGGTTGCGGGTGGCTGGAGCCAATTATAGCTGTCCTCTGGGACAACACCAAATTTTTATTGGATAATGCCTAACGTACACGGGTCATTGTATGGCTCTCACGGAATTACATTTTAAAATATGTGGCGAGCATGGCTCTCTCAGCCAAAAAGGTTCCTGACCCGTGCTCTAGACACTGTCCGTGGGAAAACTGTCAGAATGTACCAACTTTGCAAGACCAAGCACTCTCTACTGCCATCTTCTGGAGAACTGTCCCAGTAAGTATACAAACCAGGATATGATCAGTGGACCCGTAACTGTGGTGCACAGGACTACCTGATGTCACCTGCTTCCTACCCACCTGCCTTATCTTACTCAGCATCAGCTGTGTCTTTAAGGGGCAGAACTGGATCTTCATGTACTCTGTCCCACTGCCATTCCCCCACCGAGACCCAGATGCCCAACGTGGGACTGAGTACACAGCAAGGATACTTTACTCTGCCCAAATGAATGGAGAAGAGGGACAATGAGGACAGTGAAGTCAACGCTCTGGATAGGAGAGCTGGGCACAGAACCAGGCTCTGCCTCTTAAGGGCATGTGACCCTCGTCAAGTTTCTTTCCCACTCTGGGCCTCAGTTTCCCCATCTGGCCAAAGGGGGTCAGCACGGTGGGGTGTATCCCTGCTGGCTCTGAAGCTGCAGGATGCTAGCGGGTGAGTCTGTATTGGGTGGGGGTTCCTGTACGCACACCTGGACGTGGATCCTGGTACCTCCACCCACCAGGAGCATGACCTAGCAAATGACTTAACCTCAGTGTTAGACCGACACCTACCCAGCAAGACTGTCATGATAATTAAAGTGAGACGAAAATAACAAATTAGCTAATTTATTGAAACACGACATGCCAGACACTATGCTAAACATTTAGTGTCCATTATCTGTCTTTGTCTGAAAGCCTTAAGAGATAGGAGCTGCAGTCGGTTCTGCTATGGCACTGGTTTTGAACATCTGGTTTGTTCTGGTGTGATTGATTGGTATATTAGGGCATGAGCGAAGCTTAATGCAAATTTCACATTCCCTTACGTGCCATTTCATCTGCGAGACACACAAGGAGAATGCAAAAGCCTGCACTCAGGAGAGCTGAGCTGAGGAGGAATTCACAAAGCATACACAACATCTAATCTCCACCCACCACTGACAGCTCACGGGGTGTGCATGTGACTATGTGCATGCGTGCGTGTCTTATGTGCCACACCATTCATATCAGGGGTCCAGTTTCCGATAACCCTCCTTCCACGCTTCACAGTAGCTCCCAGCTGCGACCCCATCCATCGTCCACTTCCTCAGTGAACTTCAGGTCATTTTAAGAGTAAAGCACCGTATTTACTGTAGCGCCATTTAACATGTGTCACCTTGTACCACCACTTTTGACTAGGTTCTTATCTTTTTCTTAGCGTGTCACTCATGCGTTTTTTGACTGTTGGGCCCTGGCCCTATTGTTCCCACAGTCCCCGTGGCCTTTAATGGTGATTTCTCACAGTGCAGTGATTTTGGGGAACATTCATGAAGCGTTAGATTGGAACTGGCGGTATTACCATCTCCATTTTACTGCTGGAAAAAACTGAGGCCGAGAGGTTAACGCAAAGTGCTCCTTCACTTAGCAGGATGCCTGCACATTAATAGTGGTGATATTAGTAATTACAATAATAACTAACATTTATTAAGTGCCTACAATGAGCCAGGCAGTGGGTTCAGTCTTTAGAAAGAACTCATGCCTTTGTCCCGACACCTCTGGGATGTAGTATGTATGACCAGTGCCTCCATTTTATAGTTGAGAAAACACAGGCACGGTTCACCCAGCTTACGATGACCAAGGGTCTGGACAGAAGGACAGGGTGGATGTCCTAACCCCTGGTCCAATCTGTTTGTGATTCAGGGGCCAAGGCTCTGGGTGTCAAAGGAAGAGAATGCATAAGGAATTAAAATAACTAAAAGGCACATGACACTTGGCCAGTTCCTGCTGAGAGTCCTGAACAGCACAGCAGCTGCAGACAGATGGCCGCAGCCAGCTGCACAGAATGTCCTGTGTTTGGTGTTCTGGGTGTCTGGTATTTGAATGGTAGGCTTGGAGAGAAGAACCTATTGCCAGGTCTGATTATTTCAAAAGAAAACAGAAAGCTGGCTTTTTACACAAGCTCTTCTGAATCTTAAAAGCGCACATTTTTTAAAACACAAATAGATTGGTGGGCAGGATGTGGCTCATGGACTGTTTGAAGCCTCTGCCCTAAACCCTTGTCCTGGCTCAGCCTCTCCATCTGTCCGTCCGGGGAGAGGAGAACTGTGCTAACCAGACAGAGCAGGAGCCTCCCTCCCCCAGCACCCCCGCCCCACTCACTGTTTGATGCTGCTGAGGGCATAGCCCCTCCCCAGGCACTGATTGTGCCCTGCTCCCCAGGGCATGCTGTAATTCTTCAGTCGCTTCCCATCCTTGTAAAAGTCTTTCTTCTCTGATCCATCAGGGTTCAGGAATCGGTCATATTTAAAGACCTGAGGTAGGAAGAAGGTCCATGTCTGACTCCGCCCCCATAACATGCATGCATAAAGACAAGCTCTGAGGATGTTCACTGCTGTCTTATTTATAAGAGGGAAAAACTAGAAATAACATAAAGGACAATTAATAGAGGACTGATGTAAAAATTACAGCAGTATTTAGAAGGTTGAGCTTGGTGTGTGTGTGTGCTCACATGGAAAGAATTTTTAAGACTGATTGTTGGCAAAAAAAAAGCAAGTTTTGGTATATCATGCATTGTATGATTCCATACACACACCTATCTATTCACATGTGTGTGAGCATGTTAAAGTCTGTAAAAATAACTTAAAGGACATCCTCCCAGCCATTGTCAGGGAATTCTGTAGAACTTGAGGAAAGAAAATGAAGAAAAAATTTCTATTTTACATGTTACCTTTGTAATTTAAAATAAAAGAATTATTTTTAAAAAAGAGAATGCCAATTTCCTTTGGTTATATTGTACAGCGGTAAGTTGAGACTTGTACCTGGGAACGGGCCTGGGCACAGAGCAGGTGCTGAATGAAAGATGGGTGAATGGACCAGTAGATAGACTGATGGATAAAAGGTTTGGTGGATGGGTTAATGGGCAAACAGGTGAGTGGGTGAGTGGATGGGTGGGTGGGTGGAAGGGTGGGTGGATAGATAAGCAGACAGAACAGGGCCTGGCATACAATAAGTACCCAAATCTGTTAGAAACTGTGCAAGTCTCCCCATCTCAAAGTCCAGGAAGAGGGAAGAGTGTTGAGAAGCTGACATTATAACATTCTGAAAAAAGGAAAATCACTCAGCTATTATTTATCAAGTATTCACCATGTGCCAGGTACTCTGGAGGCCTTTCTTACAGGATCTCATTTAATCTTCCTGACAACCCTACGAGGCAGGTGCTATTATGAGGCTTATTCACAGGTGATTAAATAGAGAAACAGAAAGGCAATGTCATCTGGACAAAGTCACACAGCAAAAAGCAGAGCTAAGATGCCACTCAGATCCAGCTGATCCAGAAGCCACTGACTTTTCCCCACAGTCCCTGGTATGCCATTTACCTCTGGGTCTGTGTAGATCTCTGGGTCTTTCTGGGGACTCAGGAATGGAAAGAGGAGGAGGCGGTCACCACGTCGCAGCGTGAATTCCCGCCCGTCTGCCATGGGCATGGCCAGGTCCACCACAACCTCTCGCGTGATGAAGGGCGCGGCCGTGAGCCTGAGGCTCTCACTCAGGACACTGTCTGCGCAGAGCAGGTACAAAGAAGGGTCGGCAGCTGTCCTCCTACCCACCAGAATGCCACCCCCAGCCCTCATTTTACAGAGGAAGACGAGGAGGCTCAGAAAGGAAGCATGACTTGCCCACCATTACACAGTGTGTTCATGATACGGCCCCTCAGAGGTCTTAGATATGAGGATTTGGGTCTGACCCCAGGAGAAGCTGAGAGGAAAGATGGGAGCCAGAGAGAGATCAGGGAAGGCTAGGGAGAGAGCAGGGCCATCGATATTGTTTGTTTCTGCCTGCCCAGCATACAACCCCCTCCTGGAAACAGTTCCCTGGTTTTCATCTGGGGACCACCCCTCTCCTACTCTCAGGGGTTGGGCTGATGATTCCACTCCCAACTTCTGGGATTGGGCTGGGATTGGTAAATCAGAGCATCCCAACACTCTGAGCCCTATGATTGGTTCAAGATGGGCATATGACCCAAAGAGAGCCAAAGAGACATATTCCTGGGACTTTGGGTAGGAACGCTACAGAGAGGCACAGCCTCATGGGCCGAGAGCCTGTCAGCTTGGATTTTCAGGTGGCCCCTTGCCAGCCTGAGACTGGAGCCAACCCAGCAGGAAATGAGGCTGAGAGATGGAGAGAGACTGAATCCTGATGACATTGTTAGAGTACCTGGATCCACCTCTACCTGAAGCTAGATAGATCCCTCTGGGCTTTTTTATTTTTTTATTTTTCTGGTTAGAAGTGGGGAGGCAAGACAGACGGACTCCTGCATGCGCCCAACCGGGATCCACCTGGCATGCCCACCAGGGGGCGATGCTCTGCCCATCTGGGGTGTTGCCCCGTTGTGGCCTGAGCCATTCTAGCACCTGAGGTGGAGGCCATAGAGCCGTCCTCAGTGCCCGGGCCAACTTTGCTCCAATGGAGCCTCGGCTGTGGGAGGGGAAGAAAGAGACAGAGAGGAAGGAGAGGGGGAAGGGTGGAGAAGCAGATGGGCACTTCTGTGTGCCCTGACCAGGAATCGAACCCGGGACTTCCACACGCCAGGCTGACACTCTACGGCTGAGCCAACCGGCCAGGGCCGATCCCTCTGGGCTTTTTAGTTACCTGCCCCAAATACAGTGTTTTGTTTTGTTTTGTTTCAGCCAGTTTAAGTTAGGTTTTCTGCCATTTGCAACCAAAAACCTCCTGCTGAGACTCTTGAGCAGCTGAGAGCAAGGCACGGAGATGCCAGGTCTAAGAAGACAGGAGGCTCAGGGGCACCTTAGGTCAGAGGACACGAATGGACCGCAAACAATGGGAGCCTACGCTGGGGAGGGCTTAGGGGGCCATGGTGCCCCAGTCTTTGGGGTGGTCTGACGGCTCTGACCATCTCACCGAGCACAGGCAGGCTGTCTAAGACCTTCTGCGGGAGGGTGGTCATCTGCGAGACAGGCTGCTCCGCTCGGAGGAGGGCTTGCTCGAGTTCTCCACGGACAGCAGCCAGGGCCTCGGGACTCTTGAGGAGGAAGAGCAGAAGCCAGAAGGCGGCTGGACCCATGTTCCCCTGCAACAAGAAAGAGCCCCGTCATACCGTCCAGAGGTGAGACCGATTTTCTCCAGCTACAGCGATGGTTTCAGTGCCGAGGAGGCGCCACGTTCCCTCGCTCAGCTCCCCACTAAGTGTGCGCCACTGCCACTACCACTGCCACTGCCACCACCACACCTTTTCCTGGCAGGGAGAACTAAGCACTCCCTCGTCCCTACCCGCTGCCCAGCACATAGGAGAGGCTCAGTGGTATCTGTCAAACAAACAGCTGTGTCCCTCTGGGGTGGGGCCCACAAGTCAGCTTACAAGGAAGGTTTGGGCTGGCAGAGCCCTGAACTGGGACCAGGCAGAGTTGGGTTTGAATCCCAGCTCCCCACTCCCTGTCACTCCAGACAAATCACTCTCTCCTCCAGGTCTCAGATCTTCCCTTTTGCTAATTTAACAACACGCCCACTCGCAGGGCAGCCAGAAAGGTCCACTGATACTGGATGCAAGTGACACCCTCATGCTGGCCACAGAGCAGGTGCTCAGAAGAGGTTTCTCCCTCCCATTGGTCCCTTCCTAGGCTTGAGAACAAGTGGGGACCCGGGGCTCTCTGAGGTTTCCTCCAGCACCTTGGTGCCGGGGAAGACAAGCGAGGTCACTTGCTGTTCACCACTTAAATAGCCAGGGGAATGCAGGCGATAAATAATTCAGCTTCGGGTTAACTCAGTGCCAAGGCCATTTTGTCTTGCCAGGATGATCAGATGGGGGCCACGACTCATTAACTACAAAGCAGAAGTGGAGCACAAGGCTGCTCAGCTACCTCTGCTTTCAGGGAAAAGCTGTGGCAAGTTAGGGAGGTGACAGAGAACCCCTCCCATGCAACTGCACGGAGATGTGTGAGTGTGCTTGCGTGTGTGTACGCACAAGTCTGTGTGATCACACCACTAAAAGAGATTCTGAACTTGCTACCCTGGAAGTTGAGCTTCCTCTGGTGGGGCATTGCTTCATTTACCCAGGGGAACATTTCCAGTCTAGCTCATTCCCTCCCACTGAAGCCAAAGTCCAAAGCTCGGAGCTGGGAGGGATGCCCATTCCATGGTGGGCCTGCTGAGACTCTCCTCCTCTGCCACTCCGACCCATGTCCCCTTACAGCCGGCCTCGTCCCCTGCCTGGACCTTAGATCTCAGCCCACTGGCTCCTTCTCTAGGCCCCTGGGTACAGAGCCTCTCACTGGCCCCTCCATCAGCCTTGATCGAGGCTTTGGAGTTCTGGATTCATGGAGCTTTTGCGTGGACCCTGTGAGATGATGTCTGTAAAGTACCCAACAGGATGACTGGCACACAGCATGCAGTAAGTGCTTGGTGGCTTCAGAAATGATTATCTGCGCCTCCACCCTGACCTGACAATAGCAATCACAGCTACTATCTCTCAACCCCTCGGAGTACTTTCCAACCGGACCTCTAGATGGCGCTCTCCCCCAGCCCCTTCCCACCCTGCTGGGCGTCCCTCCTCTGTTTCCTTTGCTGGCTTCCTCCCATCGCACCCCCATACTGGAGAGGCCCAGGGCTTGGCCCCTTCCTCATCCACTGTCACCCCCGGCGATCTCCAGTCTAGTGGTTTCAACACCATGTCTATCCCGACAACTCTCAAAAGAATGTCACCGGGCCCTGGCCGGTTGGCTCAGTGGTAGAGCGTCAGCCTGGCATGCAGAAGTCCCGGGTTTGATTCCCGGCCAGGGCACACAGGAGAGGCGCCCATCTGCTTCTCTACCCCTCCCCCTCTCCTTCCTCTCTGTCTCTCTCTTCCCCTCCCGCAGCGAGGCTCCATTGGAGCAAAGATGGCCCGGGCGCTGGGGATGGCTTTTTGGCCTCTGCCCCAGGCGCTAGAGTGGCTCTGGTCGCAACAGAGCGACGCCCCAGAGGGGCAGAGCATCGCCCCCTGGTGGGCGTACCGGGTGGATCCCGGTCGGGCGCATGCGGGAGTCTGTCTGACTGTCTCTCCCCGTTTCCAGCTTCAGAAAAATACAAAAAAAAAAAAAAAAAAAAGAATGTCGCCAGCCCAGACCTTAACCCTGAACTCCAGACTCCTTTCTTGAGGTATGCCCCCCCCCTCACTATTCTCCATCTCCAACTCGGCACATCCAAAACCAAAACATGACTTCCTCCTCCAAAACTTCTTCCTTCCACCATCTACCTCACCTGTTAATGGCAACTTCCTTCTTCCCACCACTCAGGCCCATCCTGTTTATACCTCCCCCAGTGTCCCAGCCAAAAGCAAGTCCTGTGGGCTGTACCTGGAAACAGGTCCAGAATCCAATCACTCTCACCCCTGCCCTCTTGTCTAGCACCACCCTCTTATGCCTGGATATTGCAGTGGCCTCCTTCCTGGTCTCCCTGTCTCCACTCCCCACCCCACTACAGTGTTCTCGGCAATGCAGCCTGAATGGCCCCTCTGAAACAGAAGACAGGCCGTGTTGCTCCTCTGTTCAGAGCCCTCAAAGGGTTTCCATCTCAGAGCAAATGTCAAAGTCCTTCCCATGATCTATAGGGCTCTGCATGGTCTGACACCTGCTATCTCCTTGCCACATCACCCTCATCCTCACCTCAGGGCCTTTGCACATGCTGTCCCTCTGCCTGGATGCTTTCATACTATGTATCTGCATGGCTCCCTTCCTCACTTCCTTCAAGCTTCTGCTCAGATGTCACCTTCTTGGTGCTGCCTGCTCTAGCCCCAGCTTCTAGAATAGTGCCTGGCACACAGTGGGCCCTCACTAAGTATTTCTAGAGTACATTTATTGAGCCCTAGTTATCTGCCAAGCAGTCACAGACCTTACATGTCTTTCACCCTCAGCACGATACCTTGAGGAAGGTGCTGCCATCTCCATTTTAAATATGAGTAAACTGAGGCACCGAGAGTTCAGCAACTAACTTGCCAGGAAGTGGCAAATGCCAAAACCACTGGGTTACACAGCATCTTACCCCTGCTCTCAAGACTGTTCTCCAAGGGTCTTCTCACCTGCCTGAATTCTGGACACTGCCAGTGACTCAACTCAGAGGATGCCCTGTCCCTAACTCCTGCCCAGTTTTCCTGGCCCTGCCAAAGGTTGTTCCCTGGACTTTCTGTCACTCAAGTCCCATAGGCCTGTGTCCAGTTCTGCTGAGAGAGTTCATTTCTGCAAAGGATTCTGGGAGCAGTTTGGAGCTTGAATTTCTGCCCACTAATATGTCATTAGGCACTAACGAGGCCCAACTGCTAAGAAAATCCAGCCCCCACCCCTTGCCAGTGTCCACCTACAAGGATGGTTAATGCTTCTGAGAGAAAACTAAAAATAAGTTGCAAGTCGATAGGAGAAGAATACCCAGACATGTCTGCCTGCACAACTGTCACCGCTGAGGTGGGGCCCAAGAAGGAGCGTGTGCTGGGGTCAGGGGAGGGCAGGAACCAGGCCGGGAGAGGTGGCACATCGGCCTGTTTTCTCTCTCCCCGGCGTCTACTCCATTACTAAATCCATGGGTGCTGTCTTCCTTCTGTTTCCAGAATCTATCCACATCCTCATCTCTTCCACAGCCACTACCTGGTCCTGCTACCACGGTCTTATGTGTTCCCGCTTCTGTCCTTGCTCCTCAGATCCTGTCCCTCCGGGGCTCAGAACCCTCCCAGGGCTCCCATGTTGCCAAGAGGAAAATCCCATTTTACTTACTGGGACCCACAGGCCCTTTGTGGCCTCTCTCCTCAGCCCTCTCCCCCTCCTCACTCTGCTTCCTGACTGATCCTGTGCGTGATACAGGGAACTGGGCGTGTGTGCACAGGCCCACACCCCCACTCATACTGGTGCACACTCACAAATGCACACCTTCGCTCACACACACACACACGTATACACAAGCATACACGCACACCTGCGTGCTCCCATGCGCACGCCATGCCCACCTGTGTGGCCCAGAGCTGCAGCAGCAGAGCCCGCGCCTGCATCTCCTCCAACACGCCCATCTCCTCCAGGTGCTGCAGGTAACTCTCCAGCCAGCTGCTCCGCTGGGCCCGGCCGACCAGCTTGGCTGGGGACAACAGCTTCCACAGGCGACCTTTAACTTTGCACACCCGGTCCCTGTCTCCTGCAGGGACAGAGCAAAGAGTGGGGGAGGATTTACAGATCCGCCCCCAGCCCATGGTCACCCAGCCCTGACCTCCCATGAGGCCAACGGTCTTCTGGGCATCACCCCATAAGGGTGGGGAGTTCCTGTGGGAAAGAGGCTGCAAAGAAGCCTTTTAAATTTTGACAATAATGTCTGTCTCACCCCCAGAGAACAGGAGCAAGGAACCTTGTCTGTTATTCATATCTGTGTCCCCAGCATCTGGACCCATAGTAGGTGCTCAATAAACATATGTTCAATGAATGGTGGGTCTTTACACAGCAGAAGAAGGAACACGAAACACCAAGCAGCATTCTCCAGATGCAGCATAGCTTCATTCAGAAACAACCTAACTGCCACAGGAGGGACAGGTGGGTCTGGGGTCTCAAACTCAAATACCTCTGGGGAAGGCGAGCAAAGTAAAGGAGGGAGGAGGACCAGGAAGTTGCTGTGGGGAATGGAGGGTCTGGGGTGGCCTCTACTCAGCCCCACCAACAGGGCCCTGAGGCCAATCCATCCCCGGCCGGGGAGCCTGGTTTCCAGAAGCTGAAATCTTGGTGTTCATGTAAACTCTTATGTTTTTTAAGGTTAGCAAGCACATAAGCAAGAAAATTTTAATCGCTGTGTAGGCCAGTTAAGTTTCTCGAAAGGTTAACTTTGGCCCACAAATCACCAGTTTGCAATCACTATCAAATTAACAACGGGCCTAACCAATGGTGGTGCAGTGGATAGAATGTCGACCTGGGACACTGTGGTCTCAGGTTCGAAACCTCAAGGACTCCAGCTTGAATCCAAGGTTGCTGGCTTGAGCAAGGGGTCACTGGCTTGGCTGGAACCCCCTCCTCTCCCGCCCAGCAGCCAAGGCACAGACGAGAAGCAATCAATGAACTAAAGTGATGCAACTATGTTGATGCTTCTCATCTCTCTCCCTTCCAGTCTCTTTCTCTCACTCCCTCTCTCTTGAAAAAAAAGAAAAAGAATTAACAATGGTGTGTCATGCTCTGGAAAACCAATGAGACAGGCCCAAAAGGCAGACTGTGGAGGGAATAAAGACAACTGCTTATTATTTAAATATTGTGTTAACACTACAAGACAATGCTAGATTTGTGTATATGTGTGCAAATATAAGCTCTTGTTTTTCCAAAATCATCCCTTGGGAATGTGGGAGTTACTTTGGATTGCTATGAAATTCCAAAGTTCTAGAAACTCTCTCACTCATTTGAACCACAAAGCAGCATTTTTAAGGAAGACCCACCCACCCAGTGGTTCTAACCAGGCTGCGTACTATAGAGTGTTTAAAAGAGAATAAAATGTAGGCTAAACTAACTTTAAAAAAAAGTATATTAGTTACATTTTCAAATAACATGCAGCGAGCCCAATTCTTCATCTGAAATGCATTATCTTCCTGTGTTTCCCACCTTTTTGGGCACCGGAGAGTCAGCTGGGAGCTTGTAAATCTCATGCCCAGGCCCCACCACGGACCAACCCTGGCGGGATCTCTGGGGAGGAGGCCCAGGCATGCAGAGGTTTGACAGGTGAGTGCGGGCGCAGGGGCGCTGCACCACCTCAGCTGATGCTAGTTCTGGATGCCTAGAGGAGTCATCGGATGGGATAGTTCGAAAAAGGAGGCACATAAATTTAACACAGACTTAGAAATGAGTGGTATTCTTTGAGCTCAGACAGCACAACCTCTGGTCTTGAATATCACTGTAAACAATGCTTTAAGGAGGACTTTACAGAGCAATGCAGTACGAAGACACTGACAGAACAGGAGGAAATATCTGCAAATCAGCTATCTGATAGGGGTCTAGTACCCAGAATACATAAAAGACTCCTACAACTCAGCAACAAGAAAACCAAACAACCTAGTTAAAAAAAAAAATAGAAAAAGAACGTGAATAGACATTTCTCTAAGGATTCTATTCAAATGGCCAATATGAACAGGAAAAGATGCTCAACACCACTAACCACTAGGCAAATGCCAATCAAAACCACAGTGAGATACTATTTCACACCTATTAGAATGGATGGGGATCCACCTCTGGACTTCACTCTCTCCATCTGTAAAAAGAGGGTAGCAGGCTTGAGTACCTCTCAAGTGTTTCCTCAGAAGCACCTCTGTCCCCATAGAGACCTGGGGACACACAGGCCCCCTCTGGGCCTTGAAAGTCTGCATTTTCCCTTTAAAATGAATTAGGTTTTGGCCCTGGCTGGTTGGCTCAGTGGTGGAGCGTCGCCTGGCGTGCAGAGGTCCCGGGTTCGATTCCCAGCCAGGGCACATAGGAGAAGCGCCCATTTGCTTCTCCATCCCTCCCCCTCTCCTTCCTCTCTGTCTCTCTCTTCCCCTCCCGCAGCCGAGGCTCCATTGGAGCAAAGATGGCCCGGGCGCTAGGGATGGCTCCTTGGCCTCTGCCCCAGGCGCTAGAGTGGCTCTGGTCGCAACAGAGCGACGCCTCGGAGGGGCAGAGCATCGCCCCCTGGTGGGCGTGCCGGGTGGATCCCAGTCGGGCGCATGCGGGAGTCTGTCTGACTGTCTCTCCCCGTTTCCAGCTTCAGAAAAAATACAAAAATAAAAAAATAAAAATAAATAAAGAAAATGAATTAGGTTTTTGTGTTAGACTCACTGATTATTTAAATGATAATTTTTTTAAAGATTTTATTCATTTAGAAGGGGGGGGGGGGAGCAGGAAGCATCAACTCCCATATGTGCTTTGACCAGGCAAGCCCAGGATTTCAAACCGGCAACCTCAGCATTTCAGGTCAACGCTTTATCCACTGTGCCAACATAGGTCAGGCTCACTCACTGATTCTTTAATATAAGAATGGCTTTTACTCCAAAACAAAATTCAAATAAAACAGCTCCTCTACACAATAATCCAGTGAAATGAGTGTTCCAGAAAGAAGCAGTTTGCTTAACTTGGCTCTATGTAACTGTCTGTCCCCTGTCCCCAGTGACCTACTGTAAGAGAAGCACCAGATTTAATGGCCTAAGGGTCCCCAGAAGGGTCATTGTTCTTTTAAAATACGTTTATATATATTTTAAAGCAGAGAAGGAGTAATCATGCACACAATAAAAAATAATCAGAAGAAGAAAAAGAAAAAAAATCTACAAGTTCAAGAAGGTAAACTGTAAAAGTTTCTCTCCATTTCCTCTCAGCCTTCCCAGAAGCAAAAATCTATACATGTTCTCACATGTTTTAAAAAACATGGGTGTTTAAAATTATTGCAGTAATCATTTCAGAAAATATGTAAGTCAAGTCATGCAGTACACTTTAAACTCACATAGTACTGTATGTCAATTATATCTCAATAGAACTGGAAAAAAATAAAAGCACAATATACCCACTGTCCTGCACCTTTTTCGTAACAGTAGGTTTCACCCCATAATTAGTACAACCCTTTCTGCTTTCCAGCCCAGGGTTTACCTTTTTGTGAATGCATAATCTATTTCATCAGCCCCTACTGATGGACATTTCGGTTGTTTCTACTGTTTCTATGGCCAGCAACATGGACATAAATATCTTGGTGTGTCTGCAGGCATGTGTGAGCATGGCAGTGGAATAATTCCTAGCAGTGGACGTTCAGGATGAAAGGAAGGTGCATTTTATATTTTGACAGGGACAGATTTGCCCACAAGCCTCCAGCCTAGAAACTGAGAAATCTTTCCCAATTTCGCCACCTGCTGCCTATACTGGGAAATGCAGCCTTCCTATAACCAGCCCAGGGCTGCTCCCAGAATGAGTAGGTGGGTCCCCTGGAAGGATCCCCCTTGTAGGGTCCTCTCCGAGCATCAGCATGGAGGAAAGGGCAATGGAGAGAAACCATGCTCTCCTAGAGAAGCAGTCGGGGCTAGGATGTGTCCTGTGCTTTACACGTGGCATTTTGCAATCAGACCAAGTTTCCATTTTGCTGGCTCTGCCACCTACCAGCTGTGTGCCTATGACACGGGACCTCTCTGAGCCTCAATTCCCTTACCTGAAAAATGAGTTTAATAATAACAAACTTCCACATTGATGACAGGAGTCAGTAAGACAAGTTTTTGACTCTAAAAAGACGTTGAGAGACATGACTAGGCAACTCACAGAGACGAAAAGCAAATGGCTGGTGAAACACAAAACCATGTTCCAGCCTGGCTGGTGGTGGCGCAGTGGATCAAGCATTGACCTGGAACGCTGAGGTCTCCAGTTCAAAATCCCGGGCTTGCCTGGTCAAGGCACATATGGGAGTTGACGCTTCCTGCTCCTCCCCCCTTCTCTCTCTTTCTTCCTCTCTTCTCTAAAATGAATAAATTTAAAAAATTAAAAACAAAAAACCATGTTCCATCTCATTCAACAGCGAAGTGCGTATAGAGCCAGATGCCCTTTTTTACCTATTAGACCGACAAGGATTGAAAGGCTGGGAACTGCATGTTGAAAAGGTTGTGGGAAAAAGCAAATTAAAACAAGTTACCCGGCTCTGCCCATCAGACTGGCAAACAAGTGGGAAGACTGATAACATCTGGCAGGGTTATCATCTAACACCTTTGGGTAGGCGTAGAAATTGCTCCATCTTTTGGAAATGATGTGGTAGTAATTAATAAACATTTTAATGGATAAGCCCTTTGACCTGGCAAACCTACATCCAGGAAACTGTCATTAAGAAATAAAATCACCAGATGGTAGAAGAGATTCTGGTTACAATGAGATACTAGAATAGCCACACACACACACATACGAAAACAATTATAACATGTAACGGCTGGAAAAGTGTCTGCATTTTTTATGTTAATTTTATATCCTACTTTGCTGGACTCTTTTGTTTGTTTGTTTGAGTTAGTCTTATCATGGATTTTCTCAGGTTTTCCAGATTTTGTGTCAGATCATTTGCAAATAGGATTAGTTTTAATTCTTATATTGGTCATTGATTTCTCTTATCTAATTGCATTGGCTAAAACCTAGAAGATATTTGTATTAACAGGAAAAAATGTATCTATATTGTTAGGTTAAAAAAATTGCAAATAATAAGACATAACCCTTTTTTGCAAATACACACACACATACTCTAGATATGTGTACCTGTCTCTATTTGCAAAATAGAATATTCTTACAAAACATTGTGAAGGGATATATATCAGCATGTTAACATTGATTTCCATAGGAAGCTAGGCTTGGAAGAGTGAATATTATTACTCTTTACTGTCTATATCTATGCATTTTTTGGGTTTTTTTTTAAAGATTTTATTTATTCATTTGAGAGAGGAGAGAGAGAGAGAGAGAGAGAGAGAGAAGGGAGACACAAGGGGGGAGGAGCAGGAAGCATCAACTCCCATATGTGCCTTGACTGGGTAAGCCCAGGGTTTTGATCGAGGCTTTATCCACTGCGCCACCACAGGTCAGGCCTATATCTATGCATTGTTAACCAGAAGAATACCATATGTTTCTTCCTTAATTTAAACAAGCTGTGTTAAAGTTTGGTTTCTAATAACATAAAAACAAAGGAAATGAAGTGATGAGCAGTTGTGAGCACCAAATGAGACAGTGCTTAATTAACCTGGCCTGTGGTGCGTGGAAGATGCTCAAAAAGATAGTTTTTTTCTTACTAGCTCAACCAATCCTGACAGTCACCCTCTAGAAAGTTCCTACTCTTGTTCCCATTTTACAGGTGAGATCTTTCACCTTGCGCTCGGATGCCTCCTCCGGGGCCCTCAGTCTGCCCCAGCGTCCACCAGGGCCCCTCGGCACTTACCCACCGACAGGGAGCCACGCGCCAGTTTGGGAAGCAGCAGGTCGAGCTGGCGGAAGGTGTGGAAGAGGTCAGCTGAGTGGACACGGTCCTGGGCCTGGCTCTGAGGGGTACGTGGCAGTGCCTCGACTCCATACAGAGTCAGGTAGCCGGCTCTGGGGGCAACAAGCAGCAGATCAGGAGTCCTCCTTGGTCATTCCCGGCCAAACCCTCCCACGGCAGCCTATAAGCTTTTCTCATTCATATACCCAGCGAGCACCTACTTCTCCAACTACAGTGTGTCCGTAAAGTCATGGTGCACTTATGACCGGTCACAGGAAAGCAACAAAAGACGATAGAAATGTGAAATCTGCACCAAATAAAAGGAAAACTCTCCCAGTTTCATACCTATTCAGGGCAGTTCGATGTGGGCTCATGCACAGATTTTTTAGGGCTCCTTAGGTAGCTATCCCGTATAGCCTCTACAGACTCATCACTGACTGATGGCCTACCAGAACGGGGTTTCTCCACCAAACTGCTGGTTTCCTTCAACTGCTTATCCCACCAAGTAATGTTATTCCTATGTGGTGGCGCTTCGTTATAAACGCACCGATATTCATGTTGCACTTTGGTCACAGATTCGAATTTAGCGACCCACAGAACACACTGAACTTTCCTCTGTACCGTCCACATCTCGACTGCATGGCCGTGGGCTGCTCCGCTGTATACACGGTGTTACGTCATCATCTGCGTGTGCGCACATGCTGCGCATCCTACAGAAACTGGGAGGGTTTTCCTTTTATTTGGTGCAGATTTCACATTTCTATCGTCTTTTGTTGCTTTCCTGTGACCGGTCAAAAGTGCACCATGACTTTACGGTCACACTGTATATGCCCCGACTGTTCTGGGCCAGGAAGTCACTGAACAAAACCTTCAAGGCCTCGTTGAGTGGACACTCTAGTGCAAGAGGCAGACAACAGACAAGAGAAATGAGAGAACAAGTAATATGTCAGCTGGTGCTCACTGGTATGTGGAAGGAAGAGGCCCACAGAAGGAAGGGGCTCGCCATAACACTGAAACCTGAAGGATGAGGGCAAGCCAGCCAGAACAGTGCAGAGGGAGGGGGCTCGAGGCAGAGGGAACAGTGGGTACCAACATCCTAAGGCAGGAAGGAGTCAGGTGAGACTGGAGCAGAGTGAGTGAGGACAGTGGGCGAGATGGAGCCATAGACCTGGAGAGAAGGTTCCTGCCCCTGCAGAGGGAGTCAGGGCAGGCTCCCTGGAGGAGGCAGGGTCTGAGCAGGGACCAGCAGGACGAGCAGGGGGAAGGAAGGGTAAGGGGTTCAGGCAGAAGGTAAAGCCTGGGCAAAGACCTGGAGCTGAGGAAGTAATTTGTCCTGCTCAGAGCTGCCAGGTGTCACTGGTCCCGGCACTGGAGCTGGAGTGTGAGGGCACAGGGGCAGAAGTGGTCTGGAGCTGGCAGGGCTGGTCATGTAGGACAGGGAAGGGCAGGGGTGGGGGCTGCCACCATGAGGAGGCTGGGCTTGACTTGAAGGGTCAAGCAGGAAAGGGACAGAGCCTGTGGGGTGTGGAGAAAGGGTGAGACACAGGAGCAAGTGGGCGCCCTAGGAATGCACATATACCTGTGCGTGCGCGCGCACACACACACACACACACGCCTGCCTGCAGGAAGGCTCCAAGAGCTAATGTTTTACCACCAGTCACTTTTAAATGCTTCAGGACCCGACTCACTGGCCTTAGCTGGGGAGACAAACTGCAGGATTTCACTTCTTCCACGTGGTGGTGGGGGGGGGGGTCCCCTTCGGAGAGACACCACTGAAGCCCATTGCTCCCCCTTGAGCTCCTCCCAGCCCCTGGGCCTCCGGGAGAGGGGCTTTCCTGAGTAGAGGGTGGCCACAGCTTCCTCTCTGATGTCCCTGCCCGCACAAGGACACAGGGCTGCAAAAGCTAGGATACCTGGGAGTTGCCTTGCTGGGAACTTGCTGGGTGGTTTCAGATGCCCCTTTCTGGACCTCAGTTTGCTCCCCAATGACAGGGTGGACCAGACCAGCATCACACAGCCCTTGATAGTGTCTGCAGTACTCCAGAGGAAAATGAGAAAATGTGGACCTCTTACATATCAAGGGTCCCATTTGAGTGAAGGCTCTGTAGCCAGCCCGCCATGACCCCAACCATGGGATGACTGGACAAATGACTTCAGCTCTCCAGACCTCAGTTTTCTAATCTGTCAAATGGGGTTTATAAAGTACCAGCCTCACAGAGCTGCTGTGAGGATTAAATGCATTAACACAGACTGAGCCTGCATAGATGCACACACATGTGTCATAAGTGTGCATGTGTGCTCACATGTGTCATAAGTGTGCATGTGTGCTCACATGTGTCCTTTATGTTGAAACTGTGTCCCTCTAATGGTTTAGAGCTGAAATGTCCTTTTTTTTAATGGAATAATGGTCAGTTAATGGCACCACCAAAAATCAAGGTACTGTCTCAACACCCCTCCATCACTGCCATCACTCCAATCGAGTCCCTCAGCAGGTCCTGTCAACTCCAGGCCCCAAACTCTCCCTGTCATCTCCTAGGTCCAGGCTGCCATTATCTTACACCTGAACAGCTACAACAGCTTCCTAATGGGTCCTCCTGCTTCTCTCTCATTGCCACGCACTTGACCTGCAGCCTAGTCCCCAATCCAGCAGCTAAAGAGTGCTTTTAACCTGTAAGTCCAGAAATCAAGACTTCAAAGAGGCTCTACTAGGTAAGGAGATCACAGCTGGAAGAAGCCTACAAGTCATAGAGAATAATGGGTAGGCAGAGAAGCATAAGTCATATGCTTCAATAAGATAAATCCTGTGATAAAGTCTTGGATGAATCAGAAGTAATCAAATTACCACATGCAGAGTATAAAATAATGATTTTTAGGATGCTTAAAGATCTCAAAGCTACACTGGATGGACTTAATGAACACTTCAAAAAAAAAATTGAAAGCATCAAAAAGGACACAGAAATCATAAAGAAGAACCAGACAGAAATGACAAACACAATATCAGAAATGAAGACTATACTGGAAGGAATTAAAAGCAGGCTGGATGAAGCAGAGGATCGAATCAGCGACTTAGAGGACAAGATAAGTGAAAGCACGGAAGCGGAGCAGCAAAAAGAAAAGAGACTGAGAAAATCTGAGGAAACTCTAAGAGAGCTCTGTGACAACCTAAAGAGAAACAACATCCGCATCATAGGAGTTCCTGAAGAAGAAGAGAAAGAACAAGGGTTACAGCCCTTGTTCAATGAAATCATAGCTGAAAACTTCCCTAAATTGATGCAGGAAAAAGTCACACAAGATCAAGAAGCACAGAGAATTCCATTAAAGAGAAACCAAAAAAAATCTACACCAAGACACATCATAATTAAAATACCAAAGCTAAGAGATAAAGAGAAAATATTAAAAGCTGCTAGAGAAAAAAAGCTATCACCTACAAAGGAGCCCCTATAAGGATGACATCTGACTTCTCAATAGAAACACTTGAGGCCAGAAGGGAATGGCAAGAAATATTAAAAGTAATGCAGAACAAGAGCCTACAACCAAGACTACTTTATCCAGCAAGGCTATTGTTTAAAATTGAAGGAGAAATAAAACGCTTCCCAGACAAAAAAAACCCCAAGGAATTTATTACAACCAAACCAATGCTGCAAGAAATGTTAAGGGGTCTGTTGTAAACAGAACAAAGGGGGAAAAGAATATAGTAAAAGAGAAATATAACTTTAAAGAATAAAAAGGCAATAAACAACTACATATCAATAATAACCTTAAATGTAAATGGATTAAATGCTCCAATCAAAAGACATAGGGTAGGCCCTGGCCGGTTAGCTCAGTGGCAGAGCGTCAGAACTGGCATGCAGGAGTCCCGGGTTTGATTCCTGACCAGGGCAAACAGGAGAAGCGCCCATCTGCTTCTCCACCCCTCCCCCTCTCCTTCCTCTCTGTCTCTCTCTTCCCCTCCCGCAGCCAAGGCTCCATTGGAGCAAAGTTTGCCCGGGCCCTGAGGATGGCTCTGTGGCCTCTGCTTCAGGCACTAGAATGGCTCTGATTGCGGCAGAGCGACACCACAGATGGGCAGAGCATCGCCCCCTGGTGGGCATGCCGGGTGGATCCCGGTCGGGCACATGCAGGAGTCTGTCTGACTGCCTTCCCGTTTCCAACTTCAGAAAAATACAAAAAATAAAATAAAAGACATAGGGTAGCTGAATGGATAAGAAAACAGAACCCGTATATATGTTGTCTACAGGAGACACACCTCAAAACAAAAGATACACATAGACTGAAAGTAAAAGGATGGAAAAAAATATTTCATGTAAATGGAAATAAACCGTAAGTCCAATCATCCCAAGCCTCTGCTCAGACCCCCAAGGTCACTCATCTTACTTAGAACAAATCCCAAAGCCAATAAGGCCCTCTTTCTAGGCCTGTGTCTTCTTCACAACTCACAGGCTGAGCCAGGTAAATACTTGGGGTCCCAGATGCAAGATGGCATCTTATAGTCTTTGCCCCAAGTGTCCCAAAGAGCTCCCCTCCAGCAAAGTCCTCATGGTTCTCCAGCCAGCATTAATGGCCAGTGCAGATCCAGAGTGAGGGTTCCCACTCAGCAAAGTGGGGGCTGCTTGGGCTCACCTGAGCAGGGAACTGTAGGAGAAATCTAGGAGACCCATCTCACTCCAGCTGCTGCCCACTTCTGTGGGGTCGCCCAGCAGGATTGTGTGGAGGTTGGTATACATGGCTTCCGTGAGCAACTGCAGATCTCTGTGGAGGAGAGTCCTGGGGCAGGGAACAAAGAAATGAGAGTACAGCTTCCAAAGGGTGATATCCACACACAGGTGCCTCCATCCCCAAACCTCAGGGTCCCAGGGCTCCAGTTCCTTGTTGGCAATGGGGGCCTTCGGAAGACTGGCTTAAACATGATATTATTACTGTCATCATCAACAATGATAACTAATACTATTCATTGTGCTAAGCACAGTGATCTCACCTCATCTTTTGACAACACTAGGGATAATAGTTACTATTATGACACTCATTTTGCAGAGAGAGAAACTCAGGGACACAGAGGGAAGTGACTTGCCCAAGGTAACCCAACCAGTAAGGGATACAGCTGGGATCAAAACCTTGATCTGCCAACTCGAGTCTGGACTCCTAACATCAGCCTATCCCTCCTCAGGTCACACAAGCTTGGATAAGGACTCCTTTAGACTGAGTAAACCCCTAGGTTCTTGGATAATTCAAGAGTGGAAAACTTCTGGAGGGGTTCCATGAACTTTCAGGTAATAAGTTTTTGGATGTTCAAGTTGGAACATTGTTGGAATAACAGTAGACATGGTCCATGTGAGATAATGTGTAAAGGGCTTAAGAGAGCACCTGGCACATTGTAAGTGCACAATAAATGGGAGCTTGACCTTGACCTCATTCCCTTAACCCTGCTCCAGGTGCTAGTCCTTGACAGAGACAGTAGCCTTCAACAGATGTGGCAGCCATGCCCAGAAGACATCATGCCAACTTGTGGGAAATTCCCAGAAACTCTTGGGGGAAGACACTGGAGAAAACTGGGGTCCTCCCTGGGCAGTGGGGTAGAATGCAGCCAACTGGGGACTCTTGTTGCTGGTGAGCTCTTGTGATCCCCCAGAATGGTGAAACACAGGACACTCATGCTCAGAAATTCTCCAAGCAGCTGTCTCACAAAGCCAAAGTCAAACTGGCCATTGCCTCTCATTAGTGTTCACTTCATAATAGTGGTCTTCCCTCAGTTTTAGCAAAACCCAGACTTCTAGACACTTTACCTAGCTCCGTGAGGCTAGTCTTCCTGGAGACAGATCACTAAAGATTACCATCAGACTGTCTGACTCTTTAGGGGTGACACAGCGTCTCATTTCTTCATTATCTTGGGTGGAGGAGAATGGGCAGTGGAGCCTGCAGACGTGGGTTCAAGTCCCAGCTTTGAGGCTTACTAGTGGTAGACCTTGGCAAGTCACTTCACTTCTCTGGGCCTCAGTTTCTTCATCTTTGAAACGAGCATTAAAATACCTATCTCTCGGGACTGTTGCACAAATATGATAGTGTGCCTATCAGACACGTGGCATGCAGTAGGTGTCCTCAGATGGTGGCTGGCATCATTCTGCACCCCCAGTCTCTGGGATGGTAAGCAGTGCCTAGCAGGGCCTCAGATGTTTGCTGAATGAATACAGAGTACATGTGCTCACATGTCCTCTTGTTGATGTAAGTATTCCTTATGTTTCAGCAGCACTACCTAGCTGTGTGACTGAGGGCAGTCACTTCTCTGACCCGTGTCCTCATCTATAAAACGGGGCTCTAAGTCACTCACCCTCCAGCCTTGTTGTGAAGACTAAGGAGCTCATGCAATGATGCCTGGCACAGAATATGGACTCAAAAATACTAACCACCCCTCCTCCCTCCCGTCATTTCACAGATGTGGGAACAGAGGCAGAGAGAGGGGCAGTGACTAGTCCGAAGTCGCAAGGCTAGAAAGGGGTGGAGTTGGATCTCAGCGACCCAAACCCGGGTCTCCTTCTACTCAAATCAGAGCTGCCTCCTGAGAAGTAAAGAGCTCTTCTTCAGCCCAATTTTTTGGGTTGTTTTTCCTTTTTTGTTGTTTTGTTGTTTCCTCAAAACAAAATGTCCTTACTGGACCCCCGTTGTGGAGACAAGGGTGATTTGAACTAGCAGGTGGAGCAGATCGCCCACCCTGGCCCACCCACAGGTGCTGTCTTCGGGACTCACGGTTTCATCTTGGCCTTTTCATCATTGGGGTTGTAATGTGGAAGCTGCACATCGAAGATCCTCTCCATGAGGAAGATGGCGTAGGCGTGGAAATCCAGCTTGGTGCGGGGCTCCCACACTACTGAGTCGTAGGAGTGGGGGTCCAGGAGGACAGTGATGTACCTGCCGCCCACCAGCACCTGGGAAGTTGGCAGGTTAGAGTGAGGGGTACTGCTATGAAAAACAGCAGCTCTTAGTGGTCAAGGGCTTACCCTGTGGCCCCATCAGATCCTTAATGGACACTGGTTTTTCATCTACCCCTCATGGCCACCTTGTGAGGTAGGGACCACCATTCACCCATTTACAGCTCAAAAGTGAGGTTTAGAGAAGGCATGTAATGTGCCCAAGGTAACACAGCTGAGAAGTGGCAGAGCTAGAACTGGAATTCTGCACTTTTTTTGAACCAAAGGTTGTACTCTTAACCACCTCACTCTTAAGCACCTGCCATGGTTACCTTGGTTATTGTCATATCTCAGCAGCCGGGAGGGATTCTGCCCGTAGAAGGCAACAGACGGATATGTGTGAATCATAGGTAGATGGATGGGTAGATGGATAGATGCATGGATAAATGCTAGTGGATTATAGATGGGTAGATGACAGATGGGTGGGTGAATGGAAGGGAGGGAGGGAGGGAGGGAGGGAGGAAGGAAGGAAGGAAGGAAGGAAGGAAGGAAGGAAGGAAGGAAGGAAGGAAGGAAGGAAGGAAGGAAGGACAGGTGGATGAATGAATGGATGGATGCTGCTGGGTAAATGCTAGTAGATGTGCATGCAAGACCCACCGCTTTGGGAAGCTGGGCTTTGTGTGTAACACATCATGCTCTAATCCTGCAGACAACAAAGGAAGGGGCATTTTCCCTGAACTGTCTTCTGCAACGGTCACACAATTCTAGCTGCCTTGGTCCTGTTTTCAAAGTATGGTCTGTGAGTCCCGTTAATCAAATTCCCTCAAAAAAAAAAATTCCTCATAAGATATCCAAGGCTAATATCCAAGAAAAAATGCTACTGGGTGGATTGTTAGATGGGTAGATAAATGGTAGATCACTGGATGTACGTAGGATGGAAAGATGGATGGATAGGTGGCTAGACGTTGGTTGGAAACTAAACGTATGGGTGAATGTTGGGTACATGGGTGGCAGGATGCTAAGTGGATATTGGGCAAAGGGACTGAAGGACAAATGTTGAATGAACAGAAGTTAAAAGGAGACACAGAGGGTGGACAGATGGGTGGTGGTTGTTTGGATGTTGAAGGGAGGGATAGATGGAGATAAAAAAGATGTATATTGAGTGGCTATATAACTGAATGTCGGGTGAGTAGTGGCAGACAATGGAAACATGGACAGACAAGTGGAAGAATGGAAGTTGGTGGAAACTGACTATACAAATGAAAGGTGGATTGAGGTAGGTATGTGAGTGGGAGAGTGCTGGAGAAATCGGGGAAGACATATTGAAGGAGAGATGATGGATACAAGGAGAAGATATACATAGAGAGAGAGAGATATAAAGATATATAGAAAGATATATAGAGAGATATATAGAAAGATGGATGGGTGAGTGGCTAGATGGAGATTTCACAGAAGTGGAATATACAAATGAATGTTGGGTGGCTATTAGGATGGGAGGGTGCTGCTTAGTTATTGGCCAAATAGGCAGAAGGATAGATGTTATATGGATGGGTGGACATTGGATAGATGGAAGCTGAATGAACGGATGGAAATCAGATAGACGTACAAACATTAGATAGCTATGGAATGACTGCATAGCTCAATGTTGGGAACATGCTAGAGGGATAATGAAGGAGAGGATGTCAGATAATTGACAGATGTACAGTTGGAGAGACATGGATAGAAAGTTGGGGGACCACTAGATGGATGTTGAATTAGTGGGTTAGTGTATGGATAGATGTTGGAGGAATCAGTAAACATCAGGTATGATGGGCCCAGCTGCTCACCCCCTTCTCTCCCGAGAGGTATGAGAGGTACTTACAGTAAAGATATCACCATGCTTCTCCTTCATCCTAGTAAGGAAGCTGGCAGCATCTTTTCCAAACTCCAAGGCATAGCCCAGCCAGGGGATACTGCCCAGGTCCAGGGGAGGCTCGCCAGGTCGTCTGCAGAAACCACAGTGCTTGTCACCACTTGGTAAAGCGGGGAAGCAGTGAAGTGTGTAGGACATGGGGTGTGGTTTGAAATGGAGAGGGGAGGGTAGGCTTCCCTGAGGAGATATCTGACCAAAAACCTGAAGGCAGTGAGAGAAGGAGCCACGTGGATATCTAGAAGAGCCTGCAGGCAGAAACAAGTGCAAAGGCCCTGAGGTCAGATGCCTGGTGTGTCCCAATAACAGTACAGAGGCTAGTGTGGCTGGATTGGAGGAAGCAAGGAAAAGTAGCAGAGGCTGAGGCCAGAGCAGCAACAAGGCCCAGACCATGCAGAGCCTTGTAGGCAGCTGTGAGGACTTCAGCTTTGTCTCAGGAAGGTGGGAGCTATGGAAGTTTGGAGAGGAGTATGGACATGATCTGGCTTCGTGTTTTCCTTTCCTTTTTTTTTCTTTTCTTTCTCTCTCTCTTTCCCTCCCTCCCTCCTTCCCTCCCTCCCTCCCTCCCTCCCTCCCTCCCTCCCTCCCTCCCACCTTCCTTCTTTTTTTCTTACAGAATCCTTTTGGTTGCTGAGTAAAGAATGGACTGCAGGGGCCTGAGAACAGGAGCTGGGGGACCAGTGGATGGAGGTGGTCATCGCTCCAAGGGTGGGAATGCCTTCCACAACCGAGTAGTGTAAAGACACGGAGTTCTCTGTTTGAACCAGCGTGGCCCAGGGTTGTGGTCATTTCCCACTCCTGTCAGGCCCACAGAGAAAGCACCTCGTGGATAGGAAGTGGTGTATGAACCCTCAGCCTGTCCTCCCACGCCACCCTCGGGGACGGGCTGTTAGCTGAGGACAGGTTCATCATGATCACAAAACGAGCCTCACAATATTGTAGGACTGGTGCTCACAGCGGACCCCTCGCTACAAGGTCTCTAAACCCAGGCTAGGATCCCTATTTTACTCTTAGAATGATCAGAACCACAGAAAGCTCCCTGTCTGCTGCTGAGTGAGGGAGTGAGTGGTCCCACCTCTTCTCACTGTGGATTCACTCACTCTTTCACCAGATATTAACTATGAAGTAGGCACCCTTCTGGGTGCTGGAGACACGGGAGTGAACAGGACAGGCAAAGTCTCGGACCCCATAGGGCGGACACACTAGTAAGCATAGACAAACAAACAAATAAAAGCAAAATTGTTTCAGAAAGTGAGAAGGGTGATAAAGAAAATAAGAAAGATGCAACTGAACAATGAAAGGAAAAATAACCCAATTTTAAAATGCACAAAAGCCCTGGCCGGATAGCTTGGTTGGAGTATTATCCCAAATCACAAAGGTTGCGGGTTCGATCTCTGGTCAGGGCACATACAGGAACAGCTTAATGTTCCTGTCTCTCTCTCGCCATTCCTCTCTCACTGAAATCAATAAATAAATAAAATTTTTTAAAATGAAAATACACAAGGGATTTGAATGGATAGTTATTCAAAGAAGATACACAAATAGCCACAAAACACATGAAAAGAGGCTTGGCATTATTAGTCATTGGGGAATTGCAAATCAAAACCACATTGCGGTACTACTTCACACCCACTAAGAGGAGCATCTTTAAAAACAGACAAAGGGAAAGTGCTGGCAGGGATGCGGAGAAACTGAAACGCTCCTATATTTCTGGTGGGAATGCAGAACACTGCAGCTGCTTCGGAAACTAGTCTGCCAGTTCCTTGAAAGGTTAAACAGGGTTACTACTATACGACCCAGCAACATACCCAGAAAGAATTGAAAACATGTTCATACATAAATGTGTACGCTATTGTTCATAGAAGCCTTATTCATGAGAGCCAAAAAGTGGAGCCAACCCAAATGTCCACTGACTGATGAATGGATAAACAAAATGTGGTCTACTCATGCCTGGGAACATTATTCACCTATAAAAAGGAATGAAGCGGCCTGACCTGTGGTGGCGCAGTGGGATAAAGCGTCGACCTGGAACACTGAGGTCGCCGGTTCGAAACCTTGGGCTTGCCTGGTCAAGGCACATATTAAAAAAAAAAAAAAAAAAAAAAAGGAATGAAGCACTAAATCATGATATAATATGGAAGAACCTCAAGACCACTGTGCTAAGTGAAAGAGGCCAGACACAACAGGCCACAGATTATATGATTCTATTTCTACGGAATGTCAAGAAGAGGCAGATCAATAGCGATAGAAAGTAGAAAGTAGATCGGTGCTTGCCAAGGGCTGAGGGGACGGGGGGGGGGGGGTATGGAGAGTGACTTCGCATGGTTGTTGCATTTCTTTCTGGAGTGGTGAAAATATTCTGGAGTTGGACAGTGGCGACAGTTGCACAACCCTGTGAATACACGAAAAACCACTGAATTGTACATTTGAAAGGGGTGAATTTTATAGCATGTGTATTATATCTCATTAAAGAAAAAAAGGATGATATGAGATCATGAGGGGGCTAGTTTAGAGAAGGTGGTCAGGGAGGGCCTCTCCAAGGGGGTACCATGTGAGCCAAGTCCCAAGGATGGGAAGGAAGCGGAAGAGAGAAAAGCATTACAGGCAGAGGGAACAGCAAATGCAAAGGCCCTGGGGTGGGAATACACTTGGTGAGGTTTTCACGACTGCAGGAGCCACTCCGGTACAGTGGGAGGATGTGGGATGGGAGGTAGGTGATGATGTTGGAGCTGACCTGTGGACCATGAGGACCTGAAAGCCAAGGACAGAGTCTGGCTTGTATGCCAAGGGCAGTGGGGGTCCTCTGGAGGATCTGAAGGGGGAGTTGGGAAGTAATGTAGCACACTTTTAAAAGGTTGCAACAGAGAGAGTGGCAGCAGGGAGATGTGTCAGGAGACTACTGTGCTCATTAAGGAGAGCAATAATGGTAGAAGTGCAGGCCATGGTCCCCAGGGAGCCAGTCCGAGCATCCGACTCCCCACTTCCAGTACGGGGTAGGGGGGATTCTGTGCTTCCCCAGCGGTCCAGGGAAGCACCGACTTCTCTTCATCCTTCCTCCCCTCCCTCTCCCCCTTCCTCTACCATGGCCTCCTGCCTCCTCAGTCTGGCTGTCTCCCAGCGTAACCCAAAGGGTGAGACAGGCGGTGAATGGAGAGACAGGTCAGATTTGAGAGCCAGAGTTTGGGAACTATGGGAGCAGAACCAGAGATGAGGCTTGAGGACACCGGGAAGTGCCTCCCCCAGCTACCTCCTCCTCTCTCCTCAGTCCCCACTTTGCCTCTGTGTCCATCACCGAGGAAACTTGCAAAGCCACAAGTCTGCGATTCTAAGGGGGTGCCAGAGAGGTACCAGGACCTTCCCCTTCCCCTCGTCTTTTTGGGAGCCCTGGATCAAGGCGACTTCTCCAGAAGGCTCTATTGAAAGGTAAGGTATCACACCAGCAGAGCCCGAAATTGGAGTCACCCATTGGCCCAATGTGCACCAGCCCAGGGAGACAGGACACGGGAGCAGTGTGTTTTGCACAAGAGGCAGGATGGCCTGATGGTTATGAGCCCAACTTTAGCATCACACTTCCTGGTTTCAGATCCTAGCCATGCTCTTGCTGGCTGTTTGACATTGCTTCTCCATGCCTCAGTTTCCTCATCTGTGAAACGGGAGTGACGACCCTACTGACCGCATCAGGCTGTGATGCAGATGAAGGGCTATGGAGAGCAGCGAGTGCCTGGCACCTCATGACCGGGAGCAGCTGGGTGGGCCTGGGACATAGGCCCAATCAGACGCCCAGGTGCCATTCATTGAGTAACAACATGTCAGGCACTGTGCATTTTCTCAAGGTTTCCCTGCTTGGTAATAATGGCTAATATGTAATGAACTCTGGCTGTGTCGCCCTATGAGGAAGAAATTATTTCTATCAAGCCCATTTTACAGCAGCTGAAACTGAGGCAGAAGGGCTGAGTCACTTGCCCGAGGGCCCACTATGAAGGACCTGGGTCTGCAACCCAGGCCGATCTGGCTGCAGAGATGCTACCCTGACCCCAAGTCACCCCAAGTGGACACTTGCATTCTCACTTTGCAGATGGGGAAACTAAGACACAGACAAATTTCAGCGACCTGGCCAAATGCAGGGTCTGAGATTCTCCCCAAAGATGTCTTCGGGGATGGGGGTGGGGCAGGGGTTTCCTTTCCCACCTTTGATCCATCCTGGCTGCTGCTGGAGCTCCCCAGCAAGTCATGTGTTATTTCTGGCAGCTTCCATTTTTCCACAGAAAAGTCCCAAGGAGGCACAGACAAAGGCAGGAAGCTGGGAGCCCAGCATCTGAACCCTGGTGTGGCCACGGGCTCCTCCAGCCCAGGGCCCTCGATCTAACTCAAGCCCAGGCCACGTTCCAGTGTGACTCAGCCTGGCCAGTGGGGGCAAAGGAGGCTCTATTTTGGGGTCTGTGGTCTCCAGACTCTCCCACTGACAGTTTTCAAGCACTGCCAGACCCTGGGGGCAGGGATGTAGGGCGTGACCTTCTCATCACCAGCTCCTGCCCACATAGCTGTTTGCCGCCTGCCCTCCCTGGTTCAGACACCGAGGCACCTTTTCTGCTTCTCCCCTGTAGTTTTAATTCCCATCATGTGGCATCTTCTAAAAACTGCCCGTTCCTCACTCACAGACCCTACCACCAACCCTGCCACCTGTCCTGTCTCTCTCCACTTGACCCTGTGCAAATCAGGAGAGAGGGTCAAGGATGGACCTCACGCATCTTTATGTCTCTTAAAGCAGTGGTCCCCAACCTTTTTGGGCCACGGACCGGTTTAATGTCAGAAAATATTTTCACGGACCGGCCTTTAGGGTGGGATGGATAAATGCACAAAATAAAATTATGTGACCGGCATAAAAACCGTGGTATTTTTAAATATAATTGTCGAACTTACGAGACAAGCGTCAAGCGTGAGTCTTAGATGTTAACAGAGGGAATCTGGTCATTTTTTAAAAAAATAAAACATCATTCAGACTTAAATATAAATAAAATGGAAATAATGTAGGTTATTTATTCTTTCTCTGCGGACCGGTACCAAATGGCCCACGGACCGGTACCGGTCTGCGGCCCGGGGGTTGGGGACCACTGTCTTAAAGGATCACACCTTCACTGGTGAAAGTCCATGAGGGCAGGCACTAGTTGTTGACCAACAGTGCCTGGCTCACAGTAGGTGCTTAATAAATATTTGTCCAATGAATGAATCATACACAGTTGGTGCTCAGTGAGCAGCACCTGGCTCCCAGCGTGGCTAAGAGGGTTAAGGAAGCTAGCAAAGGTTAAGTACCTAACAGGTCATCCATGTTCTGGCTTGCCCAGCACAGAGGCAGGGCATTTGGCTGTGCAGTGTTGGTGGACTGCCCGACCTCTCTGCCCAGAACTTTTCAGATCAATTTGGGGCCTTTAATGGAACAGAAGGGGGCTGGCTACTGCCCAGCTGAGTTGAAACAACCTGAGCTACTGTTTAAACTGCTTCACTCATTCTTTTTCCAGAGCTCACCTGCAGGCTGTCTGCCCACTAACCAACAGCCTCCCTAACTCTTCTTCACTGCTCCCCTCATCGCCTCCCATGGTGTAGAAAAAACATGTGGCCATCTGGTTCTAGTTTTTGTTTCCTGTTTTTGTAATAGACACAGACTCAAAGAATTGTATCTCGACATAAGAACAAACAATAGGACAAGTATAGTGATAAATAGAACAGCTGCATGTTGGAGAGGCAATAGGGAGTGGTGGAGATTGTGGCAAGATTTAGAGAGGGCTCTACTACTGAGCCCCAGGCAAATGCTGCTAGATCTTCCAATTTTTTCACAAGAAGCTGGAAATCTGGAGTTTTGCGGGTGGAATCTCGCAAGTACACGCCACTCTCACCTGGGGTTGAATCCCATTTGGTGACCTCTGGTTAGTACATGTTGGAAGAAGACAAGATTTATTTGTTCCTAGAAATTCCGTATTCTTCAAGTGGATACATATTCTGCAAGGGATCAACCCTTAAACCACCAGAAACCCTCACCTGATGTCACTTGTTGCCTCTGGTCCCCCCAGAAAAGGGGCTTCCAACCCAGGAGACCTCTCCCATGGCTCCCCACATCAGTCACACAAGTCCAAAGAGGAAGAGATACACTCTGCCTGGCGAAGAGTCTGGGGCATGAGAGAGCAGCTACACGAGCCACTTCAGAGAAACGAGGGCTGGAAAAGCAAGGTTCCTGACACTCACCGGGCAGATCATAGCCTCAATTGCACAAAATTCAGATTCCTCACTCCCAGGAGAAAACATGCATGGGTTACCAATCAAGCTAGGCTTCAAAATCCTTGCCATAATTGCAGAAATTTAAACGTGAACTTAGAACTAGGTGACATTAAGAATTATTTTTTGTATTCTCGGGATAATAGAATTGCGATTGTCATTGTTTTTGGACACGCATGCCAAGATATTCAGTGATAAGATACTATGACATCTGTAATTTTTTTTTAATGCTGACGACTGTCAAATTGAGGTGATGGGTATATAGGGGTTCTTATACTATTCTTTCTATTTTTCTGTATAGTTGAAATCTTTCATAAGTAAACTTTTTCCATTTTAAAAAGAATAAAGCCACGGGTAAAGACAGAGTTGCTGACTGACTGAGGTAGTGCCTTTTTCTTTTTACTGGGAAAAGCATAAATTTTGGAATGGGTTACATGTGGAATATCATTTCTGGGTGACCTTAAGGAGGTCACTTAGCCTCTGTAAGCCTGGGCTGTAAGACACGGTTCTGAGCATTCCCTCAGGGGTCTGCCAAGAGAAAGGAATGAAGGAGTCAAAGGGTCCAGAGGGAAAGGGAAAGAGAGGAGGGGATCAAAGAAAGGAAAGACATTAGTGAAAGTATATAAACATAACACAGAGAGATAAGGGCAGGATAGTAAAGTATGGAAGAGAGGAGGGAAGGTGGTGGGGGGAGGGGGCAAAGGGGGTAACAAGGAGAACAAGGAGGAAAGGGGGGAGATATATTCGGGAGTACACTTGTAACTATGTAAACACAACAAATTAGTACCAATAAAAAAATGGAAAAAAAAAAAAAGAGAACGGAACGCGCCAGGGAAATCAGAGCCTTGCTTGTTTTGACCCGAACTTGGGATCACCAGCGACACCGCCAACAGCATCCACCTCTTTTCCAGCACTTGGTTATCTGTCCTTTCTTGAGAATCTTCTGGTGGGAGTTGCAGCTCTCACTATCTTAACATCATGTGCTTCTAATAGAGTGTGTGCAAAGAGTGAGAATTCATTCTTCCTGTGAATTAAAATGTCGTGCAGCCAGCCTGACCAGGCGGTGGTGCAGTGGATAGAGCGTCCGACTGGGATGCGGAGGACCCAGGTTCGAGACCCCGAGGTCACCAGCTTGAGAGCAGGCTCATCTGGTTTGAGCAAAAAGCTCACCAGCTTGAGCCCAAGGTCGCTGGCTCAAGCAAGGGGTTATTCGGTCTGCTGAAGGCCCACGGTCAAGGCACATATGAGAAAGCAATCAATGAACAACTAAGGTGTCGCAACACGCAATGAAAACTGATGATTGATGCTTCTCATCTCTCTGTTCCTGTCTGTCCCTGTCTATCCCTCTCTCTGACTCTCTCTCTCTCTCTCTGTCTCTATAAAAAAAAAATGTTGTGCAGCCCAGATCTTTAATCCAGGCAACTTTGGTCTTGCTGGGCCTCGGTTTCCTCTTCTGTAAAATGGGGGTAACAAGCGTGCCCCTCAACAAATCAGCAGGACAAAATGGGGTTGGAGGTGTAAATTGGGATCCCTATGGAGTCTCCCTAGGGTCCATGCAACTGTCCCCCTGCTATCAGTGACCCCCATGCCCCTACTGCTCCCCAATACCCACTTGTTGACCCTCCCAAGCTGTTCATAGCTATGAAAAATGAACCCCTCAAAGATAAATTAGCTCCCTGGATCTAGCAAGAATGAGCTAATATAATGTTTAATTGGCATTCCTCCTAACCTCAAGAATTCCCCTACTATTATCATCATCCCCACTTTAAAGATTGGGAAACTGAGGCACAGAGTGGTTACTCACCTTGTTCTTATTCCTAGAGGATGGAAATTTCCATACACTGAGCACCCAGGTCCCCTGCCTCCCAGGCTCCATATTATGGCTGCCTCCATCGCTTCACAGAAAAGCACAGACTAGGAGGCCCCCCGGGAATACCACAGCACATTGTCTGAATAGCAAAAACACTGGAAGCAACCTCAAAGTCCATCAATAGGGAAAGGAATACAAAGGCAAAAGGAAGCCTGCCACTATTCCTATTATGGAATCCTACACAGAACATCCAAAAGAATGAATTAAATCTCCAAGTAGCAACATGAAGGGCTGTCCTAACTAAAATCCGGAGTGGAAGAAAAGCCAACGTAAAGTCTGAAAACACCTCTGCACGAAGTGTCCAAAAAGCCCGACAACTTAGGAGAAAGAATTCATTTCATCACAGGGAAAGTTATTTATTGTCTTCCCCCCACCCCCCAGGCAAAAATGATTAAATGCATGGTTTTCCATTTCACCTGAAAAGGTATCTGGTTGTTGAAGAAAAATTCATGAACTTAGAGTTCGGAAATTCAATGAACATATTGTTTAAAAATAAAGAGTTTCCAGAAAATTCCTGGGATTTTCAGACACTGATTTAAACACGTATGCACGCACTTACACAGCCCTGTATTGGCTACAGGCTCACATCTACATCTGTAAGAGTAATTGCAAAAACAGCAGGGAGACTGAAGAGATATGACACCCTGGACTGGATCCTGGGGTACAAAGACGACATTAATGGAAAAACTGATGGAATTCAAATAAAGCCTGCAGTTGGGTTAGTCGTAACCGACCAAAGTTGGTTTTTAGTTTTGAAAAATGTATATTATACTGAAAAATGTTGAGAGTGGGAACCGGGTGAGGGGCATTTAGAAACTCTTTGTACTACCTTTGCAAAGTTTCTGTAAATATAACACTAGTCTAAAATGAAAAGATACAGTACTCTAAAAAAAAATCTGGAAGGCTGCCCCCAAACAGATCAACAGGAGAAGTCCAGAATTGTCGGAAGGGTGGTTAGAAGGGCTTATCCCTAACGGGATATTTGTTTTAAGTCAAAGGTATTCAGCTAGTCCTTGTGCAATTCAAATTACTTTTTAAAATGTTTTAGAGAAAGAAAAAGACCCATTGCCAGCTCCCTGATTTTAGGTGTATAAGTTTTACTTTTTCTCCTAAATTGCAGATTCTCAATGGAGCAAGACAACCTTTAGGGGTGAGGAAACGGAGACATTTCACCTGGGTTCTACCTGCCCAGGGCGGTGGGACCCTAGGGGAGGGAGGCCCCCTTCCTGGGCCTCAGCTCTCCCCTGGCAGCGGGCAATACCGAGCCTACCCAGCCCCCTCGCCCAAGGCGGTGAGGTGGTTTCAGGGCTGGTGAGAGAGCGTCCCTCGGGGCCTCTGTCTCCCCCAGCCCATTCTCCCGCCTGGAGGGAAGAGGGGAAGGCTACCCATAGGACTGCACAGAGCAAAGCCGGGGTTTGACACCAACCAAGTGCTGGATCCCGTAGCAGCTGAAGGGCGGGAAAGGGCTTCTTTCAGCGGGGTCACACGCTGCCTGTCTACGCACCATTCCTCACCGATGGCCCCTCCGTCCTCACCTGGAACCCCACGCCCCGCCGCCCGAGCGTATGCGGTAGGTCGTAACCCGGGACCTAGCCCGGGTCCCCCCCACCTTCCCTTGTCTCTGCAGGAGTGGCTTGGCCCAGAGCAGATGGCGCGGGAGCCCCTTGTGCGGGGCGCCTGGACTCCCACCTGCGAGGGGCTCCCCCGGACGCTGTGGGTGACAGTGGGAAGGTCCCCCTCCCCCCGGGAACTCGGGCGGGGGACTCCGGCCCGGGCCAGCCGCTGGCCCGCGACCCCCAGCTGCATTCCGGGCGCGAGAGCGGAGACGCCCCCTTTGTCCGGCGCCGGCCGGCGGGGCTTGGGGACCGGGCCCGGCTGGCGGGGGGCGACACTCACCGCGTGCGGCGGCGGGTCAGCAGCAGCAGCAGCAGCAGCGCGGCCAGGAGGCCGAGGAGCACGGCCCAGGACATGACCCGGCCGGCGACCGAGCCTGCAGCGGCCGCGCGCGGGGGACTGCAGCCGGCCCCGGGCCTGCCGGCCCACCCAGGTGCCTCTCCCCGCCCCCGCGCCCGCCCTCCGGGCCGCGGCGAGGGGCGGGGCCGCCGGTCCCTCCCGGGGCCTCAGGGGGCGTTGGGGGCGCTCGTGGAGACCCCCTGCCCTCAGTTCCGGCCGCGATGGGCCCCCACCCGCTGGGCCCGGGACTGGGGGTTTGGGGGTGGAAAATGTGGGATGGAGGGAGGGGAGGTGCGGGTTGGAGAGAAAGGAGGGGGATGTGGTGGGACGGGAGGGGTGATGGAAAGGGAGAGAACTTCTGTGAGGGCGGAAAGGCGGGTGAGGGAAGGGCCTCCTGAGGGTGGGAATAGGGGGAAGGGAAAGGAGTATGGGGATGGGAGAGTGGCTGCGAGGAGGGGACAGGAGGACCTGACCATCTCCGTCCACCTGATCAGCCTCCACCACCTGCCCCCTCCGCATCCCATGTCCACCCAGAGGACTTAGAGACCTTGAGTGTTCTATACTGTACTGTGCATGGGGCAGAGTGGGTTTGGGCTGGATTCTACCTGCCCTATATGACGTGCATAACTACAGAGAGGCCCCAAAAGCTCAGACCAGTAACTGGAAAACTCCCAGACCTGTACCAGGAGCATAGTAGGGACTGCAGGTATGGTGGCCATTGTCAGAATTGCCTAGTGGTTAAGGAGCCAGCCTGCAGTGCCCGTGACTCTACAGGAGACACCCCCACCCCCCAGGGCACTGCTGAGAACCCGGGCTCCCAGCTGGAGGGCCTGGGCCTCTGCGGGTTTGCTGAACACTCACCACTCCCTGCACCTGCTAGTGTCCATTCTCACCCTGGCAGACCCTGCACGGGTAACTCACTCTCTCTGAGGCCAGTTGCTCATCTGGGACCAGACAGGTCAGAGCTGTACCTACCTCAGGGGGTATGTGAGGAATTGAGGAGAGTTTGTCAGTAACAGGGAGCTGCAAACACTGCCTGCCTGAAGCAGGTCAATTTTGTGAGCCCGTGGGCGGTGTGGAGCTGGGACCCAGAAGGTCTGGTTCTGATCCTGCCTGTTTACTGCTGGCTGCTGGATGAATTTAGGCAGGTGTCATTTCATCTTCCCAATAGCCTTCTGAGGAGCTGCTACTCCTCCCTAGTCTTCTGGCTTCAGCCCTCATCTCTCCACAGTCCATTCTCCCCACATTAGTCAGATCCTGTCACTGAACCCCACTCAGAACCCTCCATGGCTCCACCTCACTCAGAGCACAGCCCAAGATCTTATAAGGTCCTACGAAGACCAACATAATCAGCCTCCTCCGACCCTAACCTCCCTAACCTTGTGTCCCCCCACTCTTACCCTCACCCACTCTGCTCCAGCCAAACTCATCTCTCATCCTTCCCCAAGTTATGCCAGTCTCACGCCCACCTCAGGGCCTTTGGCCTTGCCACTTTTTCTACCTGGAATACTCTTCTGTTGGAGACTTGCACACCTGGCTCTTTCCATCACATGCACATCTCTCGGTCTCTGCTCCACTGTCACCTCCTCAGAGAAGCTCTCCATGACCACCTGGTCTAAATCAGTCACACCATCACCTTCTATTGCCTCAACTTTTTTTTTTTTTTGCCAGTACTTAACAGTTCCTACTATCATACTAAGGATTCGTTTATTTGCCTGTTTAATGTTGGCTGTCAAGGCAGCTGGACAACTGTCACGTGGCCTCAGTGAATTTAGGACATCAAAAGGGAAAGAGTTTCCTCTTGTTTATTTATCTAGCTTATCCGCTGGTGCAGCCAACAATCCCAAAAAGGCCGCAGAACAGGCCTAGAGGTTTTCTCCAAATTTGGGGGCTCTTTGGGAGACCTTCTGGCAGAGGGGTTCACAGCCCAGCTCAGCCTTTGCAAAGCTGTGTGACCCTGGGCCGTCTGATCCACCTCCCCAAGCCTCAGTGCCTCTTGGGTGGAAGGGAGTTGGGGTAGCAGTAAACATCTGAGTGCAGGCAACACACCTATCAGAGCACCTGACAGGCAGGGAGTGTAAGTGACAGTTAACGGCTGCCAGTGCTTATTCCAGCCTCTCACCTTCTGTGTGATTGGGACTCAGTCTCAGTTTTTTACATCTGAAAAATGGGATGAGCACTTCCCTCCCCACAGGTCTATTGTAAGAACTGAATTAAATGATGAGAGAATGAAATCACCCAGCATGGGGCCTGGCCCACAGAAGGTACTCAATGAATGTTAGCGCCTCCACCCTACACCCCTGGCTGTGTGCAGACCAGGGTTCCAAATAGCATGTCCCGCATTCCTCCTCAACCTGAGAACAAAATTACCCCAGGGAAGGGAGACCAGCTGCTCGTACACCAGTAAGAGAATGTTTGCAGGGGCCCCCAACATTCTGTTCTCCCTTGCTAACAGAACCCGAATTTGTTCAGTAATCAGGCAGGTGTTTAAGAAGGTGGTCCCATCCCCTTCCCAGGAAATAAATAAAGCACCATGGGTTTGAGCCAGCCAGGGAAATCCCTCTTTGCTAAGGATGTGTCCAGGGGTGGCCTTGGGGGCACCTTCTGGTATATTTTTTCCTCCCTATTTGCCTCCTTTTGGGGGGTGCTATTGGGTGAGGGTGTGATGGTGGGGATGTTAGGAAAGAAGGCAAGGAAAATTGACAACTCCTAACTAGAGGGGCAGAATAACCCTCCCTGGAACCACTTACCTCTAGACTTCTTGTTTAATGAGATAATCTAGTAAATACACCATGAGTCAGATTTTTTTTTTTCTTACATGCAGCCAAAAACATTCCTAACTAAGATGACCTTCCAGTTATGGCTGAGGTGCTGACTACATGAGATAATAAATAACACATCTGAAACACCTCTCATAGTACCAGCCCCTGGTGAGCATTTAAAATGTTTCATTTTATTATTTTTGCCTTTTTTTATTTTTTATTTATTTTTTATTTTTTTACAGAGACAGCGAGAGAGTCAGAGAGAGGGATAGATAGGGACAGACAGACAGGAACGGAGAGAGATGAGAAGCATCCATCATTAGTTTTTTGTTGTGACACCTTAGTTGTTCATTGATTGCTTTCTCATATGTGCCTTGACCATGGTCCTTCAGCAGACCGAGTAACACCCTGCTCTAGCCAGTGACCTTGGGTCCAAGCTGGTGAGCTTTGCTCAAACCAGATGAGCCCGCACTCAAGCTGGGGACCTCAGGGTCTCGAACCTGGGTCCTCTGCATCCCAGTCCGATGCTCTATCCACTGCGCCACCGCCTAGTCAGGCGCCTTTTATTTTTTAAATGCTCGGGCTTTCTATGTTTATCAGGCTAATAGGGCATGTAGCTCTCTTGGCTACAGCGTCTTGCAGGAACGGGCAGGCTCTGGAAAGTAGCAGAGACTCCAAACTACCCTGACATCCTCAGCAATGATGATGACAGAAGACTACCCCAAGCCCATGATGAAGGACTGGACCATCCAAGGACTTCAGAGCTAAGTTCAAATCCCAGTATCGCCATTCATTTGCCATGTGACCCTAAGCAGGTAGGTTACATTACCTTGTCTATGCAATGAGCGCAACTAAGCCTTCATTGGGGAAGGGCACCCTCAGGAAATTCCCTCTTCTGTCCAGCTGTACCAGGGCTGCCACCCAGTGACAATCATCTGGACGTTCCCCTGTGGGAGTCTCAGTGTGTCCAGATGTTCACTGTCCGTTAGATATGAGACATCTGGACAACTCTGTGATCCCAGTGAACCTCTGTTCTCTTATCGGACTGCTGTAGGGTCATGAGGATAATGTCAAGACCCAATTCCTTCAGAAAATGGGGGGCTTAGACTGGAAAAGGACAGCTCTTTCTACCCACACCCCTGCTTCTCTCTTCCAGGAACCAGGTCTGGTTCATGTCTGCATCCTAAAGGCCACAAACAAATTATGTCAGGAAGGGAAAATATTACGTGTGCTGCCTCCTTCAAAGCTGAAAACCAGCCCCACCAGGGAGGGGCAGTTTTAAATATTTTTCCAATTAAAGCTCTAACTTAGTTGGTAACTTAGGCCATTTGAAATACTTTTTTCATATTAACCTATCTAATATGCACAGGATCCTATAAAATGGGTACAGTTATCAGAGGTGGATTAAGGTTGGTTGAGGCCCCAGGAGCAGAAGAAAATATTGGGCCCCTTACATTAGAAAAAAGTGTTAAGTTGGGGTTTTGTGGGGCCCTTCAGAAGTCGGAGCCCAGCCTGACCAGGCGGTGGCGCAGTGGATAGAGGATCAGACTGGGATGTGGAGAACCCAGGTTCGAGACCCTGAGGTCGCCAGCTCGAGCGCGGGCTCATCTGGTTTGAGCAAAACTCACCAGCTGGGACCCAAGGTCGCTGGCTTGAGCAAGGAGTTACTCGGTCTGCTGAAGGCCCATGGTCAAGGCACATATGAGAAAGCAATCAATGAACAACTAAGGTGTCACAACGAAAAACTGATGAGTGATGCTTCTCATCTCTCTCCGTTCCTGTCTGTCTGTCCCTGTCTATCCCTCTCTCTCTGTCTGCTAAAAAAAAAAAAAGAAGTCAGGTCCCAGGGTGCGTGCCTGGTGCGCCTGCTGTTAAATCCACCTCTAATATTATTCCCAATTTTCAGAGAGTGAAACCAAGGCCCAGGCCCAGGGAGGCTCAATAACTTTACCAAAGAAACAGAGTCTGATAAGCTAGAGCATGGAAATTTGATGTCCTCTTAGGACAGACCAGCGTCCCCACCTTGTGGTGTGAACACCCTTTGCCTGTCCCACCGCCATTCTTTAGCCGTGCTATTTACCTGCCTGGAAGCCACCCCTCCCTTTTCCTCTCAGTTTATCCAAATCTGTTATGAAAAAGTATGTTAGTCCAGGTCCTCAGCCAAGATGAGATGAGACATATGAGAAATTTATTGGGGAAAATGCCAGGGAGGAAAATAAAGAGGAAGCCAGAGGAGGCTGGGAGAAAAAAAAGGAAGGAAGGAACGAGTGAAGAGTTGGTTGGGGCCCTGGCCGGTTGGCTCAGCGGTAGAGCGTCAGCCTGGCGTGTGGGGGACCAGGTTCAATTCCCGGCCAGGGCACATGGGAGAGGCGCCCATTTGCTTCTCCACCCCCACCCCCCTCCTTCCTCTCTGTCTCTCTCTTCCCCTCCCGCAGCCGAGGCTCCATTGGAGCAGAGATGGCCCGGGCATGAGGGAAGTCCGGAAACTCCAGAGGAGCCCCGTGTCTCCCGGGAGGGGAGCAGACCTGCTCTCTCTGTGATTAACTGGGAGCAGCCCCTGGGAAGTTCTCCATTCCAAGGACTGAATAAAATAGCATATGAAAATATCTGTCCCATATTTGGTGCTTGATGGGTAAAATCTATTGTTACATCTTACCTTCGTGAGCCTTCTCTAGTACTTTCTGGATCGCAGAGTTGACCAGTTGAACGGACAGTGAACATCTGATTGGCGCAATCGGATACAAATTAGAATGATACAGTTTCCCCTTCCCGAAGCCCTTGCGCAGCCTGGCTGAGATGCGATCTACATACCAGTCAGAGCCAGCGTCGTGGACATGCAGCCTGGGTGCCAGCATGGGCCCCGCACCCACAAGGGCCCTACACTCGGTTTAATGCTCTGCTATCAGCATCTTGAAATTCTTAATAATTTTTGAAAAAGAAGCCCCACATTTTCATTTTGCATTGAGTCCCACAAATCATATAATTGATCCTGACACCAGTATTATCTTCATTTTCTAGGTGAGGAAACTGAGGCTCAGAGAGGGAAAGCAAGTGGCCCAAGGTCACACAGCAAGAAATGGGTGGAGCCAGCAATCAAATACTGGTTCCAAGGCCTGAGTTCATAAGATCGACATGCCAGTGTCTGGACAATTCCTGCTATTTGGGTAGCACGTTACAGTTTATAAAGTCATGCCTTACTTACACTCTGGTGCATATAATTTGATTCTCACACCTACTTTAGAAGTGATGGTTGTCACCCTGGCATCAAGCAGCAGAAACCAACCCTGGCTAATATAAGCAAAAATGGAAAATAAGGGAGTATTGGAGAAGTTGACCAGCTGAGACTTGGAAAGGGCAGAAGCAGGTCATCGCCAGGAAATGAGAAGCCAAAACCAAGGGTAAGTACAGGGAACAGGAACCAAAGGGCAGGGTCTTTAGGTCACCAACTGTTTCTTATCTTAACCTTAGTTCCCCTTAAGCTTCTGGGTCTCCCGAGAGAGAATCTGATTGGCTGAGTTTGGGTCATGTGCCCACCCACTGACCTTGATGGTCAGCCAGACAAGGGAGGAGAGTGGATCCCCAAAAAAGGATCAGAAAGTGGGGTGGGGAGGTAAGACATGGGGCAAGGATGGCTGCAAGCCTATTTTACCGATGAGTAAAGGAAAGCCCAGAGAGAGATGGGGATGGGCAAGGACTCAGAGCCCGGGGACAGAGGAGCCTGGGCTCCAACCAGAGGCCCCAGCCGCCCTTCCCCTCCCTCCGGGGCTCCAGGCTGGTGGGGAACAAGAGGACACAGTGCTGCCTGCAGGAATGAATGGCTGGCTCCTGGGATGGGCTGGCACCCAGATGAGGCCTCCTCACAGCTCAGGAAACCACTGCAGACTGAGCCTTATTCAGGGGCCAAGGCCTTCTCCTCTCCCACCCCCTGCAGTGGACAGACCCCCCCCCTTCAAATCCAGTCCTGCCCCTCTGCTCTAGACCTACATTTTAAAAGAGAAGTCAAGGAGGGAAAGGTTATTTTTTCCAATACGTAAAACACTTGCATGGACCGAATAAAACATGTCCGGGTTGGAGGCGGCCTAAGGATGGCTAGTGTGTAGGTCCTGGAATGCTCCTTCGTACACACACAAGTCAAGGTCCTATTTACATAGAGACCAGTAGGGTTGCTAATGCCTTCGCTTTGACTATGGCTATGCAAAGAAAAATAAGCCTTTTATATTCTCCAGAGAGGCCATCTAGTGCGATGATTAAGAGTGGGGACATTCCGAACCCAGAGTACGTTGGTTCAAATCCCAGCTCTGCCACTTACTTACAGTGTGGCCTCAGGCAAATCATTTAACCTCTCTGAGCTTCAGTTCCCCTGGGAGGGGGGGTACATGTAACCAGTATCTGGCATATAGTAATACAACCAGCAGCTCAGCTACTGTCCTCTGTCCATGCTCTCTGATCTTTTCATGAGCTTCCCGTGGCAAGAAAGGCAAAATCTCAAGCCAGGCTGATAATTTAAACTGTGTTCAGGGAAGTCCAGCTTCTCTCCAGGAAGGCATTTCTGTACCCTACCTCGGTCACAGGGACGCTGAGTTCCAAGGAGAAAGATTGAGGTGTGTTTAGTGCATGCTCCCTCTGTATTAAGCACGTGCAGGCGCATGAGTTCCTGGGATCCTTATAACCTCCTGGGGGAGGGACCACGACTCCTTTAACCAATGTCAGGGTGTTTACAAGCCATGCAGGTGGTACGAGACTCCAAGACGTCCCACTCCAAAGCCTGGCTTTCCTCTGTTCCCATCAGTTGTGTGTTCCTATTCCCAGTGATGGGACAAGATTCAGAAGCTCCTGTTCGCCCATTGATCCTTGCCACTTGATTGCGAAAGGAAACTCTCTCTCTCTACCTTATAGACAAAGTGTTCAGTATGAAAGTCATTCATCTACAAGTAATAGTGACAGGAATTCAACTCAAATTGGCTTAAGCAAAAAATAAATAAATGAATAAAAGAAAAAGAAAAAGGAGGATAATTTATTGGCTTCACCAGGGGAAGTCTGAGGGTAGAATCTTGGCTTCAAAGAGTTGGGAGAAATGGAGTTTCAACGGGTTAAGAGAATGCAGCGTCAGGTACAGCAGGATCCAGGAACTCCAAGGATGTTGTCAGGCTTCCTTTACTCCATCTCTCAGCTCTGCCTTCCTCTCTGTTGGTTTCACCCTCAGACAGCCTCTCCCCGTGCTGTGTAAGATGGCTCTTGGCGGTCCTGACGTCCTGCCAGCAGCCGCCTGCGTGACAAAGGAGAGTCTCTTTGTCAGTAGTCCTAGTGAAAGCCTGAGGCTGACTCAGGTTGACCTTCTTTAAGTCAGATGCAATTCCCTTTGCCAATCCCTGGAGCAATAGGGGATGCCCATTTGACCAGGCCTGGACCTCCTGCCCACTTCTAGAGGTGGAGACGAGGGTAGTTTCACTGCATTGATCCCCCGATTAATGAACTTCCTAGGCCCAAGCCCTTTGCTATGTGAGTTTATTTCATATGCTCTGAACCTGGGCTGGCTTTGAGACTCTCTCCAGCCAATGGAACGCAGGGAAACAATGCTGTACCTGCTCCCAGCATAGGCCTCAACAGTCCTCGCAGTTTCTGCCTGACGGGTGGTGGCACAGTGGATAGAGCCTTGAAATGGAATGCTGAGGTTGCCAGTTCAAAATCTGAGGTCACTGGCTTGAGCCCAAGGTTGCTGGTTTGATCCCTAGTCAAGGCACACATGAGAAGCAATCAATGCCCAACTAAGTGGAGCAACAAGTTGATACTTGACTTTCTCAAAATGGTCCTTGCAGCCTGACCAGCAGTGGCGCAGTGGATCGAGCATTGGACTGGGATGCAAGGGACCCAGGTTCGAGACCCCGAGGTTGCCAGCTTGAGTGCGGGCTCATCTGGTTTGAGCAAAAAGCTCACCAGCTTGGACACAAGGTCACTGGCTTGAGCAAGGGGTTACTCGGTCTGCTGAAGGCCCACTGTCAAGGCACATATGAGAAAGCAATCAGTGAACAACTAAAGTGCCACAACGAAAAACTGATGATTGATGCTTCTCAACTCTCTCCATTTCTGTCTGTCCCTATCTATCCCTCTCTCTGACTCTCTGTCTCTGTAAAAAAAAAAAAAAAAAAAAAAAAAAGGTCCTTGCAGTTTCCGCTCTCTTTTGGACCCTGCAGAGACATCACAAGAACCAACCTGGGCTAGTCTGCCAGAAGATGAGAAACCACATGAAAGTCCCCCCTAGCAGAGGCCGTTCTAGACCACGTGGACTGAGTGGAGAAGGGGTGCTTCCTAAAATAAGAGATGGGTTCTATTACCAGAAGGGCAGGATAAATCTTGGGGATCTATTGCTCTATGATCATCATCCCCATTTTACAACAGGGAAGCTGGTAAGTGAGAGAGAGAGAAAGAGAGAGAGAATTTAGAATCTTGACCTAATCTCCAAAGTCTAGAATAACTAAAAGTATTAAGTGATAAACCCTGATTCAGCGAAACACAGACATCGATGTTACCATGCACCCGAGATGACACAATCATGACAGTTGAATGATTTTAATTGAGCTTCCTGGAAGCTAAGATAAAAAGGGAAATGTATTGAGTTGCACCAGCCTGTTCACCTGATATTTGAAGAAGGGGAGGAGGAGAGGAGGAAAAGAAAAAGAGGCTATATATAAGTTTGTCTAGGGACAAATGTTTTCTTAGCCTTGACTCCAAGATGGAAGTGAGGACTCTTTATATAAGGAATCTAACCAAAACTGGATGTTCAGATAGGTGTTGCTCATTTCACTCTCCCTAAGCCTATGAACTCAGGCATTTCTGAAAAGAACTCAGATTATGAGCTTTCTTTTCTTTAAAAAATTTTTTTTTTATTTATTCATTTTAGAGAGAGAAAAGACACAGGAACATCAATCCGTTCCCGTATGTGCCCTGACTGGGGATTGAACCAGCAACCTCTGTGCTTTGAGATGATTCTCTAACCAACCAAGCTATCTGGCCAGGGTTTTGCTTTTCTTTCCTTTTCCTTTTTCTTTTCTTTTCTCATCTCTTCTTTTCTTTTCTCTTCTCTTCTTTGTCTTCTTTTCTTCCTTCCTTTTTAATAACAGAAGTTTATTTCTGTCTCTAGTGTAACAATTTAGAGGTCACTGGTCCGGGGCTGGTGAGATGATGGCTCAGCCATTCCCAACATGCAACTCCAGTCTCTGGGTACAGGTAGCTCTCTGCTCCAGCTCCTGCCTTCACAAATTACCACAACTTGGTGCCTTACAACAAGAGAAACTTATCTTCACACAGTTCTGGAGGCCAGAGGTCAACATCAGTTTCACTCGACCAAAACCAAGATGTTGGTGAGGTTGTGCTCCCCCCTCTGAAAGTTCTAAGGGAAAATCATTCCTCACCTCTTCCCCATCCTGGTGGCTGCCAGCATTCCTTTGTTTGTGGCCACATCACTGCAATCTTTGCCTCTGTCTTCACATCACCTTCTCCTCTGCTGTGTGTCTGTCTACTCTTCTGTCTTCCTCTTATAAGGATACATGTGGTAGCATTTAGGCCCCAATGGATAATTCAAGCTAATCTCCTTATCTCAAAACCTTTAATCACATCTGCAAAGATTTTACCATAGACAGTGACATTTGCTGCTTCCAGGGATTAGGACCTGATACTTGGAGGTCCACCACTGAGCCCACTACACTAGTTGTGTGACCCCAGGCATGTGTCTTAACCCTACTGTGTTTCAGTTTCCTTACTGTAGAATGACAGTAGCCATCTCATTGGGCTATTATAAAGGTTAAATAAATAAATCCTATGAAGCATTTAAAATGGTGACCGGCACATGAAAAGAGCTTTGTTTTCGCTTTTAATGTGACAAAGACTCTTCAGTCATGACTAAAATCCTCAGGAGGACTGTCCTCTGCTCTGACCTGCTCACCACTCCCTCCCAGCACCTGCTGCGGGAACTCATGTGAAGATGGAGCTCAGTACATACTTAGCGCACATACGCCACTGGCTGGCAGCGCGGCTCTGGGAAAACTGTGTCTCCTCTCTGGGCTTGTTTCCTCCTGCCTCCATGAAGGAGGAGAGTACCTTACTCTGTCTGGAAGGGTGCATCCCTATCAGGGATAGAGGGTTCAGGGATCAGGGGCCGGCCACAGCTGCTTTCTCTCTGAGTCACCAGATTTCTCAACTTGAGTCCAAGTATCTAAATATTATGAGCAAGCTGGCTGGAGATAAGATAGGGAAAGACTGACTTGGCCGAAGCAAGTGCAGCCAAGGCACCGGGCTGGACTTCCCTGGAACTTCTCAGCAGCGTGACTTAGTGCTTAGCACCTGCCAGGAAGTGAGTGGCCCAATGCCTGGCTGTGGGGGTGAAAACCTGCTCTGGACATCTCTGTCCCTAGAGCCAGCATCCAATCAAATTTTTGTGGCTCCAGTGGAGAAACTGAGGCCCTAGTTTCTCCCCTGGAGAAACTGCCAAAGAGGCTAAGACCCAGGAGTCCTAATTCCCAGCCCAGCCCCTGCAGAAACCACAAAGGGAGGGAAAAGACTTGCAGTGCATTGCAAGCAGGGGGTGCAGCATGTGCAAATGCCCAGGGGTGACAAGACACAAACTCAAAAACTAAGGTGAACGAGAGAAACAGGGTTACATGTCCAAAAAACTTCAAACTCAATTCTGAAAGGGAAAGAGACATTTGCCATCTGGCTCAGGAGCCAGTGGCAACACAGCACTCTCCCTCAGGGAGGCACGGAATTCAAATGCGACTTTTGTCTTCTTGAGAGACGTGGAATAAAATACTCCATTTCTTTTGCCCTGTCTCGACCCTTTGAAGCATGGTAGTTAGAGGTGAGAGGACACAAGTCAAAAAACCTTGCCCAGAATAAAAACCACTTTTCTAGACCCGAAAATACTTTGTTTATACAGATGGTTGCTATAAAAAAGGCCTGACTCTGTGGATTGATGATGGAGGGACCTCTGGGGGGAGCTGGGTAATCAAATCAATGTCCTGACAGTTTAAGCCGCAGTGACCTTGGCTCTGCGTCAGAAATGACAGGCCCCTGCTCACGGGTGCGTCTCCCAGGCAACGAAGAAGGATAAGGGCCCTCGTCCTGTCAAGCAGTTTGCTGCTGGCTGTCCTTTTAAGTGTCTGAAGCGTCACCTCTGACCTCTAGGCTTGGATGACCCCTAGAGCTTGCACATCGTGGTGGGAGAAGTGCCTGGAGTTTTTTGGTAGGAAATAAGGGTTCGTTACGTGCCTATTAGCCCGCACTTGATCGGTAAATGACATCACCAGCACTCTGTGTGTGCGTGTATGCTCTGGCCCACGCGCGCGTGTTTGTATTTTTCCTGTCTTTCTTTGTTCTTCCACCAAAGTGGAAAGTGTTGGAGGGCGTTTGAGAGGTGTGAAAACAGAGACAGGGCAATTCTGTCCACTCTTCTCTCTTGTAGGATAAAAACCTGTTTCTGAGTGTTTCCAAACCAAGACTGCCTCTTCTCGCTCTTTGTCGGGCATCTTTGCCATGTGAAGGAAACACCTTCAGGACTTGTTAAAAAAGCAGATTCTGACTCAGGAGGTCTAGGGTGGGCCTGAGAGGCCACTTCTCCAGTATGCTTCCAGGCCATGCTGATGCTGCTGGTCCGGGACATCTGGAGCAATGGGCCTCAGCCCTGGCCTGACACTTGAGGTCATCGCCATTGGCAAGGCTTCTGGTGTTGGCCACGCCCTCCCTGCGTGCCACATCTTTAGACTTCGGCTCCTGCTGTCCTTGCCACCTGGCGCCCCTCCCTCTCCCCGCTAAGCCTCTCCTGAGCTCCTTACCTTCTCAGCGAGGACACCCCTTCCAGTGGGGGTTTGTCCACTTATGGGTTCAGGGACCATCTGAGCTAGAAGGATCTTTGAGATAATCTTCTTTGACTCTGAGTCATCAGAGCTCCCAGGTGCTTTGGTGGCAACAGCTAAAATCCCAGCTCAACCCGGCTGAAGCAAAAAAATAAAATAAAATAGCCCTGGCCGGTTGGCTCAGCGGTAGAGCGTCGGCCTAGCGTGCGGAGGACCCGGGTTCGATTCCTGGCCAGGGCACACAAGAGAAGCGCCCATTTGCTTCTCCACCCCTCCGCCGCGCCTTCCTCTCTGTCTCTCTCTTCCCCTCCCGCAGCCGAGGCTCCATTGGAGCAAAGATGACCCGGGCGCTGGGGATGGCTCTGTGGCCTCTGCCTCAGGCGCCAGAGTGGCTCTGGTCGCAACATGGCGACGCCCAGGATGGGCAGAGCGTCGCCCCCTGGTGGGCGTGCCGGGTGGATCCCGGTCAGGCGCATGTGGGAATCTGTCTGACTGTCTCTCCCTGTTTCCAGCTTCAGAAAAATGCAAAAATAAATAAATAAATAAATAAAATAAAAACTGAAAATAGATGACTGGCTCACGTGAATGAAAATCCAAACACATTTATGAAAGCAATGTTTGTAATAATCAAAACCCGGGAACAACCTACGCGTCAATCAGGAGGGACCGGCTGAGAAAACGGCTGTGGGTTCACATTCTGGAATGCTCGGCGGCTGACGAAGAGGACAGGGAGTCTCCCTATGCCAACGTGAGAACGTCCAAGGTTTATTATGAGGAGAGAAAAGCAAGCACAGGACGATACATACAACATGATACCATTTATTTTAAAACACACCCCTCAAAAATCTTTGTATTTTCTACAAGTCGGTGCAAATTTGTGGGGTTGCATAAAATAATAAGGCAGGGTTTCCCAACCGGGGCACTGTTGACATTTTAGCCAGGAGAATTCTTGGTCGTGGGGGCCGCTGTGCGCTTTGTAGACCGTTTAGCAGCATCCCTGGCTTCCATCTAGGAGATGCTGATAACCCCACTGCCTCAGGTATAACAACCAGAATGTCACCAGACATTGCCAAATGTGGCCTGGGAGTAAAATCACCCCTGTTTTAGAGCCACTGGAATAAGATCTGGAATCTTTCATTTCAAACAGGTAAGATCAGATACCTGGGAGTGTGGGGGAGATAAGAAGGCCTAGGCTGGGAATCAAGGTTTTTCATTCATTACCAATTCATTTATTCATCTATGTCATACATATTTATTAAGCACCTACTATGTGCCAGACACTGTGTTGGACACTAGGGATGCAACAGGGGAAAAAACCCATAAATCCCTGCCCATGTGGCTCTGACACTCTCCAGGGGGCACCAGACAAGTCAGTACAGGAGCGGCACTGAGTGCTAAGGAGAAAAGCAAGGCAGGGAAGGGCCCGCGGAGGGCTGGGTGGAGGTGGGGACTTCACGGCCTCAAGAATAATGTTTTAATCTTTTAGCAAAATTGATCCATGTGCTATTTGAGTTGTTTTAAAATTCTTTAGGGACAAGCTGAGCTGTCCCAACCAAGAAGGCCTTCAGGAGGCTGCACTCTGGTGCCCGGGCAACAGCTGGCCCCTGGCCTCCCTCCCTCCCCTAAATCCTGAGTTTCAGACAATAAACTCCTTGACGGATGTCCTCAGCCACAACTCTGACAGCTGGCAGGCCAGCCACATGCACAGAGTGTTCACGGCGCGCTCCTGAGACACTCTTCCCTGCCCTGTCGGCCCCTCCAGTCTGTTGTCAAAGGATAAGAGTGACTTCTAACGTATCCCTGTAAAAGTAATAATAATGGCTCCCTGCTCCCTCTCTGACCTGATCCATTCCCACTTCCCCTCACTGACCAGCATCCACATGACCTTCCTTTCTGCTCCTCGAACATCGGAGCTTGGTTCTGCCTTCACCACTCAACCCATAACCCAAGTTCCTTCTCTATTCTACAGAAGACAATGGCATCGAATCTAAAATAGACTAATCTCTGCCCTCTGGCCTGGGTGTCCCACCCCCGTGCAGAGAGTGGAGAAGGGACGCCACGACTGGCTGTGAGGAGGTAAGGACTCGGGTCTGGAGGGACCCAGCCCTGCTCTGGACCTGGCTCGTTCCATACCAGCTGTTCAACGAGCCTCCACCTCCCCCCGCTTGGTGGTAGTGATGTTGGACCTGCCTTCCAGGCTTCTGGGCCGGTGTTCGGTCCCTTAGTGTGTCAATGTGGCTGGACTCTGAGGCCGTGTCTCTCCTGGTTCTATGTCTCTGCTGACAGCTTGCATTGTGGGGGGTGATAAGCCACATAGAAGCCAGAACACCATGTGGCTTGTCTCTGAACATAGACACATCAAACGTCTTTGAACATAGACACACCCTGTCTCTGGAGATCCTTGCACTTGAGGGAGCCAGCAGGGAGGGAGGGAGGACTTGGCCTGGATGACTCTGAGCTCAGAATCATGATGACCCAGTAATTTTCCTTTAAGATCAACATTCTCAGGATTAAGACTTATCCATCTATCCATCCATCCACCCACTCATCCACCCAACCAACCACCCATCCATCCATCCACTCATCCGCCCAACCATCCATCCATCCACCCACCCACCCATCCATCCACCCACCCACTCATCCATCCATCCATCCACTCATCCATCCACCCACTCATCCGCCCATCCATCCATCCATCCATCCATCCATCCACCTACCCACCCACCCATCCATCCACCCACCCACTCATCCATCCACCCATCCACCCATCCATCCACCCACCCACTCATCCATCCATCCACCCACCCATCCATCCACCCATCCACCCACTCATCCATCCATCCACCCACCCACCCATCCATCCATCCATCCATCCATCCACCCACCCACTCATACATCCACCCACCCACCCATCCATCCACCCACCCACTCATCCATCCACCCATCCACCCATCCATCCAACCATCCACCCATTCATCCATTCAACAATCAATCCAGTGAGCATTTATTGAGGGCCTACTATGTGCCTGCACTGTGCAGGTGAGGGACAGAGTCAGGGCTGGACAGGCCTCTCTCGGCCCCCAGCCTCCCTCCCTCCTGCGTCCAGCCTCTCCTTCTCAGGAAAGCCCTCTCCCGGGAGCCCCAGGACTGGAAGGGGCTCCAGGGCAGCAACGGGCCTTCAGGGGCATCTCTCCAGAGAGGCCCCAGCCAGCGCCTCCGACACATGGAAGAAGTAAAAACCTGTGGTTTTCCTCCCAGGACTGAGGCCAGTGGGCCTGGAGCTGGGGCTGGGCTCCTGGAGCATTCAGAGTGGCTGGTGGTGAAAACATTTCCTCTGGAGAGTTCCATTCCACGTGTGTGCACGTGCGTGTGTGTGCATGTGTAGTGGGGGGGGATTTGGGGGTGGGCAGAAAACGTGTGTGCCATGAGATGGGAAGACGGAGACTGACAGATACACAGACGAGAGAGAGGGAGAAAGAAAGACAAAAAGACAGAGGTAGAAATAGAGATGGAGAAAGCAGGGACAGAGAAATGGAGAGACGGAGAGGTAGAGGAGACATGAGTGTCTATGGATCGTGAGGCCGTGCACTGGACCCTCTCCTTCCTGGTCTCAGACCTCCTGGGACCCCCACTGCCCTCAGGACCAGCCCAGACTCCCCTCACCCCAGCTGGGACCAGGCCCTGCCACCCTATCTGATCCCTCCAGGCCCCCCCCAGGCTCACCCCTCACACTCCAGAACTGCAGCATTCTGACCAGGCCACGTGTCCCCTTGGCCTCCAGGCCTCTGCCCAGGCCATGCCCTCTGCCTGGAACCCCTTTCCCCCTCCGCTTTCCCCTCCTCATCCCGCAGGTCTCAGCTCACACCCTGCCTCTCCCAGGAAGTCCACCCGGAATCCCTCTCCAAGGGCAGGTTGCATGAATGTAAGAAATTAGAGCTAGTCTGACCAGGCGGTGGCGCAGTGGATAGAGCGTTGGACTGGGATGCGGAGGACCCAGGTTCGAGACCCTGAGGTCACCAGCTTGAGCGCGGGCTCATCTGGTTTGAGCAAAGCTCACCAGCTTGGACCCAAGGTCGCTGGCTCAAGCAAGGGGTTACTCGGTCTGCTGAAGGCCCACGGTCAAGGCACATATGAGAAAGCAATCAATGAACAACTAAGGTGTCGCAACAAAAAACTAAAGATTGGTTCTTCTCATCTCTCCGTTCCTGTCTGTCTGTCCCTATCTCTCTCTCTGACTCTGTCTCTGTAAAAAAAAAAAAAAAAAAAGAAATTAGAGCTAGAAGGGCCATTAGAGTCGGGTTGCCAACTCAGATACCCCCACGTCCCAAGACAAGAGTCAGAAATGACTGAGTGGGCTGGGTGGGACTGTTGCCACTCCTCAGCTCTTGTCACTAGCTGCCAGATCTTTTGATTTTGCAAGAGAAGCTAGCAATCTAGAGTTTTACGAGAAGTTTCCCAACTTTTAAGTGTTGGCGACCGCTTTAAAACATTTAAACATGTCTGTGGGCAGGATGTGGCCACAGGCCATTGGGTTGTGACCCCTGATTAATCCAATCTCCTGTACCACACAGATGTGGAGATTGAGGCCCAGAGAGGGTGAGCCCTGGGTCAGAGAGCATAGAAAGTGGAGGGCAAAGGGCAACCCCCCCCCCAGCCACAGCCCAGCTGCCCAGCCTCAGGGCACAGCCTAGCTGGCTTGGCCATGATCCCAAGGGAGGCCACACCTCCTTCGCCCGCTAGACCTGACACCCATAGGGTAAGAGACAGGTTACAGTACCTCTGCCCACCTCCCTGGACCAGGCCGTGTCAGGCACTGAGACCAAGAGAATAATTCCAAGCAACAGGCTGGCCTAGGAGGCCAGAGCTGGGTGGGCGTGGATGTGAGGGGTACATTCCTTCCTCACTCACTTCAGTGACCTGGACATGACTCCAGCAGGACTGGGCAGAGCTGGGAAAGGGGTGGATCTTGGTTTAATTCCTGTCCAGAGAAGCATGCTCTTCCGCTGAGGCTGAGACTCCAGCCTGGAACCTCCCTCAAAGATCTTGAGAAGTGGCTCCTATGTGCCAGGCCCACCTCAGCAGAGCTCGTTTGACTCCCCACAACCTCCCTGACCTATCCTCTCTCCATCTCCCCAGCTCACTCTGCCCTGTCACCGTGGCTGCTCAGCTGTGCCTTGCACACACCACGCACCTTCCCATCTCAGGGCCTTCGCACTTGCTGTTCCCTCTACTTGAATACTTTCCTCATTATCTAGATAACTCATGTTCTCTCCTCCTTCAGGCCTCTGCTAAATGTGGCCTTCCCAGGGAGGCCCTCCCTGCATGTTCTGTTCACCCTGTTTAGAATCGCAAACCATGTCAATGTTCTCTATCCTCCTCCTGGCTTTATTTTCCCCTTTTCCCCCACCACACTCATCACCGTCTAACATATGTTACACTTGTTTATTTGTGTGTTAGTTTCCTGTTGCCACTGAAACAAATCACACAAATTTATTACCTTCTAGTTCAAACTGGGTTTCATTAGGCTAAAATCAAGGAGCGAGGCTAAGTTCCTTCCAAAACTTCAGAGAGAAGCTGTCCCCTCACCTTTCGCAGCTTCTACAGGTGCTGCATCCCTTGGCTTGTGGCCCCCTCCTCTGCCACCAAAGCCAGCAGCGTTGGCCAGTCTCTCCTTTGCTGCACCCATGGCTCTGACTCTGCTACCTCACTCTTGTACTTAGGAGGACCCTGTGATTCCATTGGTCTCACCTCAAAATCTCCCAGCTCAAGCAGTGACCATGCTTAATTCCCCCTTGCCATGTAAGCAAGTGTATTCACAGGTTCCAGGGATTAGGGCATGGATGTGGGGACATATGCACACATGCACAGACACACAGACACACACACACCCCAACATAGCTCCAGAGGGCACGGATCATTGCCCATCTGTTTTACTACTTTATGCCCAGTGCCTGGCGCTTAATGACTGCTCAATGAATACTTGGTGACTAGATGGGTGGATGGGGTAGAACACCGTGGCTGAAGGGAAGGCAGGCATGAGAAGTGACTCAGACACCCGAGGGCCCCTCCCCATCTTATTGATGCGAGACCTTGGCTCTGAGGGACTCACCATGCCTGGTGCTGGGAAGCTGTGACTTAGCCCCTGGCTTACTGCATGGGCCAGAGCACTCCCTGCCCCGTCATCCTGCGCCCACAGAGAGAGGGTGGGCATGGTGGTTTCACGCCCTCATCACTCAGCTCAGCCTGTTCCTGGAAGAAACCGAGCTTCTCATTTTACTAACAGGCTCTGTCTGAGCTCTGTGCGGGGCAGCAGAGAGAAGGCCTGAGGTCGGGGCAGCCCAGACAGGGGCCAGTCCCAGCCCTGCTGCAACTCTCAAGAAATCTCTTCCCCGCACCATGCCAGGCTGCGTGTGCAGATAGCTGCCCAGGCCCCACGTGCCCGTGGGGGGCCCCCAGCACTAGTCACGGAGCAGCTGGAGCTCTCTCCTCCCCACTCCACGTGCCCCCCCTCCTCAAAGGAGACAGGATCAGGCCCAGGTTTCCTCATGGCTGAAAAATGTTCCGCCCCAAAGGATATGAGCAAACGGTCTGCTGGAAAGGAAGGAGGAAGCTCAGCCGTGTGGCGCAACCTGCAGAGACCCTGGAGAGAGAGGCTGCTGCATGGGAGAAGTGAGGAACAGGAGAACGCATCTGTAAAATAAAGACAAAGACACTCGTGCATGAGATAATTCTCCCAGTCTTACAAAGACACATAGGCACCGAGGGACATATGTCTTGGACCTGGACATCAAGGATGAAGGAAAATATGAAATAAAATAAAATATTAAAATAACTTAATAAAGCCTGACCTGTGGTGGCGCAATGGGATAAAGCATCAACCTGGAATGCTGAGGTTGCTGGTTCGAAACCCTGGGCTTGCCTGGTCAAGGCACATATGGGAGTTGATGCTTCCTGCTCCTCCTCTCTCTCTCTTTCTCTCTCTCTCTCTCTCCTCTCTAAAAATGGAATAAATAAAGTCTTTAAAAAAATAGAAAAAAAATAACTTAATAAAAAAAAAATTGAGGTTCTTGACACAAACCGATGACAGAATGTTTAACTCAACAAACAAAAGATGTCTGTTTCACTCTCAATTTTAAAAAGAAGTTTAAACTATACTAAGATACCTGCTTTCATCTATTAGAGACAAAACAAAACAAAAACAAAAACAAAAAACCCCTCCAGGTATAACACAGAGTTCTGGAGTCTGGATTCACTGCTAAGGAGGACTGATGATGATGATGATGAAGATGATATTAACAATAACAATAATAGTAACGGTTGGCCAGCACTTTGTAGCGCTTACGAGGAGTCAAGTTCTTTACATGTTAACTCATTTAATCCCCTAGGCTGGTGTTGTCACCCCCATTTCATAGATCAGAGAACTAAGGCACAGCAAGGTCAAGTCACTTGCCCTAGATCACACAGCTTCTGTGAAAAGGAGAAGGGCGGGGTGCACCACCAGCAAAAAGGAGTTCCCTTCACCCCGGGGCCCCCAATCCAACCCTCCTCAGTTCCTCTACCTCTCTTGCCACCACTGCATGGACACTGCCACAAAAGGGCAAGAGACTGCTCATCTCCCCACATCCAGGCCAGCCGTGGAGGGGATCATTTTCCCTCTCAGCTCTAGGAAGGTCATGAACACTGAGGAGGAAGTTATGATTGGATAAGAGATTGTTGCTCTTAGGAAACACACTGAAATATTCAGAATAGAGGAGCACCACGTCTGCAAGATATTCTCACGTGATTCAAGGGTGGAGGGAAAGATTTCTCCAGAAGAGAGAGAGGAAGAATGATCAAACAGTTGGTCAACCTGGGTAACGGGTTTTTTAGAGTTCATTATACTATTCTTACAACTTTTGTTTCAAAATTAAGTCTTTTCAAAAGTCCCCAGGATTCCACCGTGGTGGGTAAACCCTCCAATGGCTCTATTTTCTGGCTACTCTTGGTTGTGGCCCCTGAAAAGGCTTCCCTTCAATTCTGGAAGCTCAATGGTGCATTTATAAGGTTACTTGCCACCTTTTCTCAAGAGGCGCCAGCTCCCACTGGGACGAGCCAGCGTTGGCCCTGGAACTCCTTGCGCTTCTCTAACCTGCCCACTGCTCAGCTTCTCCAATCCATGACTCAGCAGCTCTGGGTTGTCGGCTGGGTTCAAATCTCGGCTCTCTACTCACTCCTTCATTGGAAAACTACTCTGCTCAGCCTCCTTTCTTCATGTGCACGGGAAGTCTCTGTTTTAAAAAGTAATAATAATAAAAGATAAAACACAGACAACCTCACAACATAAACATACAGCTTAATGATTAACGATAAGGCAACTACACTTCCTGTGACCACCCCCCACCCCCACTCCCAGGGAAGACATGGAGCCTGTCTGGCTTCCCCAGAGCCACCCCAGGAGCCAGCTCACTCACAGCCTCTCCCTCCTCCCAAATGTAACCTCTACCCTGACCATGGGGACATTGCTTCGATGTCTTCAGAGTTCTATCACCTCTGTGTGTGTCCCCAGACACTATATTTTTGTCTTGCTCACTAAAAAAAAATTGACGTCTCTTAAGTCTTTCATTTCAGTTTCCCCTTCCACCCTTTCCTTTTCCTTAGAGTTTATCTGTCGCAGAAGCTGGGCCACCTGACCTACGGACTTCCCCGGGGCTGGCTCGTGCTCGCTGCAGCTCTGTGGTGTGTCCTTGGCATTTCCTGCAAAATGGCAGCTGGATCCCAAGGTTTTGATGGGGAATAGTGACGAGGAGTAGGGATGTGAGAGGGGCGCCCAGCGTGGGTGGGCAGCCCCCAGATGGGAGCCCACACCGAACGGGGGTGAGGGGTGAGGGGGTTGCCCACAGAGCCCAACCGCAGCTCCGCCAGGAGAGACATCCAGTCTCAACAGTCCATCCTGGCTTCCCTCCCGGACTCGGCCCGCGGGCCCCCACCGCGGGGAGTTCCAGGGCCAACGCTGGCTCGTCCCAGTGGGAGCTGGCGGCGGAGTGGCCCATAATTTTAGCTGTCCCTCTCCCCTAAAATTGTTTCCCATCTGGAAATGGTTTCCAAACCCTGCCCAGGAAAGAGTTGGTGGTGCAGGGAACATTCTTCTATTAAAACCAACAACAACAAAACTGAAGTCCAACCACTGAGTACTGAGTCTCTGCGGCCCAGGCTGTGGCGGCCAGGCAAAGCGTCAGCTGTATGCCCTGTCTCCAGGGGCCCTGCCAGGGAGGAGCAGAGGGTGAGAGGGACAATCAGGCCCTGCTGCCAGGATCGCCTGTCCCCTCCTGGCATGGGGTGGGGGGTATAAGATACAGGACTTGGGTAGGGCCTGGAAGAGCCAGGAGAAGGATTTGCCTGAGTAGAGGGGCGTGCCAGGCCACTGAGGGCTGTTGTAAATCGCACAGGACATCGATCACAGAGAGTTAGCTCCCTACAGGGATTTTCCTGCAGCTGCTCCGAGCATCTCAAGGTAAACCGCTCCCTCGCGGCTCACATCTCCCTGGCACCCCTCTGACTCTCCCTCACGTCCCTTCCAATGAGCCCCCCCAGCCCTCCGTTTCCACGCTGGGTGAGCAACAGCGTCGGGCAGAGACGCAGCCCTGCGGTCTAGCTCTCACTGTGTTTATTTCATCATTATCTTCTATTTATGTCGAATGATCCAGGTTTTCCATTTCTGCTAATGATACAGGACAGTTTCCTTTGTACGAAAACAGGTTCAGTTAAAAAAAAAACCAGACAAACATGGGTGGGAAGTCCATTTAAAATATAGATTAAGGAAGGCAGAGCACAGATAGCACAAAACTCAGAGCCAACTGGAGTTGGGGAGACTCAGGTGCCACAGGGAAGAGGGCAGACTCCAAATCCTGAGGTTCTGGGCTTGAATGCTGGTTTTGACACTTGTGGGCTGTGTGATCTTGGGCAAGTCACTTGCCCTCTCTGACTATTGGTTCTTTATCTGTAAAAGACAAATAATAACACTTCCCTCATCTGGTTATTTCTGAGGATTTGATAAGATAGTGCTAGGAAAACACTCCCCGCAAATGCCAGGCACATGAAGGCTCAGGAAATTCATTCATTCAGCCAGAACTCATTAAGCATCTCTCCCAAGTTCAGGACATTTCCTCAAAACCCTGCAAACCATGGCGGTTCCAAAGCAGGGTCAAATTCCAGCCAGCCACTTACTGGTGTCTGGGCAAGCTTCCCCACCTCTGTGGAGGACACTGATTGTCCTTTGAGCTTCCTGCAGAAGGTGGAGGGCCATCTTTTGGAATGCCATGGCAGCCTGCATGTCCTGTGTCTGACCCCAGTGGTCATTCCCTGCCTCTAAGTCTCAAATTGAGCCCCGCTGTCTCTCTGCTTCATCCTGCTTTTCTCCCATCTTTTTAACGACATTTTAGCCAGACTCGTCTATTGGGGGTGCCTTAAACCACCCCAGGGCCTTTGCACACACTGTCCTTCAGTCTGAAATTTTCCCTGCTTCCACCAGAGTAACTGTTGTTTCTCCCTGAGAAATCAGGTGGGCTTCCTCCCATCCCCCTGAGGCTGGGTCAAGCTCTGCCTCTCTGGGCCCCCCAGCCTCTCAGTTCTCTGAAATTGTCCAGTTCTCTGATATAGACAGTCCATGAATATTTTAAACAGACCAGTATGCTCCACCTGCTTGAGCACAAATGTCTGCCTCCCTTTCTTCAGCATGCAGGTACACTCACCCCCCCCAAAGATCACGTGAATATGTAATACAATCAAGCATAGAATCCAAAGGCATGAGACCTGCCTCCATACACTGAACATGCAATGTGGCCTCAGTTACCACCTCTGAAAAATGGGGCAATAACCATACCCTCCTCATTCTGGTTGTTGTGAAGGCTCAATGAGTTAACATACGTGGGAAGTCCTTAGCACAGAGCCCAGGACAGAATAATGCTCAAGGCAGGGCAGGAGAAAGGCACCCTCTCATAGGATGGGCCTTCTTAGGGCCTGGACTAGGGTGAGGTACATGAGGAGCCCAGGGTGCAAAATTTAAGAAGATGCTCAGGACTCTGCAGACTCAGGTTCTGTGAGACAATCTTCCTAGATCTCTTCTTCCCTCTGCTGGTCACCCTGCAGAATGACAGCCCTTCCAAAGTTCTGCTCTCACCTATTCCTGACCTTCACTCCCAGAGCTGGCTGAAAGGAAGTCACTTGACTAGCCTAGAAGGACAGGTCTCGCCTCTGCCAATGGAAACCTAACTTTCACCAGCAGTAAACTGGGGTAGGAGAGCCTGCCACACAGCGCATGGAGAACAGGAAGCACTCCTCAACCATCAAGGTCCTTCCCATAACACCAGCATTTAATAATGTGCAAAAGACGAAAGATGACTGAGACATGGACCCTCCCTTCCAGGGGCTTAACAAGTGAAAGCGGGTGGGAGGAAAAAGGCTGGGAAAGGTGACTAAAGTAAGGCACTGACCCTACTGAGCACATATTAGGCACCACATACTGCTCTAAACACTTGTGTTTTAACCCATTTAGTGCCCTCAAAACTTAATGAGCACACCAAGACTACAGGCCGCCAGGGTTGCACTGTGGGTGTGTCCAAGAAGAAATAAATAAATCTGTAGGCCTTGTCTGTTAAATAAATAGTTTATACACCTAAAAATAAAAAATAAAATAAAAAAATTAAAAATAACTTAATGAGGTGAGTACTATTTTTAATTCCTGTTAGGAAGCTGAGGACCAGAGAGGTTAACTAACCTGTCCAGTGTGGTGCATCCTTGGTGGTAGAGGTAGGACTAGAACCCACAAAGTGCTAGTGTGAGGCTGGGGTGTTGTACAGGGTCAGCTATCAATTTATTCAACAAATTGAGCAGCTACTGGGTGCCAGACACAGTGTTGGATGCTGGGAAGAGAGCAGTGATCAAACAAACATAGAGGAGACAAGTAAGAAGCAAGATAAATGAGTAAAATATATGTCACTTGGTGTCTTGCTGTATATAAAGAACAGAGTGCAGAAAGAGGAAAAGGAAGGCTGGAGTGTGTTTCCATTTTTAATAGTGGATTGAGGGCCTTGTGGGCTGTTTAGGGACTTTGGCTTTCACTGTAAATGAGGTGGGAGCCATTGAGGGGGGTCTGAGCAGGGGGTGAACAAAGGGGTGAACACAGGTTGCTTGGGAAGGTGGAACAGGCTGGGAGGGGTTTGGGAGGCAAGATCAGGAGTTCAAATTCTCTGAGTTGCCTGTTAGTGTGGATGTGGCATTTAGACTTATCTGAATAAGACATCTCGCATTGACCTGGCACGCAGTGAGCACTGAGCCAGCTGGCGATCGCTGCTGACATTGCCGATTATCACATGAATACTGGAGGGATCATTTCGGAAGTCAAGGATTGCCTCAGCGTCCAGGTTAGCCACCAGATGGCACCATCGCACAGGGGGCTGAGTGGAGGCCATAGGCAGGGGACTCGCCTCCAGGCCAGGATCTTAACTGGAAACGTTTGGACAGGATCATTCTATGGGGTTGGGGCTGTCCTGTGCATTGTAGGTCATTTGGGAGCATCGGTGGCCTCCACTCACTCCATGTCAGCAGCTCACCTCCACCCCTCAGTGTGACAACCAAAATTGTCTTCGGACATTGCCAAGTGGTCCCCTGGAGAGAAAAATCGCCCAGGAGCGGTCAGAGCCCCTGCCTTGGTGCCCATTTAACTGTGTTCATTTACTGAGCACCTACTGTGTGCCCCAGTCTGCTCTCCTCTAGGGCTCACAGCCTAGAGGACCGAGCACCAGCAGGGATCACAGCCAGTCAGAGCAGGCCCCTGATGATGGCCAGGGAACCCTTCATGACAGTGGAATACCGAAAGTCAAGTCCATCCACTGCACGGGGGAGAGAAGCCCTAGGTGCAACCCAGGCTTCCCCATTTATTCGCGGTGTGACCTTGGGCAAGTTATTAAAACTCTCTGTGCCTTTTTCTGTGAAACAGGGATAATACCATCCCTACTAGGCCCTGCGGTGGGTGTGTGGTCCTGACAAGAGGAAGTTCATAGGAAGAACGGCTGACAGGCTGCGGGCCAATCTGATGACAGATCTGAGGAAGCTCACAGGAGCCGGGAGGACAAGGGGAATGTGACAGGACCCGGAAGGGGCAGGAGGCGTATCGGTGACCCTGCGTCTTTGCAGGGACACGTTTACAAGCTTGGCCACAGGTGAGGGTGGGTAAGAGCAGAGTGCCTGGGAGTGGATTACAGCACAGTGGTGGCAGCGGTGGCCATGGCACCCTGAGAGGTCCTGCTGGAGAGGCCGGTTGGACCCAGATAAGGGAGAGTGGACACGCTCAGATAAGCAATGTGGACTTTGGCTGGGGCGATAAGGAGGCACGAAGGTTTAGGATTGAGGGCCAGCGTCCTTCCCATGAGAGCTGACACAGCTCAAGTCCCCCACTACACAGCTGCACCGCCAGCGCCCAGCCTGAGCCTGCCACACAGTAGGCGCTCAGGAAAACGGTTCCGAATGAATAAATGACATAGTGGGTAAGGAAGCAACCAGCCGCCGAGAGTTGGGCCTTATCATGCCGGCAATTCACCCACGTAGCTCTAGGTACCTCGAGGGTCTTAGAAATCATTTTAGAAAAAATACAGTAGTTAATATTTGTTGTGTGCCTACTATGTGCTAGGTTTTGGGAAGAGCCAAGAACTAAATAGATCCAGCCTCTGTGTTTGTGGAGCTCTCATTTTGGGGGCAGATAAGGAACAGGTAAAAAATAAATATGATTCTTTCAGATGGTGTTCAGTGCTATGGAGTGAATAAAACAGGAGCGTGTGGCAGTGAGGCGGTGAGCTGAAGGAACAGTGGTGGGAACAGCTGAAGAAGTGAGACGCCAGGCAGAGTGGCCAGCATGGGCAAATGTCCTGAGGTAGGAGGGGGCTCAGGGACGTGGAGGAGCGGGAGGACGCCCGAGTGGCCGGAGCAGAGAAAATAAGGGAGAGAAGGGCCCTGCAACAAGACTTTCTTCCAAGTGCAGTGGGCACCTCTGGAGCGTTTTGAGCAGGGGAACGGCTTGATCTTATTTGTATTTTAAATCCTCTTAATCAGCCCTGGCCGGTTGGCTCAGTGGTAGAGCGTTGGCCTGGAGTGCAGAAGTCCCGGGTTCGATTCCCGGCCAGGGCACATAGGAGAAGCGCCCATCTGCTTCTCCACCCCTCCCCCCTCCTTCCTCTCTGTCTCTCTCTTCCCCTCCCACAGCCGAGGCTCCATTGAAGCAAAGATGGCCCGGGCGCTGGGGATGGCTCCTTGGCCTCTGCCCCAGGCGCTAGAGTGGCTCTGGTTGCAACAGAGCGACACCCCGGAGGGGCAGAGCATCGCCCCCTGGTGGGCAGAGCGTCGCCCCCTGGTGGGTGTGCCAGGTGGATCCCGGTCGGGCGCATGCGGGAGTCTGTCTGACTGTCTCTCCCCGTTTCCAGCTTCGGAAAAATACAAAAAAAAAAACAACAAAAAAACCCTCTTAATCAGAGGGCTTAACTATTATTATCACCCCCATTTTACAGACAGGGAAACTGAGGCTTCAGAGTTCTAAAAGTTTACCTTAGGTCACACAGCTACTCAGAGGCAGAGCCAGGATTCAGCCCCAGTCTGCATGTGTCTGGGACCCATAAGGCTGAAGCGAACTGAAAGATGCCTGTTGGACTTGACGTCCCGGAGTCACAGCTGGGCCCGGAGCAGCCAGGAGCCGCCCTGGGGAGGAGTCCCTCCCAGGGTCTGTCCTGGGCGTTCTGCCCCAGCGGCTGCTTGGTGCATCCACACCCTTTCTACCCCTGGCAGCTCTGGCCACTGCCACCTGGGCTGAGTGCCCCACAGGGGACTGTGTGGCAAGCTGCCACCCGATCTGCCCTCCTCCCCTTGCTGTGTGGCCTCAGGCAAGCCTCCGCTGTCTCTGAACCCACAATGAGCGTGTTATGGGGCCCAGCCTCCAAGTTTGCATGCACCCCCATAACACCACTCTGTGCTGTGTGGAGTCCTGGCCAAGTGCTGATTCTGGGCCCCGGCGGGAGGGCCGCGGGGCAAGATGGGTAACGCAGGCAGGGAGGAGACCCTGTGGGCCCATATGCCCAGACTCCTGTGGGTGGGGCAGAGGCAGAGGCTGAGGCTGCCTCATCAGCACCACAGGGCCCAGGCCCCACCCCGATAACATGACCCAAGAAGAGGGAGACTAGCAGCAGAGCTTGGCTTCTGTAAGAGTAAGCAAGGTAAAGGGGAGGGAGGGAGGGAAGATTTTATAGCTCGCATCTCATTTAATTCTCATAGCAGGCAACGGTGGTGAATTTGCAGATGAGGAAGGCAGAGTGCTGGCCCAGCCTGCCCGAGCCAGGAAGTGGCAGAGCCAGGATCAAACGCAGGCCCACCTCATCGCAGCGCCCCGCGGAGCCAGCCCGGCAGCCCCTCCAATTGTCAGCTTTCCTTCTCCCCACAAAACAGCACTGCCATCTGGACTGAGCCTGCAGGGGCCAGCCAGGCCTGGTTGTGACCCTTGGAGCATGGGGGGGGGGGGGGGGCTGGTGGAGCCTGGTGGCCTCCCTGGGGACAGTTCAAGACAACCACAAACTGAGATGCTAGCCATCAAAACTGCCTCCCTGCCGGAGCCTGCTCTGTCCCAGGGACCTATCCAACCCAGGACAAACCCACCACAACATACCCGTTGTCTTGGGCCTGGGGGGCCCATTTGGAGATGTGAAAATGGAGGCCTCAAGTGTCCCTGTGACATGCTGAAGGTCACACGGGGAGAGAGCAGATCCAGCTGGTGACACTCATAGGACAAGGGGGCTGGTTCATCTCTTCCTTCCTGCCCACTCAGGGACATTTTTCCAGCAATCGCCTCTTTGTACAGCCTCAGTTTCTCCTCTCAGGAACTCTTGTGTGAACATGTCCTCCTTTGACTCCATCATCTTCCCACAGGTGCCCTGTCCCTGCACTCAGTCCCACGGTCCCACTGGTGGGCAGGTGCACCTGCCCTGACCCACTGCTCACCCTACCCCCTCCACAGTGTCCTCCAACCAGGCTCCCACCCGGTGTGTCGCAACATGGCTCCTGATGTCACAATCCTTGCTGCCAAGTCCAGTCGCGTGGCATCCTGTGCTCGGGGTCCCCTCTTAGCAATGTTCCCTCTGAGCTCCATCTTCGGACCACCGCCCCACCCCCGCCACGTCCTTGGCAACCCCACTCACTCTGTAGCTGTAAATAAATGTGGTTGATGAACCCTGCATTCCCATCAGCATTCTGACCTCTCTCCTGGCTTCTGGACCTGAATATCTCATCGCCTACTGGAAACATTCTAAAAAGACATCTTGATTTCCCCAAATACTTATTCCTCCCCCCACCCCTAACCTCTAGTCTTCGCTCCTCGTAAGACCTCCTAACAGCTCAGGCTCCAAGGTTAGGCATTGCTCTTGAATGCCTCCATTTCCATCACCGCAGCTCCAAATTATGTCCTGAACTGTCCACTTTTGTCTAATTCCAGTGCCAGCACTCTTGTCTAGCCAGACATCACCTATGGCCTCCCTGCTAATGTTGCCACATTTACTTCTCACAACAGCCAGAGGGAACTTAAATCAAAACAAGTCACTCACCTGCTGAAATACTCCCTTGGCCTCTGGCTGCCCTTCCAGCATCCTCACCATAGCCTGCAAGGTCCCTTGTCTCCTGTCTTTGTCTCCTGCCCTCCCCTTTATACTCGCTGGCTTCCTTTCAGTTTAACACAACAAGTTTTTTCTTGCCTCAGGACCTTTGCACTTGTTCTCCCCTCTTCCCGTAACTGTCTTTCCCCTGTTCTTGTCATAACTGGCGCTATTCTTATAAATTCCAGATGAATCATCACCTTCCCAACCTGTGCTTTGCTTACTCTCAACTCCATCACCCGGTGCCTTCACAGCCCTTCGCACACCTGGGACTCACTTATTTACTTGTTCACTGTCTATCCACGTCTTCTCCCCAGCATGATGGTTCCATGAAGGCAGGGACTTACGTCTGTCTTGTTCACTGCTGTAGATGGAAACCAGGTATGCGGTATGCAGAACAGTACCTGGCACATAGTAGATGCTCAATAAATATTTGTTGGATGGATGAATGTATGAATATGTAACAATAGCCTGACCAGGCGGTGGCGCAGTGGATAGAGCATCGGACTAGAATGCAGAGGACCCAGGTTCGAGACCCCGAGGTCGCCAGTTTGGGCTCATCTGGTTTGAGCAAGGCTCACCAGCTTGAGCCCAAGGTTGCTGGCTCCAGCAAGGGGTTACTCCGTCTGCTGAAGGCCCACGGTCAGGGCACATATGAGAAAGCAATCAATGAACTAAGGTGTCGCAATGATTGATGCTTCTCATCTCTCTCTGTTCCTGTCTGTCCCTATTTATCCCTCTCTCTGACTCTCTCTTTGTCTCAGTAAAGAAAAAAAAAGAATATATAACTATATAGATAAACAAACTTAAACCTCACCTTTAATTATGGCACACTCTCTCTGAAAAACCTTCCACTGCCTATGGACTAGACAGTAAACTCTCCGTGCATTCGAAGCTTTCTGAACTGGTCCCAAATAGGGTACTCACTGCACCCTCAGAAGATAAACAAATCATTCATCCTGGGCCATTAGGAAGTGGGTCAGTTAGCTGTCTGCGTCCCCTACCTGGCCACGAGCCCTTTGAGGGCAGGGTCGGAGTCACCTTCATCTCAGTGTCCCCACGTCTATCTCTTGGTCAGCAAGATCAGAGAGCTTTGATGAACAGGAGTGCGTGGGTGAGTGAACGAAGCCCCACGGCGACCCAAGAAGCCAGCAACTGAGCAGGCTCAGAAGCAGGAAGCTTCTGCGCGAGACCTAGAGAGGTGACCTTGTCAAATTTAGAAGGTGGGAGTTGTTTCACTGTTTCGGGTCACTGCTCCTGGTTTCAAAAGTGTGTAAAGGTGGGGCTTTGTGGTGCCAGGGAAACTTTTAAACGTACCAGAAATCAGGCTGGCAGTGTCTCTCGGGAAGGGGTGGTTTGAATAATGACCTGATTCTCTAATTGTAAGGCTGTGCAGTGTCAGATTAGTCTCATGCAATTTGGACTGAAGTCGCAAAGACCCACAGCCCTGAAAGTGAAGGTTCTGGGGGCTTCCAGTCCTGCTGATGGACTTCTGGTCTCTGTACACATCACAAGCCCTTCTAAACTCCAGTCTCTCGGTTTGTAGGCAGGACGGGCACAGAGCTGTGAGCAGAGGGGTTATGTGACCTTGGGTGGACCCTCCCCTGAGTCATCACCTCTGGAGAATGGACTTGTCACCACAGGGTGGCATATTCTATTTTTATGGTTCTTCTAATTCAGGGGTCGGGAACCTTTTTGGCTGAGAGCCATGAACACCACATATTTTAAAATGTAATTCCATAAGAGCCATACAACAACCCGTGTACGTTAGGCATTATCCAATAAAAATTTGATGTTGTCCCAGAGGACAGCTGTGATTGGCTCCAGCCACCCGCAACCATGAACATGAGCGGTAGGAAATGAATGAATTGTAATACATGAGAATGTTTTTTTGTTGTTGTTTTGTTTTGTTTTTTTGTATTTTTCTGAAGCTGGAAACAGGGAGACAGACAGACTCCCACATGCACCCGACCGGGATCCACCCGGCACGCCCACCAGGGGGCGATGCTCTGCCCATCCGGGGCGTCGCTCTGTTGTGACCAGAGCCACTCTAGCGCCTGGGGCAGAGGCCACGGAGCCATCCCCAGCGCCCAGGCCATCTTTTTGCTCCAATGGAGCCTTGGCTGCGGGAGGGGAAGAGAGAGACAGAGAAGAAGGAGAGGGGGAAGGGTGGAGAAGCAGATGGGCGCTTCTCCTGTGTGCCCTGGCCGGGAATTGAACCTGGGACTCCTGCACGCCAGGCCGATGCTCTACCACTAAGCCAACCGGCCAGGGCCGAGAATGTTTTTTATTTTTAACGTTATTATTATTTTTTTTATTAAAGATTTGTCTGCGAGCCAGATGCAGCCATCAAAAGAGCCACATCTGGCTTGTGAGCCATAGGTTCCCAACCCCTGTTCTAATTGGTCCACATCTTTGGCGGGCTTCACTGGAGAACAGACTCAGAGACAGAGCTTTACGGGTGGGTTCCTGGGAGTCCCCGCGAGGGACCAAGGGTGGCGAGATGGCACACAGTAGACTGTTGTGCTATTTTAAAATGGATTCATAAATACTCCCTGATTCTGCGGTAATGCCTCCTTATTTATTCCAGTTTTGTTCTTTTTACTCTTTTCCTGAACCAGGTTTGCCAGGATTTATCTATTTTATACCAGCTCCCCCCAAATGAATTCTTAAAAAAAATTAATATCATTTCTACTAATTTGTTTTTTATTTCATTTAGTTGCAGAACCTTTCATTTCTTACTCTTATAAAAATTATCTTCTCTATATTTTTAAGTTAAATACTTAATTCATTTTTTCTTCTCTTTTTTCTAAATCTGTAGGCGGCATTAGCTGCATCCCTTGCGCTTTGGTATAAGTACTATCCACTTTTAAGTCAAGATAATTTGCCATTTCTGTTTTGAATTTTCCTCTGATTCTAGGGTTATGTGGAGAAGCAGCTCTGACTTTTTCAGGTCTCTTCTGAGAATTTATTCAGTGATACTGGATGAGGAGATGAGAGAGGGGACAAATCTCACCTGGGAAGCATCATCTTGCCACACCAGCTCTGACCAGACCATGTGACTGCCCCTCTGAGCCTGTTCCCTCATCTGCAATGCGGGCATAGCAAACAAGTTCTATGCAAGAGGAACTTGTGGCCATTGGGTCAGAAGTGGGGCCAGGCCACTTGTCCTGAAGCCACCACCGCTCAGCAACTGCTGTCTTATGTTGTATGTTTATCCAGGTGGCTTTGCGGCATTGAAACTATGAGGCTGGGACCAAAAGCACCTCCTCCAGCCCTGAGCCACCCCTGCCGCTGCCACTGGCTATCATGGTAACACCCAGGCCTGAGTGAAGTCCCTGCTATGTGACAGATGCAAATGTTCCCTCCTAACGTGGTCCCCACAATGCCACCGTAGAGTGTGTGTGTGTGGGGGGAGCCGCTCCCTTGTGATCGTGATCACTGTTATGTTCACATTTATTAGCATCGCAGAAGAATTAGCTATGAGGATAAACTGCTCAGGGCAATTTATGTTCCCTGGGAAATGGATTCTGCCTAGGGCTGGCCAACAGCTGCCCTGGGAGGTTATGAGTGAGTGGAGCATGCAGCTCCTGGGGGAGGCACAGCTCCTCCTGCTTCTGTCACCACCGGCCACACCTGTCCTCACTGCTGCCCTGCCCTGCACCCCTTAGTTCCATGACTGCTAGACCCGGCACCCACAGGCCCTGCTGGGTTAGGCCTGGAACAATGGGGGGGAGGGTGGCGTATTGAAGCAGCCAGATAGGAAAGAGGTCCCCACTGTGTGGGGAGGCTGGGAGTGAGGAATAGGGCAAGTGCTTGTTTATTTTTTTTGAGAGAGAGAGAGAGGAAGGGAGAGTGACAGGGAGGAAGAGAGAGAGAAGCATCAATTCGCTGTTCCACTTAGTTGTGCACTGATTGCTTCTTGTGTGTGCCTTGACTAGGGAGAGAACTGGTGACCTCGGGCTCAAGCTGGTGATCTCGGCATGGAGTCGGTGACCCCGCACTCAAGTCCGTGACCTGACGCTCAAGCCAGTAACCTTGAGTTTCGAACCAGTGACCTCAGCGTTCCAAGTCAAACACTCTATCCACTGTGCCATCACCGGTCAGGCAAGACTGACCTTAATTCTAGAAAAAACAGGGACCAGGAAAGACTCCCCAAAGCTGCGTCCCATGTCCACAACCAGAACTCCGCGGCCTGGGGCATCACTGCACTTCTCCAGGACTCCACTTCCTGAACAGTCAGATATGGAGAATTAGAATAGACCAGGGCTGGTCTGTATTTCCGTAAGGACAAGCTGAAAAGTGAAAGAGTCTGGGAAAGCACCTTTCTCTCTTTCTCCCTTTCTTTTTTCTTTCTTTCATTCCACAAATATTTTAACACCATCTATTTCTGGACACCGCTCTGGATGGGGAGGAGAGCTGGGACTCCTTCCCTCAAGAAGTTTACAATGTAGAGGAACAAGTATACATACATCATACACCAGAGAACCGGTAAATGAACAAGCAGATTGATCCACTGATGGGACGTGGAAACAATTGCCCAGGACTGACACGGTCGGCTGCTCACACTGGGTGTTTGAGGCAGAGGGAGGAGCCAGGAAAATCCCCCCAAGTTAATGTCCCCAAATTGGCTTTCAACGGCCTCTCATCACTTCCTTACTGCCTTACCTAAAAAGCACCAGGCTCAAGTACAAAATTTTACTTTTTATACTTTAATGTGAATTAGTTAGGCAAGAGGCTGGCAGGATTTTTCTGTAAAGGGCCAGATTGTAAATATGTTCGAGTCTGGGGGTCACACGTCTCTGTCGCAGTCATTCAATTCTGCCACCGTAACTTGAATCAGCCGTGGAACCTATGTAAGCAAACGGGCACAGCTGTGTTGTTCCAGTAGAACTTCCTTTACCCAACCAGGCAACTGGCTCATCAGCGTTTGCCAACCCCCACCCCCACCCCCACCCCCACCCCCAACCGAGTGAGGCTAAAAATTAATAGAAGTATGAATGGTGAAGGAGGATCACAGAACAAGGAAGAAGTCCTGGAAGCGCAAAACCTACAACGTGCACTGGCTGATCACCAGGGAACCTAACAGCAACAGCCCAGGAGGAAATGAAACCACCCAACAAGAATGGACAAACAAGCCGGGTTCTGTCAACACAAAGGAAAAGGAAGTGACAGTGAAGTGACAAGATCACACAGACACACAGAAAAGCAAGCGCATCAAGTGGAGAGAGGACACACCCTACAGGAAGGATGTGCTGATTACAATATTAAATTGTACATTCTTAGGTTCTGGGACACGGTGCAAGAGAACCGGAGATTTAGGGTAATGGGGTGGGGACATGACATTCTTGTGTTTGTCATTCTGCCTGAACAGATGACCAAAAACAGGATAGAGGCAAAATACGGTTTTTTTGTTGTTTTTTTTTAATTTACAAATTAATTCAACAAATACTTAATAAAGGCCTGTTATGTTCGGAGCTACCAAGATTTCAAGTGGTAATAACGGCAGTTCCTTGTAAAAGGGGTTGTTGAGAAGTAGCATTTATTTATTCTTTTTATTTTTAATTATGGTGAAATTTTTCACACAGCACATGAAATTTACCATCTTAACCATTTTCATGGGTATGTAAAGTGCATTGAGTATTAAGTGTAGTCACATTATTATGCAGCCAATCTTTAGAACTCTTCCATCTTGGAAAATGAAACTGCTTACTCACTAAACAACTTCCCGTTTCCCCTCCTCTCAGTCTCTGGCAACCACGCTTCTACTGCATGTTTCTAAGTCTGACGAATCTAATCACCTCCCTATAAATGGAATCATGTGGTATTTGTCTTTTGTGACTGACTTATTTCACTTAGCATAACATCCTCAAGGTTCATCCATGTTGGAGCAGGTGTCAGAATGTCCTTCCTTATTTATTTATTTATTTATTTATTTATTTATTTAAGTCTTTATTTATTCATTTTAGAGATGAGCAAGAGCTATATGGGGAGAAGCAGGAAGCATCAACTCCTGTATGTGCCTTGATCAGGCAAGCCCAGGGTTTTGAACCAGTGACCTCAGCATTCCAGGTTGACACCCACTGCACCACCCACAGGTCAGGCAGAATGTCCTGCCTTTTTTTTTTTTATTAATTCATTTTAGAGAGGAGAGAGAGAGAGAGAGAGAGAAGGGAGGAGGAGCAGGAAGCTTCAACTCTCATATGTGCCTTGACCGGGCAAGCCCAGGGTTTTGAACCGGCAACCTCAGCATTCCAGGTCGACGCTTTATCCACTGCTCCACCACAGGTAAGGCTGTTCTGCCTTTTTAAAGCTAAATAATATTCCACCACATAAATCCCATACTACACTGCTCACAAAAATTAGGGGATATTTCAAAAGAATATGAAGTGTTGAAATATCCCCTAATTTTTGTGAGCAGTGTATTTACTCATTCCTTCATCAGTGGGTACTGAAGTTGCTTCCACTTTTTTTGGCCACTGTGAATAATGCTGCTCTGAACATGGGTGCACAAATATCTCTTTGAGACTCTGCTTCCAATTCTTTAAAAAAAATTTTTTTTTATTTATATAGAGAGAGGGAGAGAGAAAGTGAGAGAGAGAGAGAGAGAGAGAAACATCGATTTGTTGTTCCACTTCACTTATGCATTCATTGGTTGAGTCTTGCGTGTGCCCTGACGACGGATTGAACTGGCAAAGTTGGTATTATTGGGATGACGCTCCAACCAATCGATCTACCCAGTCAGAGCTCTGCTTCCAATTCTTTTGGATATTTACCCAGAAGTGGAATTGCTGGATCATATGGTAATTCTATTTTTACTTTCCTAAAAAAATAATTTTCTATATAGCATTTACACCATTTTCCATCCCCTACAACAGTACACAAAGGTCCCCGTCTCTCCACATCCTCATCGACACTTGTTAGGGGCAAAACTGTTTAGAACTGAAATTCTGGCTGTACTCTACCCCTCCCTAACACCGTAAAGACCATGAAGTGGGTTTTGTTTGCTGTTTGTCTTTCTTCCCAAATAGAATGGAGAATATGGGCCCCATTTTGCTTAGTGTGCAGTCCTCAGCGCCTAGTCCAAGACGAGCCTTCCGTATGACAGAAGATGCAGTTTAGGGGCTATTTGCTGAATGAATGAAAGAATGAACCTTCTCAATTTGACAGATAATGAACCAACGGAGATAAGATAATGGATGTAGAAAGAGACAAACACACCCACTCCTGAATTCCAACTCTGGTGCCCACGGTGAAGTCATATTTCTTAGATCCTATATTCTCCTTTGGAAAACGGAGGTGACAATACTTTTCACATCATAAAGAGTAAACACCACAGCATACATGTGTTTCCTAACACAACACTTGATACGTCAACGGAGGCTTCACTGTAAAGCACTATATAAATACAAGGTACTCTTACTATTCAAGTCTAATTCTTCACACCAACCCACCCACAGAAGTAAATCACTGACACACACTCACTGACGTTTCTATTGAAAAAATTATCTGAATGGAACAAAATACAAAATAATATCACAATACAGAAAGAAGCCATGCAATTTGTTTGCCTATTATTTAGGGATATATTTTTCTTTTTTTCACACTGTTTTTTAGTTGGAATTCCACTGACTAACAAAAATGTAGTTGTGGGGACTCCTGCATGTGCAGGAAGGACATTATTGGGACATGATTTGGTCACAGTTGGAGTGGATGCTACAAGGATTCTCTCAGAAAAAAAAAAGGGGGGAATTCTGGAGATAAGACAATATTGTAAAGACACTAAGTGTTCCCAAGGTAAGAAGTCAATGCCATGCTGACCTTCACCTTACATAGTTTTTGACTAGACATCGACAAAATGAATCTAAATTTCACTGAATTCATATATAAACATAGCCCCCAAATTTTGATAATAAACAATGATGAGGTTATATGGGTGTGTTCACTCTGACAATTCATAAAGCTGGCTGTTCACATACGACTTACAGACTTTCTATATGTACACTCCACTTCTAGAAACACTTATGTTTACAAGTTGGAGGAGATGGAAGCTGAGAGATGCCTGTCTTATATAAACATGCTATGGCTGGATGGGGGTACTGCCCCAGATAAGGGGAAAACGCTACCTTACATGCTAGCCCGGGGCAGGCAAAGCCTGTTCCGGGATCCAGCACACCTTGGGGCCGAGAGAAATGGCCATCAGATAGTCTGATGGGAAGCCATCTCCATTCTGGCCCAGACGTAGCTGGTGGGTCTGGCAGTGGTCACTTTGTCAAACAGTCTCTCCTCCATGCTGTCTTTTTGTGGGACAATTTCCATTTAAAACACGTGAATGCTTTGCCCCAGCAATTTCAGTTCCTGGCCTCTCTCAAGTTGACCTAGATTGGTGCACACGGTTGGATGTGCAGCCGTCTTCACTGCGGTGCATATGACGCGATTTGGAAAATTGGGAACAAACTCCATGTTCATCAGGAGGAGAATGGCGAAAGAAATTATGTCCACCCATAGAACTGGTTATTTCATGTGACCATTCAAAAGAGTAGTAAGACAGGTTTATTCATTCAATAAATATTGATTGAGCACCTACTATGAGCCAGAACCAGTTTTTGGCACTGGGGATTGAGCAGAGGACAAAACAGTCTCTACCTTCACGGGGATCACATTTTAGTAGGGCTAACAGTCTGTGAACAAAGAACCAATAAAAATATAATGGGATTCAAAGTAAGAAATACTGGGAAGCAAAACAAAGGCTCGTGAGGCATGTGGCGTTTTACACGGAGTGTTATACACCGCCCCTCTGAGGGGGCAACCGCGGAGCTTTATTGGAGGGTCTTCAATCACAAAGAAGAGGTCACCAAGAAATATTACAGTTAAAAAACAAAAGTTAAGGCCTGACCAGGTGCTGGCGCAGTGGACAGAGCGTCGGACTGGGACACGGAGGACCCAGGTTTGAAACCTCGAAGTCACCAGCTTGAGCACGGGTTCAACCGGCTTGAGTACAAGCTCACGGGCTTGAGCGCGGGGTCGCTGGCTTGAGTGTGGGATCATAGACATGACCCCATGGTCGCTGGCTTGAGTCCAAAGGTCACTAGCTTGAAGCCCAAGGTCGCCAGCTTGAGCCCAAGGTCGCTGGCTTGAGCAAGGGCTCACTCGCTCTGCTGTAGCTCCCCGGTCCAGGCACATGTGAGAACGCAATCAATGAACAACTAAGGAGCTGCAACAAAGAATTGATGCTTCTCATCTCTCTCCCTTCCTGTCTGTCTGTCCCTATTTGTCCCTCTTTCTGACTCGCTCTATATTTCTGTCAAAAAAATAAAAAATAAAACAAAAGTAAGGCCCTGGCCAGGTAGCTCAGTTGGTTAGAGCATTGTCCTGATAGGTCAAGGTTGTGGGTTCGATCCTCAGTCAGGGCACATACAAGAATAACCAAAGAGTACATAAATAAATGTAACAACAAATTAAAGAAGCTGGGTTCGAAGCAGCTTAGGGTTCAGAGCATAAGCCTTGGGGTAAAAAGGCTTGGGGTTCACATGCCAGCTAGCTCCCTGGGTGTTTGTGGCCTCGGGCAAGCAGTGGCTTTGGTGGCTTGTTCCTCAGCCCTAGAGCAGTGGAACCAGGGGGTTTTGCTCTCCCCAGGGTCATCTGGCAATGCCTGGTGACATTACTGGTCATCACCACTGGGGAGGAAACGGTGAACTGAATATTCTACAGTTTACAGAGGACAACCACCTTCCCTTCTCCTGTACAAAGAATTCTCCAGCCCCAAATGCCAAGAGTTAAGGTTGAGAAAGGGTGCTCTAGAATAAGGAACGATGTCTACCTTGCAGGGTTAAGGACTAATCGTGTACAGTGTGCTTAATTAGTACAGCCCCTGGCACAGTACGAGCCCTTAATAAATGGGAACTAGTATTTTTTATGACCGGACTTCCTCTAAATTAAAAAAATTTGAGTGGGGAGGAAGTAGCAGTACTACTTGGGAGTCAGTTTGGCCGAACTCTGAACTCTGGTGGCAGGAGAGCCTTCCTCTTTTAACAGCAAGCCTGGTCCCCACAGGGCGTCTGTGTCAGCTAATCGGAAACACAGGCGAAGGGTTCCTCGTCCCCCCCCCCCCCCGGGGTTTTCCTGTCTTCAGGCTCCTCCCGGTCACTAGTTCAGGAGCCATTCCTGCTGCTGGCTTCTCTCTGGTAAACGCAGCTGTCTTTCTCTGGTGGACACCTCCCTCTGCTTTAAGAACACACTGAGGTCTCTCCTGCTGGGAATCCAAGATCAAACTGCCAGCCCTCTTTTCCCTCTTCCCATGAAATTCAAGAGACGCCGGCACAGAGTGCCGCTTCGTGTCCTCCTGTCTCGGCCAATGGCCGAGTGCCTTCTCCTCCAAGTTCAACAAAACGGATCTGCCACGTGACCGCCGTCCTCCCCGCTGCTCCTTTAGCTTTGTTCCTCATCTTCCATCCCGTCTTTGCCACATCCTTACTGTGGACCACACCCTTGAACATCTCTTCCCTTGACTTTCCTGTCCTATCCTTGGTGTTCCTCTGACCTCTCTTCCTGTCTGCTCTGCTTCCTCACCCTCTTCTCAGTTCTTACTGAGTGGAGATCTTGGAGGCTCTCTCCAAGCTTCCTGGCTTCCTATCCCTGCAGCTCACCGGCGCCCTGCTCAGCCGTCTCCAGCTCACCCACACCTCAGGGACACCTGCTCTACATGCCCACGTGGCCCACAGATACCTCCTTTACAGCCCTTATCGAGGTTGGAATTTTAATACTCTCCACCTGGGTGGCGCAGGGGGCGAGAGGGAGGACAGTAAGCTTCTGACACGGACCCTGTCTTATTGCTGATCATTCTATCCCTACCATGTAGGCACACAACTGTACACTCATTATGTATTAGTGAGCGGCGAACATCCATATGATTATAATCTCTGAGCAGAATCAGGCCAACGGCCAACTGTGAACTGGTCCCAAAGTACCTTCTGGACCCAAACTTCATGGACCCTCACTCCTCCCCTTGCCCAGGGGTCTTGACTTGGGTATCACCTGGGCTGATTCTTGAGAGAAAAACCAGGTATGAAGGAGGCCTGGATAGCACAGCAAGGTTTGGTGCTTTTGCTACATGGGTCGTTTTTCACTCAACTGGTCTGGCTGCAGGGGTCGGGCGGGCAGTACTTTTCTTAGGGACACCCAGGGGTCAGCTGAGCAGAGTAGAAGCCAAGTGCTTGAAGGAACACACGAAGGAGAACACCCCTAAGAAAGAAAGGCCCCCAAGAAGCCAAACTGTCCTAGAAAAGAGAGACAACCACCACGGCTTGGTTCTTGAATATGTATTTTTTACTGAAAAAATCATTCATAAATTAACATACAAAAATGTACAAACACATGAGTAAATAATGTAATGACAAAGGACTATCTTTGTGAAAAGTGTTTTTTTTTTTAAAACATCTTTAGATTTCAGTGCAAAAGTGTACCCCTGGCACCTCTTAAAACATAAGAACAAGCTAAAAAAAACCAACCACAAAACGTAGTGATGGAAATAAGCTAGCTACGTTCAATGTCATCGTCAATGGTGAGTGGATACAATCAATACATGTAGCTGTTGCTCAGTTATTGTCTGTGGTAGAGGAGCTCCAACAAGAGCCCCTGTAATGTCAAGATGAATATTTCTGCAAATAACTGCATCCCCCCAAAAAAGTATGAAAGGAGAAGCGTTTCCCTGTCCGCAAGAGTCAAAAACAAGAATGATTGAAGGGGTCAGCCATCAGTAGCCTTAAAGAATTTCAGCTGCCTAAGTATGCACAAGGTCACATTTGGTTATTGTTCTTCTTTTTTGTTTTAACATGAGAATTCCACACCATTAACAGCCCTCGGGCCTGGCTGTATGCTTTAACACTGTAGTTCCCCACACAATACTCAGCTTGGTGGGTAAACGACTAACAGTGCACAGTAAGAGATTTCACACTAATGACACCAACTTACACATGGTTGCCAAGATAACTGAAGTGACCTCAGGAGACCTTTCCTTTTTGTCCTCAATACATTTTCTTTTTGAAATCAGGTGTTAGCCTTTTGCCAACATTGGTGGTAAATATGTTAACAACAAAAAAAAAAAGCTTCAAATAAGATCACTTTACAACACTGCCAAGTATCAGGCAGTCTGTCCTGGCCAATTCTTCCAAATGGCATCATAGTTCTGTCACACTGAAAGCAGCTCAGCCTTCAGTGACGTCAGCTGGAGGAAAGGAGAACAGGGGAGAAGGGTGAAAAGCCCAAGGACAGCGCAGAGGTCAGGGGGGTGCGGGGTGGGCTGTGAGGGGGTTGTGCAGGGGGGTATGGGGGGGCTGTGAGGGGGGAGTGCAGGGGGGTATGGGGGTGGGCTGTGAGGGGGGAGTGCAGGGGGTGCGGGGTGGGTTGTGAGGGGGGTGCGGGGGGGCTGTGAGGGGGGAGTGCAGGGGGGTGCGGGGGTGGGCTGTGAGGGGGGAGTGCAGGGGGTGCGGGGTGGGTTGTGAGGGGGGTGCGGGGGGGCTGTGAGGGGGGAGTGCAGGGGGGTGCGGGGGTGGGCTGTGAGGGGGGAGTGCAGGGGGTGCGGGGTGGGTTGTGAGGGGGTGCGGGGGGGCTGTGAGGGGGGAGTGCAGGGGGGTGGTGCGGACAGAAAGCGGAAAATAATCTTTATTGCTATATGCACCATACATCAAAGGAAAACCAAACAAAGTCTGTAATGTTCCCTCGTGAAGGTCTTTTAAAGCACGAACGTCTCAAATTCTTTTAAAACCTATGATACAACTTACTGGCATTTTCAAGGGCGGCGGCAGCCTGCTCTCTCATATGAGCCAGTAAGAACTCTGCAATGCAATTGATTTTCTAAATATCACTCTGTTCTTCAAAAGAACAAAAATGTGAACGAAAACAAGGCCTGGCCCATCACTCCCACAGCTTGTGGGGATCATATGTCCATGGAGCCAACACATGCAATGGAAAAACCCCAACCCACACATGTGTACACAAATATATCCCTACACGCACATCCATGTAAACCATGAAAATTAAGCAAGTTGAAGGCAAACAAGGCAATTAAAAAAAATACTAAGTACTCTTCAGAAAGTACTCCCAATCACAATATATAAATATGTTTTATGGAATAGGAGAGGACAAAACTGGCATTTTTCAGAATTCTGCAGAAGTCAGCAGGGACTGTGAGTTAAGGGATTTGGCTCAGGGGAAAAACAGAGAGGCACAAATTCAAATGCAATTTAGAATCTGACTTCAGAGAGCACACGGGGTGTGAGGAGAGCTCAGCTCCTGCACCCTGGAGCTTTGTTAGTCTAACTGCAAAAACTCTGATTCGGGCAGCCTGGACCCCAGCTGACCCACAGCACACAAGTGTCACCGCTCCTGGCTGCGTTCTCCACCATTCGACTGCTCATTAGTTCTATACACTGATTACAATGTTTCCAGAAACCAAAAAAAAGGGGGGGGGAGAAGGGAATATTAGGAGGAATCACTGAAGCTAGTTGGTAATTTAGGCACAGGTTTCAAAAATTATGACTATGTTCCACAAGAGCAAATATTAAATTAAATTAAAATGAAGAGGGGGTGGGGAGGAATGCCATCAGCCGTCTGCTCTGTCTGATGATGAAAGGAGCAGGGCATGCGCGGGGAGCCTCCCCGGAAGGGTCTGCTCTGAGCAGGGAGCGCCCCTGCAGTAGGAAGGCAGCCTCCCGGTCAGCAGAGGGCTGCGGAGAGCACATCCACCCGACAGGGGAGAACCCAGGTCAGCAGAAGGCTGCGGAGAGCACATCCACCCGACAGGGGAGAACCCAGGTCAGCAGAAGGCTGCGGAGAGCACATCCACCCGACAGGGGAGAACCCAGGTCAGCAGAGGGCTGCGGAGAGCACATCCACCCGACAGGGGAGAACCCAGGTCAGCAGAAGGCTGCGGAGAGCACATCCACCCGACAGGGGAGAACCCAGGTCAGCAGAAGGTTGCGGAGAGCACATCCACCCGACAGGGGAGAACCCAGGTCAGCAGAAGGCTGCGGAGAGCACATCCACCCGACAGGGGAGAACCCAGGTCAGCAGAAGGCTGCGGAGAGCACATCCACCCGACAGGGGAGAACCCAGGTCAGCAGAAGGCTGCGGAGAGCACATCCACCCGACAGGGGAGAACCCAGGTCAGCAGAGGGCTGCGGAGAGCACATCCACCCGACAGGGGAGAACCCAGGTCAGCAGAGGGCTGCGGAGAGCACATCCACCCGACAGGGGAGAACCCAGGTCAGCAGAAGGCTGCGGAGAGCACATCCACCCGACAGGGGAGCAGAAGGTTGCGGAGAGCACATCCACCCGACAGGGGAGAACCCAGGTCAGCAGGAGACTGCGGAGAGCACATCCACCCGACAGGGGAGAACCCAGGTCAGCAGGAGACTGCGGAGAGCACATCCACCCGACAGGGGAGAACCCAGGTCAGCAGAAGGCTGCGGAGAGCACATCCACCCGACAGGGGAGAACCCAGGTCAGCAGGAGACTGCGGAGAGCACATCCACCCGACAGGGGAGAACCCAGGTCAGCAGGAGACTGCGGAGAGCACATCCACCCGACAGGGGAGAACCCAGGTCAGCAGGAGACTGCGGAGAGCACATCCACCCGACAGGGGAGAACCCAGAGCAGCGTCGGGGCGGTGATCCTGGAAGAAGGGGGTGGGTGGGGCCGGAGGGAGCTGCCAGGGACAAAGATTGGACTATTGTGTTCTTTTGTGACATGCCCTAAATCCACTCCCTTCCAAAGTGACAGAAATTTGGGAGATGGAGTCTTCCATTGTTTTTTAACTGAGTTCCTGCATTTGCCAACCAAATAAGTGATCTAATAATATAAATCCTCAGTTTGAATTGAAGCCAGCTATAAAATTAAATTTAAAAAAGGCATTTTACACGGCTTATTTACAATTATACTTCTTCAAGAAGTGATTATTACATGTCTATTTATCTTCCCCAATCCCTCCCCTCCACCCTCAATCCCCACCCAAAGCAGGTAATTTTTTGTAAAAAAATGAAACCAAAGAGAACACCAGAGATGAAGAATGGTGTGTGGAGTTTCATTTGCTCTTCCTAAAACACAGCTGCCCTGTGGTGGGTTTGCCTCTCTGCTCCAAAGGCCATTCGCAGGAACAGGCTCTGGGGCAGGCCCACGGCGGATCACAGTTCCGGCTCCGAAGATTGTGGCTAAGGGTGACGTTGGGTAGGGGACGGGGAGAAGAGCAGCAGGACAGACATCCGTCTTGTGGAAATCGAAAGCTAGTCCTGAAAAGAAGCCCCTGAGCTGACCCCTCAGTCCCAGCGGGTCCGACAGTGAAGGCGTTTTGTGCGTGTCCTCTGCTCACATTTTCCCTTGGACCCTGGGATCCTTCATTGGACACGGCATTTCTACTTCTCTTCCTATGTGGAGCCCAAGACATCTCATCAGGCTGCTTTCTCGGTGGTGGTGGGTAAAGCAAACATAGATTCTCTCCTTATCTCAGTACTCGGTCACCTGAGCCAGCTCGGGTGTCAAGTTGACAGTAATGTTTTTATACAAGGCGTCATATGTGATGTTTGCAAAGTAGTTCAAGTTGTTGAGGCCGTCCAGCCCCTGCCGCTCTTTGGACTTCCTCAGCAGAGCATACCTGTTGATGCAGAGAACAGAGGCAGCTCTGAGCAAGGGTCCAAGCTCCTCACAACAGAGGACGGAGCAGGGCAGACCACAGGAGCATGCGCATGAGGTGACCAGCCATTCAGTTACTCTATGCTAAATGTTGTCATTATTATTAGCAACACCTCCTATTTCATGCCACATGCTTTACTTATTACATATTTCATTCAATGCATCTACCCCTTAAGCAAACAAGGAGACCAAGGTTCATGACGTTGGATGACTTGCCCAAGGTTAGTGAGTGGGCAGTGGGCGTAAGGTGCTGACGCATCAGATGGGAAGGCTCAGAGTCTGTATTCAGTGCCCTGTTACCCCATGAAGACACAGTTCACACGGTCAGAAACGGCTCTCCAGAGAGCAGTCCTCCCCACCCCCACCCCGGTTAAATTAACAAAAGACAAAGAGCCACTCTTGAAAATGCAGAAATGTCACTCTGTCCACACGCCCCAACGAGCCCAACCTGGGATTTACATGTTGAAAGCAGAGAGGGTATTAAAGCAACTGCCACCACACGCACAGAAGCCCAGCGACACCCTCCAGGACGCGAGCTTGCAGAAGGTGCCCACTCTGCTGCGTCACGTTGGTGTAAGCCAGAGACCTGACCCGTGTGGACGCTGCCCCACTCTCTGAAGGCTACCGAGGAGATTTCAAGGCTTAACGTGCAGAATGAGCGATTTCCTTAAAAGATCTTACAATCAAAGTTTTCACCAAGTCTGATTTCACCGTTAAACGTCTGTCTCAAAGTTAAATTAAAACATGCACGGAACTACAGAACAGCTGTCAGAACAGAAAGCTGGAGAGAGACTGGAGAGTAGGACGAGGGTTGTAACAGGCTCTGGGACATCTGGAAATGCGAAGCATAGAGGATATTTGCAAGAGAAGCAAATAAATGGCACCAACCTTCCAAGAAATTGGACTTCTCCTCGGTGATGATGAGGAATGGACTTGTACTTCCCCGTGTCACCTTCCGGCCGGCTCACAGAATAGCCAGCATTCTGCACTCTGTCCGAGACAAAGAGAACATTCAGGTAAAATGATCAAGTCCTACGGGTGCCAAAACCTAGGCGGAGGTCCAGAACCCCAAGTTGAACAGAACTTCCTCTACATCTAAGTATTCAATTGCCTAGATCCTCTGGATAAAATTCATGATTTTAGAAAAGAAATCTATAATACAAAAAAGTTTTGAAAAAAAGAAAACAAATTCGAAATTTTTGAGTGTAAGAACTGACATGGGTTCTCAGTGACAGGTCCCGAACAGGTGAGTGCACACCCACTCCCTCTTGCTGGCTTGCTTGGGTCCCATGCAAAATATCTTTCTCATGGGTGGATAGCCCTTTCCCTTCCGTAAGCCACCACGAAGCAAGTCAACAAAGTCAGAGTTGTGTTTTCCCTGCTTACGCAGAACTATGTCTCTGCCCACCTCTCCCATCACTTCAGAGATGAACGAATTTACATGACAATCTCTACATGTAAAACTTCACAATTTATAAAAAGTCACTATGAGGGAAACAGAATTTAGAAAAGGTGTTCAGAATATTATCCTAATATGATAAAGGTATGCTTTCCCAAGCTGGGTCTGCTGGGAACTTAATGGGGCTCTAAGAAATCATTAACAGACTTTGGATTCTATGTAAAATTAATGGTCATTTTCGTATTATTTCAATATCCTTCTGACTCTGAATTACACTCTCATTTGATAAAGTATACATGGAATGCCCACTGTGTGCCTAGAACTATGCAGGATGCTGAAGGGAAGCTAGCCACTGTTCCTGCACTGAACTACCCCCAGCCCCATCCCCACCCTGAGCTGGGGCTGGAGAGAGGTGAGAATTGTGACAGATGTCCCTGGAGAGATGAACTGGCTGCAAGGAGCAGGCAAACCAGTTAAGGGTATGGAAACGCTCTTCATCCCCCCCAGGTTCCTAGGAACCCTAAATTAGAAGGTCAATGCTTTATCCACTGCACCACCACAGGTCAGTAAATTAGAAGGATGAGATGCCACGTTTACCTATCAGATGGAACAAGAACTGTCCGGAGCTGCTCTGTCCAGTGCAGTAGCCACGAGCCACTTGTGGCTACTGCAGGGCTAAAACGTGGCCACAGTTCTAAGGTTGCTTATTTCCAGTGCCGGCAGGGGTATAAGGAAAGGCGCACGCTGATGCGCCATTGGTCAGGAGCTTTTTGTAATCTTTTTTGAAGGAAAATTTGGCAATAACCATCAAAACTTAAAGTACAGGCCTGACCTGTGGAGGCGCAGTGGATAAAGCATCGACCTGGAATGCTGAGGTCGCCGGTTCGAAACCCTGGGCTTGCCTGGTCAAGGCACATATGGGAGTTGATGCTTCCAGCTCCTCCCCCCTTCTCTCTCCCTCTCTCTCTCTTTCTCTCTCCCTCTCCTCTCTAAAATGAATAAATTAATTTAAAAAAAACTTAAAGTACATTTACTTCTTGACTCTACAGTTCCACAATTAGGAATTTAATCTAAAGATATAGTTGCACATGTGAATAAAGAATGTTCAAGATGTAAATGACAACAAGAGATGATTAATATAAATTACGGTGTATGTACAAAAAGGAATACTGTGCAATTATTAAAAATAATAAAGTGTTCTCACTACATTAACATGGTGGGAGGTGAGAAGGGATGTGCCTGAGTTGCGTATATATGAATAGAAAGAAGTCCAGACATGGAAACAACCAAAAAGCCCGTCAATAGATGACTGGATAAAGAAGATGCGGCACATATACACTATGGAATACTACTCAGCCATAAGAAATGATGACACTGAATCATTTACAGCAAAATGGTGGGATCTTGATAACATTATACGAAGTGAAATAAGTAAATCAGAAAAAACCAGGAACTGCATTATTCCATACGTAGGTGGGACATAAAAGTGAGACTAAGAGACATTGATAAGAGTGTGGTGGTTACGGGGGGAGGGGGGAGAGGGAGAGGGAAAGGGGGAGGGGCACAAAGAAAACTAGATAGAAGGTGACAGAGGACAATCTGACTTTGGGTGATGGGTATGCAACATAATTGAACGACAAGATAACCTGGATATGTTATCTTTGAATATATGTATCCTGATTTATTGATGTTGCCCCATTAAAAGAATAAAATTATTAAAAGAAAGAAAGAAAGAAAGAAGTCCAGAAAAAAACAGCTTGTTAAAATGGCTACTTCCTGAGAATGAAACAGGATGGCAATGGGACTGAGACTTACACTCTTTCCATTATGCACTTTTGTATCACAGGAACGTTTATCAGCAAACATTACTTCGTAATTAACAGCCAACACATACTTTCTTTTTAAAAGTCAAGTTAAAAGTAAACAGATACAAGGTGGCAATTCTTTTGCTTATTCATTCCTTAAGTTACTATGTACTTACTCCTACAAATATTAGTTTTCACTACTCACAGGATTTTTCACACATACTTGTTGTAATACAAGCCTTATCTGACAGCACGGATAAATCTGTGCTCACAGCACTAACATTCGAGCCCTGGTTTGGAGAGGTTTCAGTGAAATGTGCTGAGTGGAAAACACACACCAGGTTTCAAAGATTTAGTAAGAAAAAAACCAATGTCAAATATTTCATTCACCTTTTGTATTGATTACAGGTCGAAATGATACTGTTTCGGATACATTGTGATAAATAGATTGTTAACATATTTTGTTAGTATAGTAAAATTAATTGGACCTCTTTTTCTCTTTTAACCTTTTGAAAGGTGGTTACTAGAACATTTTAAATGGCAAATGTGGCCTGTATTCTATTCGTGTAGGGACGGCACTGGTCTGGGGAGTAAAGAAGCATTTCCAGAGGAGCCCAGAAGAAGGGTGGTACCTGTTCCACAGGTCATCGTCCTCTCCGCCCCAACCCCAGAAAGCGTTAGGAAAGCCATTGATTTTCCGAAATTGTTCCACTGTTAAGCCGCTCACTCCGCCAAAGAACTCAGTGTAAGGAAGCCTAAAAGGAGATGGATAGCGTCAATCTTCCATGCATTAAAGGGTGATTTTCCTCCAGAGCAGGCCAGCTCACTGGAGAACTCTGTCTTAAGAAAAACAATGCTCTCTGTGCTACTGCCCTGAACCATCTGAAATTGGTTCCTTGTGCTGAGGTGCGTCAACCTGAGTAGCTCATTGAACATGTTTTGTAACAGGTTTACTAAGACATAACTGAAATGCCATATAATTTACCCATTTCAAGTGCATAATTCAATGATTTTTAGTGTATTCAGAGTTGTGTAACCATGATCACAATCAATCTGAATACATTTCATTACCCCCAAAAGAAGCGTTGTACCCATTAGCAGGTACTCAACTCCTTGTATCCCCAACCCCCCCAACCCCATGCAACCACTCTTCTTCTTTCTGTTTCTATAGATTGGCCTACAGGGGGTCCTCGGATTACAACAGTCTCAACATACAACATTTCGAGTTTATGACCTTCACTCCCATAAAAACTTAAAAAATTGAAACGTGAATGCTTTGGCTGTTATGGATGCCTTGCAATGCTATAGGCAGGTTTTGGAAGAGAAGTCATCAATCTTCCAGACAAGCCTGGAACAATTCTTTAAGGCAGAGAGGGCTGAAACAGATCCTGTACCCTCCACGTCAGCTGCTTCTCGAGATGAAACACCTGTAGTGCAGGTAGGATCATCCCCAGCGTCTCCTGCATGTTCCCGAGGCAATCCTGACTCACCTGACCCAATGTCTCCAGCACCTTCTGCAGGTTCTCCTGCCTCTCCAGCTTCCTCCTCCCAATAGGTCCCTCTCTCCCACCTTGCAATGCCCCTTCCAGTGTGCAAGCCAACCACAGGAATAAAGGTAAGGAATTTTTTTATACTCATTTTTTTCTGTTACTACAGTACAGTATATTTATGTCCTTTTCTTTTTTCTGTGGCTGAGTTGTGTTTTGATGTTCTAGATTATGATTTTACAACTGTGTTATGATAGGTAAGTGACTTAGGGTAGGGTGTGTTTCGACTTACACCAAAATTCGGGTTATGTCACTGACAAAGGAATGGAACTGTGTTGTAACCTGAGGACCTCCTGTATTCTGGTTATTTCTTATAAATGAAATCATGTAATATGTTGTCTTTTGTAACTAGTTTCTTCCATTTAGCATGTTTTCAAGCTTCATCCACATTGTTGCATGTATCAGTACTTCATTCCTTTATGCTGGCAAACAGAAGTCCACTGTGTGATCTACTATATTTTGTTTATCCATTCATAAGCTGATGGACATTTAGGGTGGAGCTAACTAGATTTGCTATCTTGGCATCGCTCACCATCATTTTAAATTTAACTTCTTTAATTATGAGGCAATGATACTCACAGATACATATACTTATCCAATTTGGTTGCAAAATGCCTTGGCATCTGTCCACATCCATAGTAGTTACGATCACTTTCTGGTATATGATCCACATCATGAAAAATAAGACAGTCCCAGTCCAAGTCCTTCATTGCTTCTTGAAAACCCACATTGAAAAGCATGGCTCGATTAAAGGGTTGGGTGCCAACCTAAAAAGAAGCAGAACTTGATTTTTAAAAGGACTCTTGGAGCAGTCGCTGCTGCCTTGGCCCTGCCTAAAGGAAAGTGTACTACAGCCGGCTGGGAAAGGTCACTGGGCAGGAAGGGAGATGGGTCTAGCACCACTCGTCACTGACTCACAAGCCACCTGACCTCTAGCCTTGACTTCCCTAGAAATAAAAGGGGTGATAATGATAACCCATGCTTCTCTCCCAAGGTTGTTATAAATGCATACAGATTTAGATTACCCAGACCCAGCCATGAAGGCAGAGAGGAACATATTGCCGTTTCTATTTACAGCTCCTTATCATAAGGGGGATTTCCTGGAGCCTGAAGACGCCACCCAAAGCAGCTCTAGCAAAACCACCATACAAGAGGCCTTTGTTCAAGGGTAAACAAAGTTCCACCCTGGACTCAAATCTGCAGTACTGATTGAGCAACATTTCAAAGAGGAGCCCAGCATTGCTCTCTGTTCCCCCCCCCAGCTCGGGGTGACTCATAAGCTTTCCTGACTCTTCACACTGAAGATGGATTAGCTTGAAGCACTGACTGCTGCTGCTGCAGAAGAAAGGATAGCAAAGAAGGGACCGACCACTCACCTGCTCGATTACATAAAATGCAAACCGCAGGCGCTGGCGCTGAAGCATAGGAAGCAGGTGTTTGAGCAGGACTGGGAGGTGCTCGTGGCGGTTCCGGAAGGGGATGAGGATCGCCACCTGGAGGGGTCACAGCAAAAGAGAGCACCTGTTGTTAGTCCCCTCAACCTCTGCAGGATTGGTGACCATCTCTGGGGAGTAGGGCTGGGAGACTGCCTTATCCTCAACTTCCTCTAAAGGAAGCTGGCGAGTCGACTTGAAAGTAAATGGACCTTGTTCTTACACACGCCTCTGTGCACATAGCGGGCCTGCTGAGTGCATTCATTCTAGCCCACACCCCAGAGGAAGACTTATACTCTACAGTGACCCAGTAGTCAGATATATAAATGTACAAGTAAACTATGTTTCACAACACAGTACCTCCCCTTGCAACATGTAATGCACTTTAACACAGACAGCTATTTAACAATGGTCGTTAAATTGATCTTACATTCTAGCAATGGACTGGAGTGGGATCTGTTCCAGACCTGCCCTGATCACTGCTGCACCACAGCCACCTCACAGGGCTGCCACAGGATAAGCACCTTAACATTCTCAGGGTCAGGCTAGCTAGCCACTTTTTACTCCACTAAACGCATGGTAACAATAGTGAGTAAGGCATGAAGCACTGAACTTGTGAAGACGGCTTCTGTAAACGTGTTGGGAGAGACCAACCAACGCTTCCCCATCCTCCCACCCCCACGTAGCCAAGTCCTGTAAGAAAGACAAAAAGGTCCTGCTCAGTCATTGGAACAATGCAAATCTCCTGGCTACAGAACAGTTCTAAGGAAACCCATTCTTCTAAAATATTCCCACCAGATGCAAATACTTTTCATCAGATAGTAGGAAGCAAATTATGAAATATCATAGTCAGTGAGCCCCGTGGTGATCTGAAATGACAGCAAGTCCCAGGCGGGCCTCCCAGCAGCCGGGGTCTGACCCCGCTCCCTACCTTCCACCGGGGCACGCAGTCGGAAGGCGTCCAGTGGCCTCCGAGCTTGATGTCTGGGTCTTTGGAGAAGAGTTCATGAATGGTATCCATTCCGATTTCACTCATGTTTATATCTATTGGGCCCTCTGAACAGAGAAAGAGAGAGAAAATTAAGAGGCAGAAAACGATATTCTTTCCCCTTTGCCCAAGGTTTTAATCTCTGGAGAAGTTTAACGCTGTTTCTGCTTATTGCGTTTCTAACAGAGATGGAAGTCCCCCTCTGCTTTCCCACTCGCTGCATTTCAGCCCATCACTCTTACTGGGTAAAGCAGCAAATCAAGATACTAAGACTTCAGAGTTCTGCTTCTGCCTCGGGGGGAGAAAGAAATTAAGACCAAGTAAAGCAGCAGGTGAACTTCTCGAAGAGGAAGGAGAGCAGCGGCTGAGCGTGGAGGCACCTCTGCGCGCTCCGGAGCCGAGTGCAGAGGCACCGTCCCAACTGATTTACCAGGGACCCTTGCTCATGTCCAAACTGAGAACGTGCATCACCTCCGACTTAAAAGAAGAGGACCTAAGATACAGAAAAGATGTGACACTCTGTTGTCACTGCTTTAAGTTACACCTGGGATTCAGAAAAAGAAGGGAAAAAGATCCAAGGATGTTTTTTTAACTAGCACTTTGTTAAGAATATAACTTCTCTCTTACCAAACAGGCTATATAATTGATGTAAGATTTATACTAAAAGACAAAGCTGGTTGCTTAAGCCAGTGGTTGGCAAACTGCGGCTTGCGAGCCACACGCGGCCCCTCAGCCCCTTGATTGTGGCTCTTCCACAAAATACCACGTGCAGGCGCTACCTCAATAAGGAATGTACCTACCTATATAGTTCAAGTTTAAAAAATTTGGCTCTCAAAAGAAATTTCAATCGTTGTACTGTTGATATTTGGCTCTGTTGACTAATGAGTTTGCCGACCATTGGATACTGTCTCTAGGATGTCCTGACAGACCCCAAGTTACAAATGAGGGTGCATGTGGCCAAGAAAAGAGGGAAAAATGTAGAATATGGCACCAAGAACACAGACAACCTTGCGGAGGGGCCGAGGACGAGTCAGCAGCTTCCACAGGCCCTGTTTCCACTGGCAGGGAGGCGTTGATGTTCTCTACACAGGTAGACACACGGAGAGAACAAGAACACTCACCCTCTCATTTTAACCAAGTAAAAACACGGCAGTTTTAAAGGCAGAGGAAGATACACGAGAGCTCTACTCACTCATGGAAGGGAGCCTCTCGGGACAGGTGTGGTTTGCAAAGTAGGTGAAGTCTTCAGGAAGAAAAGTTGTGGTCTGTAGGAAGGTTTCACTGTGGTTCAAGTCCAGAAGATAATCTAGAGAGGTTAAAAAAAAAAAAAGGCAACTCAGTCGGGTACATGGGATCAATTCTGCAATTCTCAGGTGTCTACCAAGGACGTTTTTTATTCAGACATCATTTTTGTGATGCAGGACTTGGGACCAACTTTTCACACAGCTACAAATTTTAACCCATCAATAAAAATGTTAACCATGGGATAGTATTTTAACCAGTGTTTTTATTCGTATTGATATTATAGCTTTTTATGCATTCAGGTTACAGTCAAATAACTCCACAATATAATTATAAAAACAGCACCCCCCTCAATACCTTATTCTCAAAGGAACTAGTCTCACTTCTGTTAGCCAACCACCCTCCGTCCATCTGCCTACGCAATTAGTCAGGACGCCTCTGCTGTAGGTCTCATTGCTGGCTTCCCAATACAGGGACGAGGGTTTCCCTCCCTTGCCTCACCAAACACCTCCCCTTTCCACCCTCCAGTCTCCCAACAGTCGTATGTGATAACTGTGGTTAAGACAGTCTTTAGTATTTATATTATAATTCTGTGGATACTCTTCATAGCTGAGAAATGTGGGAAGTTAATGATTACTTTTCCTTCCTTTTCTGCATATTTTTTTCCTGAGTGACTGTCTTGCTTTTCTGTTTTCGCATTTGATACAAAGTAATGACTGACCCGACACCATGCCCTTGACCACTGCATTTCCGTTTAGGACATTCTCAGGCATCAGGTACTCTCCAACGTCATCCTCCAGGGACGCTCCAGTGCCTCGGTCCCCCTCCCATTGGCACTGGTTTTCCTTTGTCCCTGCCGTGCAGATGCTGTCCTTGGTTCCTTTTCCTCAGCGTCCTGGAGACTCCTTTTATCTCTTTGCAGTACTGAACCGCATTTTTCCCAAGTTCAATTTCTCCCTTTTTCTAACTCGGTGGAGCACATCCTCTCAGTCAGTGTTTTTCAACTGCTGGTCTACGGAATTAACCACCCTGTTGCTGTATGATTATAGACCCAATGATCTTAGTCAAATTTGTTTATGTTCAGGGTGATTTCTGCCTTAGCAATCAAACTAATACAGTGAATCCTTTTATACGGGCACAGGGCTGCCTACTCTACAAGTACTCAGAGGACAAAACACAATGAGAAGCAACTTGCAGAGAATTTTAATAGTCTCGTAACAGGGGATGGAGGAAACAGAATGCTTTGTCTTTTTTAGTTACAGTTTTCTTGAAAAACACTAAGCCTGCATTTATATAAAGACATAAACTAAGTCAGCATTAACCCCAAAGGTAAAATTAGCCCGAAGTACTTAGCTCACACATGCAAACCTGTCCTAAGTACAGCCTGTTCTGAAAGTATTAATACTTTAAAAAGCTATGTCAGGAAGCTCCAATACTAATCATTACTCTGGGTAATTCTGATTTTGCTTCTTAATTACACGCGCGCACACACACACACGCACACTCACACACACTTCTCCTTAAAATAGCATCCTGGAAATTACATTTTCCTAGAAGGCAAAGAAATTCCCACAGGTATTATAATAAGCATTTTCACAAACGAATCAACAAAAACAGAAGAAAATAATAATCCTGGGTAATGACAGAACCAAGCCTTGGAGCTACAGCCTAAACAAGGAAGTAAAAACAAAAACAAAAAACATGTGAGAGACGAAAAAAACACTAATCCTAGTGTTCCTTTTTTTTTTCGAGTGGTCTTCCACAAACTTTTTATTTATTTTATTTTATTTGTCCATTTCAGAGAGGAGAGACCAAAACGGGGGGGGGGGGGGGGGAGACACAGACAGGAAGCATCAACTCTCATATGTGCCTTGACCAGGCAAACCCAGGGTTTCAAACCGGCAACCTCAGCATTCTAGGTCGATGCTTTATCCACTGCGCCACCACAGGTCAGGCTAGTGTTCCTACTTTTGAGGTTTTAGAGACACAGATAAATTCCTTCCTACTTCCTTCAAACACTGATATAATAAGCCTGGTAGCAACCACCTGGAACAAAACATGACAAAACAAAACACCACATATATTTTTCTCCTAGTTATTATCAATAATTAACAGTGCCATTAAAAAATAAAATCTTTAAGCCTGACCAGGCGATGGTGCAGTGGATCGAGTATTGGACTAGGATGCGGAGGACTCACATCCAAAATCCTGAGGTTGCCGGCTTGAGCATAGGCTCACCAGCTTGAGCACGGGGTCGCTGGCTTTAGCGTGGGATCATAGACATGACTTCATGGTCGCTGGCTCGAGCCCAAAGGTCACTGGTTCGAGCCCAAGTTCATTGGTTTGAACAAGGAGTACCTCACTCTGCTGTAGCCCCCCCCCCCCCGTCAAGGCACATAGGAGAAAGCAATCGATGAACAACTAAGGTGCCACAATGAAGAATTGATGCTTCTCATCTCTCTCCCTTCCTGCCTGTCTGTCCCTATCTGTCCCTCTCTCTGACTCTGTGTCTCTGTCAAAAAAAAATTAAAAATCTTCAAATACACAACTCCTAACTGAGGGAAAAAAAACCACCCTAACTCCTAATTTCCTCATTTCTAATTTTAAGTTCTAGAAATAAAATTTTTAAAGAAGTGGACAAGGCAGAGGTCACTGACTGCTCACGATCTGGTAAACTGCATGGTTACTGCGCAACTGGGTCCTCCTGCCCAGCCGCCTAGAAATGAGTGGACTGTACTAGACACTGCTCAGGGGAAGCAAACCCCAATGCTTTACTCTTCTCACGCAGGGACTTACTGAACGAAGAAACTGCTGAAAAGAAAAAAGACCAGCTTGCTTAATGTCCATGGCCAGGGCTTTACATTTTCATTTAAATCGAATCTATTTCAAATCAAGACATGTTCTTCCAGCGAGGGAGGCAGAAGGAAGGGCAAAGGCGGCAGCTGTTTCTACATTTATAAACTGGGAGAACAGCTGACATCCTTCCTATCTACAGATTCAAATGGCTGCTTATTCAACTTCATTCCATACTAATGGTTTGGAGCTTTGGTTGCACATTAGAATCATCTAGAAGCTTTTAAAACCCTGAATGTCCAGGCTATGCCCCAGGCTAATTGCTAATTAAGTAAGAACCTCTGGGAGAGCACGGTATGGCATCAATATTTTTTAAAGCCCCCCTCAACCCGGGGGAAGGAAGTAGAAAGTTTAGCTGTGTCTCTGAAACCAGTGCAGTCAGGAGTGACATGACCATGCCTCTATGAAGTGCGTGGAAAATCTGCTTTCTTCCTTATATTGCCAAATCTAGTTGAGCAGAGTCTGGGAAGTGCTGACCAAAAGATTCCAGAAACAACCACCACTTTTCCCTCCCATTGAGAAAAAAACAAACACTTGTCTTTCTGCTTAAAAAATATAGAAATTTTTATGTGCTAGAAGATGTTATGGGGGGCAATATCTGTAAAATATAAAAAAATTAGTATTTTTTAAGAGTTGGCATTCGTAAGGCCAACTACCTGCGGGAGAGTTGACATAAACAAGACTGTGGACTGACTGAGCATCTAAAAACCAGAAAGAAGTTAGGAACATCTATGTACAGAATAGATTTCAATGTGCACTGGCAGGGACACTTCATTTTATCTGCTTATGGCAACAGACATTTTTCTGAGTATGTGACGGGGGTGGGGGCGACAGTGAGAGGTTTGTGTGCACAGTCTTGATCTCCCGAAGAACATTCTTATTAGACATTCGCCACTTTAGCTTTCCAGGATAAAGAAAACTAGCATTACTTAAATGTCACAGTAAGCTTTTCGGCTACACTTGGCCTAATGAAGGCCTTTGAGTGTGGGTGTGGGCCACAGCACTACTTACAGGGTGGGGCAGGAGCTGGCAGACAGCCTTAGTCCAGGCTAAGACCACAGAGCTCCTGGTGGGAGTGGCTGGGTCAAAGGTGACAGTCACCTGGCCATCTCAGCAGCCTGAGACCCAGAACACCCTCTGACTGTGCTAGGCAGAGAATTGGTTTGAAATGAATAAAAATCATAGCTTTCACCAGATACAATTCCAGTGAAATATTTCTTCTTTAACAGTTACCCGCTAAGGCCTGACCAGGTGGTGGCACAGTGGATAGAGCATCAGACTGGGACGTGGAGGACCTAGGTTCGAGACCCCGAGGTCGCCAGCTTAAACGCGACCTCATCTGGTTTGAGCAAGGCTCACCAGCTTAGACCCAAGGTCGCTGGCTTGAGCAAGGGGTTACTCGGTCTGCTGAAGGCCCACGGTTAAGGCACATATGAGAAAGCAACCAATGAACAACGAAGGTGTCGCAACGAAAAACTGATGATTGATGCTTCTCATCTCTCTCTGCTCCTGTCTGTCTGTCCCTATCTATCCCTCTCTCTGACTCTCTGTCTCTGTAAAGAAAAACAAAAAAAAAAAAACAGTTACCCGCTAAGGATATACCAATAATATAGAAGCCAATGGAGATGGTAAAGTCAGAATTAGGTTACAACATTTATAATGTGTTTTCTTGTTAAATCTATCCACTCACTCACTCAAAAATCATTTACTGAGCGTCCCCTATGTTCTAAGCAGAGTACAAGGTACTAGGGATAAACAGTGACAGTGGCCATGAGGGCGCCGCTGGGACTCAAAGGCCAGCAATTCCCAACTCCACTGCTGCATGAAGTCTTCGCACTCCTGTACGCTTCAGCCCTTCACCCCTAACTGGGGATGCAGTAGTTACCGTACTGAGTTCTTGTGAGGAGTCTGTGGGATAGTGCAAGTGAAGCATCTAGCATAATAATGTAGCCCCCAACAGCAAAGACTTTTAATTTATAAGGGAAATCACATCACAACAAATTCAACACAAAATGGATGATTAACTGTTTTAACCAGAGAGATAATAGAAAGACTTATTTTGGTGTATAATTTAAGAAATGCATGCAAAATCAAATAAGAACGAGTCGCTGGATATGCTTTTCAAGGTCACATGACATTTCTGTGCTCAGTTTTCAAGGACAACAGCCCTCCGGGAACTAGTGAGATCCTGTGTTCAAGACCAGCAGCGGTGTAAAAATGGTGTCCCGCTGTGTGCCCCTCTGACTGCTCAAAGAGAACAGACTACCTCACCAAGTGCCCAGAAAGAAGTCCTAGCTAGCATCATCTAACCTTGGAGAGGCATGGATAAATGTCACAACACTAATGTTCCTAATTTATCCAGAGTGGTACTGGGCAAAAGCTTTGGAATTATAGTCAAAGGACTCCCTTAGTTCTACCACAGAACCTAAAGCAGCTCTGGGGCGGAGGTCAGGGAAAGTCACATGACCAAGGCTCTGCAACACCCCCAAGATGATTTGTACTATATGTGAAAAATAGAAGCAACATAATATTCTGTCCATCTGATTGGGACACAGTCTAGTCCAGGCATGGCCAACATAGGGATCCGGGCCGCGTAATGAGTTTATCTGGCCCGCGATTAAATTTTTAATATTCTCCACTACTTTAAAATCTCAACTACTCAGAAGCGGAAGTGTCTTTGATTATCGGAAATCGAGATATTTAAGAAGATAGTGATACGTGGAAAAGTGATAGTGACTAACCTAGGGTTAACTTCCAATAACTGATCGAATGGATTCGCAATACTTTTTTTCTTTTAATTCCATTATAAAGATTTACAACTTTTGTACTTGTCTGTATTCAATATGAACTGTTTGACAGCGGCGACGTGAAACCCACATTCTTCTAGGCGGAGTTTGCCAGTGCGTGCCCAAGGTCAAACAACTCGTTATTTTTGTGGTCAAGTGTGCTGAATCAAGTGGCATTGTAGCACAGACAATAGCTGCAGTTGATAACTGAAAACGTGTCCAGGCTGTTTGTAAAACAAAATAATTGTTTTGTTTGCAATATAACCCCTTCAAGCTCATTCTATTAATTAAATATTGTTTCGATTGATTACGATAGTTTGAATATTTATATGGTAGTAATTATATTTTTATTAAAATGTTTATTAAAATAATATTGCATATTAAAATTTTTTCACTCACATTTATTCATAAACATTACATAATAAAATTTTGTTTACTTAAAAGAATCATTTTTGTATTTAACATTATTTAATTTTAATACTTCGTCTGGCTCATGAAAAAAGTTTTCTTTCTAATCTGGCCGGGGGGCGGGGGGGACAAAAACTGTTGGCCACGCCTGGTCTAGTCAAATCAGACAAAGTGCGTTAGGATCATTGGTAAAACCTAATGCCACACACGATGAATTAGGGAACAAGAATGTACTCAAACTTCTCCCATGACTTTGGGGAACTGCCAGGATTCCTCTTCCAGGTATGGTTCAGAGCTCAAGGCAATTTGTCCTGAGACCACAGTTTTGGCTTAAAAGCTCTGAAAAGTCGATCACTTGCTCTTTGCAAACAAAAAGCAAATACCACAGCTTATCTGGTTCGCTTACTATAATTCTTTGTTCCTGCTAAACTAGCCAGCAGGGCAGACTGATAAATTAGGATGTGGTCAAAAAAAATTTTTTTTAGGATGTGGTCAATTTTCAAGATTTAACTTCCCTTCACGAGGCAATGTTTTCTCTTGAGATTCCAAGTATCACAGAATAATTCTCAGTTGCAGTGTTTGCAAAGCAATTTCATATTCTACTGTGAGCTGTGAACTATCTTAGAACTTACTACAGAAGAAGGGAGAATTGATTTGAAGGAAAAAATGTTTTTTAAATATATAATGTATTCTATAATAGTAGGCTTGAGTGAAAGCAGTAAGAAGCCATAGGTAATACTAATCCTCAGTTGAAGAAATGAGGCAAATCATGAATGCTTAGCAGAATAAAATAAAATAAAATCTCAGAATCTATTTTTAAAATGAAAACCATCCCTGGCTAGACTGGACAAGTTTTACAACAGTCCCACTTAACCACCTGGAAATCCTTTGTTCAATTTCTGGAAGAGTTAAAAAGAGACATAAAAAAGACAGCTTTCTCTCAAAGGTAAAGAACTGCCTGTGTATATAGCCTTTTATAAAAATAGTCAAAACCATGATTCAGGAACAAGTTCTTACAATATATTTTAGGCAAGCCATCTAAAGTGTGTTCTTTTTTTCCTCTCTATGTAATTAGTGCTTATAAGATAAGAAAAGCCACAGTAAAAGTTGCAAAGACTTAGGCAGAAATGTTCACTCTTGTGCCCATCACTGCAATGCTTAGCTGAATAGTCTGAAAGCTTTCTTCAAAACTCAATGAATCTGACCACCAGACTAAGCCCCGAGCTGGAGTTAAACCACAGGATGAAACCACACCCGACTGGGAAAGGTAAACCAGGTGACCTAGTCAACAACTTCCAGAAGCTACTTTTATAATTTGTGAAAACTGTCCCAGATGACATGATTGTCATGAAAAGAAAACTTGTTAAGCATTCACAACAAGTCCTGCTGGGTGGGATACATTCAAGCAGAGTCCAATAGGAACGGAGTCAGAGCACCTCTTCCTGTGTGGCAACCAGGCTCCATTAGCTTTAAAAACATGGAGCATCGTCATCGCCACGTGTAACTCAAAAAAAAAAAACCCAAAATAAACAAATCCCACAATGTGAAGCCATAAAATAAGTATCAGGAAGTCCAACCAAGTTCTGTTTTTCCTGATTGGCTGGACGAATACATTTTTTGAAATCAGTTCCAGAAACAGCTTTTGGTGCTCCTGTTTTGCTGGTGTCCTAACACAGCAGTCCGCAAACCACGGCTCTTTGGCCAGGTTTGGAGTACCCTAATTAAGTTAATAACAATGTAGCTACCTATATAGTTTAAGTTTAAAAAAATTGGCTCTTAAAAGAAATGTCAATCGGTGTACTGTTGGTATTTGGCTCTGCTGACTAATGAGTTTGCCGACCACTGTCCTAACAGATCCTTAATCTGCCTACTGGGGCAACTACACTGAGAAAAAGGTCTTGAAAGGTATTCCTTTCCTCCCCCCATCCCTGGAAAGTATTAGGAGTGAAACGGAGGCCATTTAGTCACACTTAACATACTATTAGCAGAACAAGGATTCATTTTCCAAGAGCTTCTTTTTAGTCATAAGGTAAAGAAAGCTCAGCAAAACTTTCCTTCTTTTACAATGCATTTTGTTCCATCAAAGATCATTATTCCAACCATATTTCACTCTCCTGGGAGGAGACATTCTAAGCAAACCACGTCTTTGCTAAAAATATACCTGAGTCATTTACGCTGTTATTCCTCTTGGCATAAGCGCTCCGAACCACCTGCTCGTAAACCTGAGCGCCGATTGTCCTCATGTTGTCCCGGATCAGAATGCCTTGAGCTTGCATCATGAAGAGGTAGGTGTTCACTGTGGAAAACAGGAAGGAGGGAGAAAAGGAAGTGAATTCAAAAGCAACCATATCAAAACAAAGAAAAAACATATATAACTTTGGGTTTATTTTTTTCAACCTCTTTCAGTTCTAAAACCCTAAAAATGTCATAGCTCTGTTTTCCATACTGGGTTCAATGTTTTCAGGATGCCAATATTTCTGTGTAGCTAGTAGGACTTAGGGACAATTTCTGTCAATATTCAGCAGTTTCAGGAAAACCATACATTTAAAAAATTATTTTCTACCAGGGCTTCATACCCAATCTGTAACTCTAGCAAGATAACAATCGGAAAGAACTTTATGGATCATTAAAACATTCTTAAAAAGATCTTCGATCTCTTTTCATCTTCTCAGTATTCGTCGGCTATAGGCAGAGAATGGAAAACACTGACTGCTCTGCCTAATGAAACATTCAGACCTAGGCCTGGTCTTGGCAGCCTTTTGAAAGTGGTGGACTAAGACTCCAGCTACTTTTCCTTGGGGTGTCTGGAGAGAAAAAGAAGATAATGAAAGACTGTAAGCAATACTCACTACCTACCCATCCACCTTAGCCTCAAAGTCTGAAGAAATGGGAATAAAGCAGGGAATAAACTCAAGTGTTAACTGAAACATACTCCCTTTACAATATACACAAACATCAAATCAGGATACTGTACACCTAAAGCTAATATAATATTATATGTCAAATCTTAATAAACCAAAAACCATATTCTTAAAAAAGGTTATTCAGACTAACTGCCCAACCACAGTCATTTTGGAAAGTGAGCTCCACTGGCTTTCTTTTAGGTCTCTCTATGATATGAAACCTGGAGATCACAAATATAAGAGAATATGATTTCTGTACTCCACTTGGGATCTTGTATGGCCAGGTGCCGCCGCCATTGTGGTCATGCAGATGCAGGTTCCCATTGAATTCTGACAGACAGTAAAGAAACAGTGGAGCCAAAAAATGGTGGGTCTTTACTTTATTCAAGACTCATACCGGCCAATGAGCAAACACACAGGGAAAAGCACTTAGCTTTCACTAGAGCTCACAAAGCAACCAATACATTCGCCAGTTCCACAACCAGGAGAATCTTCTCCGGTTGCTCCTAGAATCAAAGGCCTCACCAGTCTCAGTGGAGCTCGCAAAGCCCCTCACCTCTGCCAACATGGCTTCTTCCTCAGCACTCTGCATTCCCTCTGCACAAACTGCAAAACTGGCTTCTTTCTATTTCTCTGCCATCTTGGCTTCTCTCTCCCTTCTTCTCTCCTTTTAAAACTTCTCTGGTTCCAAAACCTCTCCTCCAGCACACATTAGCATAACAATGGTCCTTCCCAAGCAGGAAGGTAATTAGCAATTTCACAAATCACATACCTGGCACTGCCCTGCGCCATTTTTTAACACTAAAAGTGAGAAAACTAAAAAAATACAAGGCTGTTAGGCACTGCAAAAAAATACCTCTTTCCCCACAAATAATACAATCTTCTCTGTGCTTTTTGTCTTCCACGCTGCAAAGGACACCGTAGTTAAGCCCCTCTTTTAAATTCTCTCCCTTTCTTAGCTCTGCAGGATGACTCCAAGGCAGTTCTCAATCTTGCCCTACCTCTCTCCTGGAGAGCTTTCTCAAGCTTGCATCCTAGGCCCCACCCCAGAGACTCTAATTCAGTGTCAGAGGGGTGCTGCACAATTTCACTTGTAACAAGTTTACAGGTGATACCATGTGGCTGGTCTGAGGACCACATTTCCAGAATCACAGTTCTAGAGAACTTCAGCTACATAATAAATAATATTAAGTAACATTTATTGAGCACTTAATTACATAATTCTTTATCTCATTTAATCCTCATAATTATCTTAATAGGCAAGTAAACAATCCAATGTATAGTCAATTTCTTTTTATTTCTTTTATTTATTTTTTGTGATAGAGAGGAACAGATAGGGACAGACAGGAAGGGAGACAGATGAGAAGCATCAGTTCTTTGCTGCGGCTCCTTAGTTATTCACTGATCACCGTGTGTGTGTGTGTGTGTGTGTGTGTGTGTGTGTGTGTGTGAGAGAGAGAGAGAGAGAGAGAGAGAGAGAGTGTCAAAGAGAGGGACAGGCAAGGATAGACAGACAGGAAAGGAGAGAGATGAGAAGCATCAATTCTTCGTTGCAGCACCTTAGTTGTTCATTGATTGCTTTCTCAAATGTGCCTTGATGGGGGTGGGGACACACACTCCAGCAGAGCGAGTGACCCCTGCTCATGCCAGAGACCTTGGGCTCAAGCCAGTGACCATGGGGTCATGTCTATGATCCCACGCTCAAGCCAGCAACTTCAGGGTTTCAAACCTGGGTCCTCTGCGTCCCAGTCCGATGCTCTATCCACTGTGCCACTACCTGGTCAGGTTCCAATGTATAGTCAATTTCTAGGCTTCAATTTTTCCATGTAGGTTAACAGCAAAATGGACTTGAACCAGGTATAGCTACGCTCTAACCCAGGGGTCCCCAAACTACGGTCCGCGGGCTGCATGCGGCCCCCCGAGGCCATTTATCCAGCCCCCACTGCACTTCTGGAAGGGGCACCGGTGGTCAGTGAGAGGAGCATAGTTCCCATTGAAATACTGGTCAGTTTGTTGATTTAAATTTACTTGTTCTTTATTTTAAATATTGTATTTGTTCCCGTTTTGTTTTTTTACTTTAAAATAAGGTATGTGCAGTGTGCATAGGGATTTGTTCATAGTTTTTTTTATAGCCCGGCCCTCCAACGGTCTGAGGGACAGTGAACTGGCCCCCTGTGTAAAAAGTTTGGGGACCCCTGCTCTAACCACTAAGCTTGTGGCTAGAACCCTGTTCGGCTGAGGCTCTTTGGCCGCTTGAGTGTGACTCTTCCACAAAATACCACGTGCAGGTGCTACCTCAGTAAGGAATGTACCTACCTATATAGTTCAAGTTTAAAAAATTTGGCTCTCAAAAGAAATTTCAATCATTGTACTGTTGATATTTGGCTCTGTTGACTGAGTTTGCCGACCACTGGGCTAGAACATTTGCTCATCCATGTTCTAGCCACAATCTCTCCCTCATCAAAGATTTCAGGCACCCCATGGATGATAACTCTTAAGGAGACAGCTCTCAAATTTTTATCTCATACAAAACTGCCAGATGGATCTTTCTTAATTACAGATTCATTGCTTCTGCTCAAAAGCCTGTGTCTCTTGCCTTCATATTGGGCTTCTGCTGACCCACAATGCCATTGTCCTTTCTGCCTTGCAAACCTGATTAATCCTTCAAACACCAGTTTACATACTTCTCCAGTCTCCCCCTTCTCATAGCTCTGTGATAATGTTACAGATTACCAAAATGAGCCCTTTGTTTATATTTTGTCTTAGTTTGCTAACTGTCTCATTGTCAGTCCTGTCATCCAACTAATAAACTTAACAAACCACATCTTATTAATGCTCTTTTCTAATTATCCACAGGAATGAGCACAATATTGAAAAATAGAAGGCTGAGAAAATAAATTTTGCAAAACAAAAGAAATGTATCACAAATTTATAGACATGGGGTTGGATGGGATTTTAAAGAACACTTCAAGACCATCTAATGCTTTCACACCACCCAAAAACTAAGTCTTCCAACAACTCAGAGTCAACACGTAAAATACGGCCATCTTCAAAAGCCTTTTACCTTGGGTTGGGTCCAAAATGTTTCCCACTTTTACCCACTGGCTCTCATTCTGCCTCTTGACAGAACCGTCAAATCCCTTTCCCCACCTCAGATATTTTCAGTCTCCCTCACACTCACCCATTACTCTCACCTGTACCCTACCTGCCCCTCCCACACCCTGGGCTAGACAGCCCCCCCCCGACTTCGTGTGTCCTTCCCACGGTGCCATCACACTCCCTCACTCCCCAACCCCATCCTGGCTCCTCTCCTATGGATAGGGGCCCTGTTGTCCACACTTGACAAAGGGCAGTGCCCATGCTGGCAGAGTGGTCCAGAAAAAAGCAGACTTCCAGAAGCCCTGCTCCATCTGTTACCACTGTCAACTCGAGCCCCCTCTTAGAGATCCATAATTCATAATAGCTCAAGACCAAAGAAATTCTCCAACACAGATGTTCAATTATCTAGCCTGCTACTTCCCTAACCAGCCTCCACCACACCCCGCCATGTAGTAACTAGTAACATCAAGTGCTTCTCTGCAGAACTTAGTTTGGAAAATTCTGTTTTGGATAGTTCTGTTAACAAAATTTAAAACTTCCATTACCAAAACAAACAAACAAAAAAACCTTCCATTACATAGTAGGTAATCAATTGATAATTAATGAATGTTGTTGGAAAACAGTCACACCATATTACTGATTCATATTAAGCCTGCTGGAGACACATCCTCGATCTTTCTAGATATGTTGCTGCTAAGCTACCTTCTCCTATGCTGTGTTCACACAGTTGGTTATATACCCAACTGTAGGACCTTATAACTGTCTCTATTAAAAATCTTTTACTAAATTTAGCCCATAGCTCTGGCCTAAAACAGGAAGTACACATTCTGCTTTCAATCTAAACTTATCTCATTTAAAATTCACATTCTGTGAAACAGATATCACCTTGACTTTTTGTTTTAGATAAGAAAGTCAACCTGCCCAGGCAGTGGCGCAGTAGATAGAGCGTTGGACTGGGGTGTGGGGCACCCAGGTTCAAGACCCTGAGGTCACCAGCTTGAGCAAGGGCTCATCTGGTTTAAGCAAAAAGCTCACCAGCTTGGACCCAAGGTCGCTGGCTCGAGCAAGGGGTTACTTGGTCTGCTGAAGGCCCGTGGTCAAGGCACATATGAGAAAGCAATCAATGAACAACTAAGGTGTCGCAACAAAAAACTAATGATTGATGCTTCTCATCTCTCTCCGTTCCTGTCTGTCTGTCCCTATCTATCCCTCTCTCTGACTCTCTCTGTCCCTGTAAAAAAAAAAAAAAAAAGGTCAAGTCCTCCAGAAGTCATTTACCCAAAGTCACACGGTTAGTGAAGTCAAAATCAGAGAGACGTGAGGCTCCACAACATTTTGACGAGCTTTACTTTAAAAACATAGTACTTTCCAATAACATTGTCCTGATCAACAGAGGCTGGATCACAACTTAAAAAAATGTTTCTGAATTAGCACACAGCTGTTAAGTCCTCCATTGTTTCAATCAAGTGTATACTAAGCACCCACTTCCCTCGTGCTTTTTACACACAGTCCTTGGTCACCAGGGGAACAAGCGTCAGGAAGACAACACAGGATAAGTAACAGACACAGCTGAATAAGTAATTATAATGCAGTATGAGAAATGCTAAGTAACATTTACTACAAATTCAGGTTTACTCATAACTTTTTCACACTTTCATGAGAAATGGTAATAATTATCCAGCCCCAGTATCTAGATGGAGGGATCTCTTTTTAAAAAAAAAATTTATTTATTCATTTTTTTAGAGAGAGTGGAGAGAGAAAGAGAGTGAAATTGAGAAAAAGGGAGGAGGAGCAGGAAGCAACAACTCCCATGTGTGCCTTGACCAGGTAAGCCCAGGGTTTTGAACTGGCGACCTCAGTGTTCTAGGTCAGTGGTCGGCAAACCACGGCTCGCGAGCCACATGTGGCTCTTTGGCCCCTTGAGTGCAGGCACAAAGGCCAGCTTAGGAGTACCGTAATTAAGTTAATAACAATGTACCTACCTATATAGTTTAAGTTTAAAAAATTTGACTCTCAAAAGGAACGTCAACCGTTGTACTGTTGATATTTGGCTCTGTTAACTAATGAGTTTGCAGACCATTGTTCTAGGTCAGCACTTTATCCACTGCACCACCACAGGTCAGGCAGGAGGGATCTCTTATGACCACAATTCAGTTAAGATAAGTAAGCCCCACTCAGACTGACAATTAGAAATGTCCAGCCAGATGCCAGTGTAAGCAGCCCTGGAGCATGGCTTTAACTGGAGCTTCCGGGAGCAATGCACGGATCTCCTAACAGGAAGACACTCTTCCCTCCCCTCTCCATCAGAGTTCCAGTCAGCTTCCATATCCTTATGAATCAGGTAACACAACTGTCATCTGAACATATACATTAATAAATGCCTCTAACTCATAAGATAATGAAATCGGATATTCCAGATTACAAGCAAAATGAATCCAAGAAGACAGAACTGCAAGAGTCTATATACGTAAAAGAGTTCATAATTTATCCTAAACAGGTGTACCCTTAATGTTTGTGACAGCTGGCTTGGTAAGCTAAAAAGAGAAGTAGGGAAAAAAGCCATTCCTCTTCTAACCACTCTTACCCCCCCACACACACACACACCTGCCTTGCCTGCTGTATGTTCCTGTTTAACGTACTATACATTTTCTTATTCGTCTTGTCTATTGCTCTCTCTCTCTCCCTAAAATGTGAGTTCCATGAGGGCAAGGACTTATGCCCCTTCCTGGTGGCTAGAATAGTGTGTCTGGAGCACAGAAGATGCATAATAAATATCTGAATAAGCTGGGATAATAAACAACTAAGTCTTCTGAACTCAGCTGTACCTAAGGAGACAAGGATAATGGGATTTCAAGCCTTTCCCTGTGTTAGCTCCCAACTCATTTATGAGAGGAAACCGAAGTGTTGTGAGTTTTCACGGCACTAACCTGTTCCTAAGAAAACTTCAGTGATTCCTTTTTACCAAGTGAGCATGGCTGCCAAATAGGTCAGCTTTCCCCAAAAAATGTTTCTGGTACTCTCACTCCTCACAAGCTGTTTGGTTCCTTAATACAATACACAGTGTTTTCAAAACCTTGTACAACACTATTTGTAATATGAGGAACCATTCAAAATAGCCCTAAACTGAAAAGAGCCCAGAAGTACATCTACAGAACAGATAAAAAATTTCTAGCCTATTTGAATTTCAACATACAGTGACCAAAATAAATAAAATACAACTATATGCAACCACATGGGTAAATCTCAAATATCATATGAAATGACACCAGAGAGCACACATGGTATAATTCCATATACAAAAAGTCCAAACTACAAGCAACTAATCTATAGTGTTAGAAGTCAGGAGAATAGGTATCCTGGGGGGGGGGGGGGGGGGAGGCTTGAAAGGGGGCTTCTGATAATCTTTTATTTCTTGACCTGGATCCTGGTGACATAGGTATACGCATTTTGTAAAAATTCACTAAGTTATTCACTTATTTGTGCATAGGTTGATACATACGCCATACTTTTCAATAAGGGAGCACAGGAGAGCAGCTATGAAGTCATCATGTGAGGGCAGGTCAGGCCAATACTCAAGAAGAGCTGACACTGGGATAAGGTCTAGAGAAAAAGAGCTCTGAAGTAGGAAAGGGAGGAGCACAAGTGAAGATGAAGGAGCATGAAGGAGAAAATACATCTGAGGAACTTCAAGCAGTCAGCTATGGCCGGAATGAGAGGTATGTACGGCAAAAACGTGGCAGGAAGCTAGGAGAACAGAGGGGAGCCAGATCCCAAAGGGCTTCGGGTGCTGTGCTCAGGGGCTGACACTGAAGGAACGGTCCAGCAGCAGGTTTCAGGCGTGCCGACTAGGAGCTACCATTCAAAACAAGCAAATTCACCCCGACTCAAAGTCATGGCTACAGCTATTTAAAACAAGAAACAAAATAAACCCAAGTGGTAAAAATTAACTGTGATGAAACACCCTGTAAACATTTCTACTGACCTGTTAATCTGTTTTCTGTTAAATTATTAAACTGTACACAAGATTAGAAATGAAAGTGCTGCCTAAACAGGTATTAACTAGCTGAGTAGTCTATGGTAATCACTTAACTGATTCAGCTTTGTTTCCCCCCAAATTCTTAATAGCTCGATCAATTACCAACCTCTGGAAGTACACACTCACGAGAGGGGTTCAGCAAACAAGAATGCCCAAATCTCGCACTGTATAACCAGAACGTAAGCCTAGGTCAGAGAAAACTACAAATGACCTTTCTGGTGTTGTCTGCACTGAATGCCTGCATCTACTGCAGCCTGCCCGGGGGGGGGGGGGGGGGGGGGGCAGGGGTGTCTCAGACTGAGTACAAATGTCCCCGGATAGGAATGTGCTAGAGACACAGACCAGCAGAGCATCACTGCCCTCTGGAGCTGATTCTAGACAAAGACTCTGCCCACTTCTTGGGCTTTCTCTCTCTCTCTCTCCCTTTCTATCCCACTGACCAGACAGAACCATGCCTCCTGCCCCTGGGGACACCTCTCCTCTACATAAATGTGCTCTAGTGACACCTGCTCATACCAAGCTTTAATGGCTCTTTTCATAGCTTTTCCTAAATAGTATCCCAACTCCAAGATTAGAATTGTCTTGGCTCTTTCCCAATTGATACATAAACTTCTATTCATGACCCCTAGAAATTTGATCATGTCTCTTCCAGCAAGCAGGCTGCAACTCTGCAAGAGTACAGACTGTCTTATCCTTTTCTGCATCCACAATATCTGATAAACAGTAGACACTCAGTCATTGATTAAATTAACAAATTACAGCTTAGCATGCAGCATGCTGTGGCCACTTGGTGAAGGTGCTTTGTTTTCTCATAAGAAGTACACTGATTTTTCTGCAACCATGGAAGAAAGAGCCTAAAGCCAGAAAACAGCTGAGTGAAACTGATACTTGACTAACTTTGCTGGTGTAAGTATAAACTGGTATAACCCTTTGAGAAAACTATTTGCAAATTCAACAAAGAGACATAAATATGCTCATACCCTCTGATCTAGCTATTTCAAATAAATTATCCCAAATACGAGGACATTCTGTGTAGTTTTTTATTAAATTATTTCTAAAAACAAAAATTTGGAAAACAACTGAAAAGCAACCAAAAAATAACAGATAAGTTAACTGATTTCTACCCCTGACAGCATCTTACATAGCTTTAAAAGAAAAAGCTAGAAGGAGGGGTTGGGGAGGGGAGGGGCATAAAGAAAACCAAATAAAAGGTGACAGAGGACAGTTTGACTTTGGGTGATGGGTATACAACATAATCAAATGTCAAAATGACCTGGAGATGTTTTCTTTGAATCTACATAATTGATCAATGTCACCCCGTTAAAATTAACTGTCTAAATAAAATGTTTTTTAAAAAAGGAAAAGCTATGAAGCCTTATAAACAACAAATGAAAAACACCTAACATAGATGATCACACCCTTACCCTTCATAAAAATCTTCCTTCAAAGAAAGAAAGGTGGAGGGGAAACTCCTGGACTGAGGCAGCCAATAACATTGGTTTGAGTTCTATCCTTAGCTGGCTTCTGGCCACCCCATCTATAAGATGGTGCTATTGAACTGGACATAGTTTTCTCAGTCTTTTCAACCAAATCCTAACCCCCATCACTGGTACACTGAAAAGCTGTGAAAAGGGTCACTAAGGCTTAGTATAAGCAGGTGTCACCAGAGCACATTCATACAGAGGTCTTCTGCAAATAAGAACCTTACTTTGTATTCACACTGAACGTTTTCAAAATATAAATTACATAAATATTGACTATGCTTTACAAATTAGACAAACCCTGGTAAATTCTGATTCTTCTCCTTTCCCTCTGGATCTTGAGAATCACTAGACTACAAAGTCTCCCTCAACTTAAAATCCCACAATTAGAGGTAATGTACAGCACTGGGAACACTCAATAATATCGTGCAACTGTGTACGGTGACTCATTGTGCTCATTTTGTATATAAATGTTAAATCACTATGTTGTACACCTAAAACTAATATAATATTGTATGTCAACTATAATTACAAATAAGTTGAAAATTATAATTTCATTGTTTTCTCCTCTCTTCATTTGGGAAAACCTGGCGTTACAGACACCTCAGTTTTACAGCCTTCTGTCTTCCCTCTCCTCTCCTTCCACAGCAATTACAGTGTGACTGGCCTACATGGCTGGCCTTCCTTTCCAGAACAATTGTGCTCTAGCTCTTCACAATAAAAGCTGGGCAGTGATACCTACCTTAGATGAAAAGCACATTCCCATGGCCACCTCCTCCTCCTACATACTTGGTCAGGAGATTGTACTGGAGCACATGGGTCATAGAAGGGTTTATGTATCCTTTCTTCCTTTCTAACCATGCTGAAAATTGCATTTTAGTGATGATTTTAAAAAATGCAATTCTACAGCAAAGAGCTGAATTTCTTCCACTCTGAAATGCCTTTGTCTACCACTGTTTTTTCTATCCCTTTGCAAATATGTAACATAAGATTTTAGGATGAAGCTAGAAGTTGCTTGTCTAAATGATTCAGAAAAGTAGTCATGATGAATGTTGGTGAGGATTGGGGAAATAGGCACCTCATACCTTGTGGAAAGTAACATAAATTGATATTACCCATAGAGGGCAACCTGGCAATAGATACCAAAGTGAAATGCTCATACCCTTTAACCCAACAGTTTCCACTTTCAGGTATTCAACCTAAAGAAGTAACTGGACAAATAAGAAGTATGTTCAAGCCTGACCAGGCAGTGGATAGAGTGTCAAACTGGGATGTGGAGGACCCAGGTTCGAGACCCCAAGGTCACCAGCTTGAGTGCGGGCTTATCTGGTTTGAGCAAAGCTCACCAGCTTGAGCCCAAGGTAGCTAGCTCGAGCAAGGAGTCACTCGGTCTGCTGTAGCCACCCCCCACCCCCACCCCCACCCCCACCCCCACCCCCACCCCCGTCAAGGCACATGAGAAATCAATCAATGAACTAAGGAACCGCAACAAAGAATTGATGTTTCTCATCTCTCTCCTTTTCTGTCTGTCCCTCTTTCTGACTGTCTGTGCCACCAAAAAAAAAAAAAAAAAAAAAAGAAGTATGCTCAAGGATGTCTTTATCAGTATTAATAAAAAGCTGTGGTTGACCTGACCAGGTGGTGGCGCAGTGGATAAGAGTGTCAGACTGGGATGCGGAGGACCCAGGTTCGAGACCCCAAGGTCGCCAGCTTGAGCGCGGGCTCATCTGGTTTGGGCAAGGCTCACCAGCTTGAACCCAAGGTCGCTGGCTCGAGCAAGGGGTTACTCAGTCTGCTGTAGCCCCATGGTCAAGGTTCGTATGAGAAAGCAATCAATGAACAACTACTAAGGTGCCACAACGAAAAACTGATGATTGATGCTTCTCATCTCTCTCCGTTCCTGTCTGTCTGTCCCTATCTGTCCCTCTCTCTGTCTCCGAAAAAAAAAAGCAAAAAAAAGCTGTGGAGCTTCAGGATGAGCCACCACAAATATGGCTCAGTGGTATGCAGATTAGTTTGACCTAAAGACAATTTTTTGCATCAGACTCTGCCCCTCCCTTTAACTACTACCAAGAAGAATTTGAATTAGGGGCCTTGCCCTTATACAATAACAAACAATCAGAGATAACTTCTTTTGACTTATCTATAGAACAGGGCAAACTTCTATTCACTAAGTGTCTGTTCTTCTTTATGCAAAGACCCTCTGAACAACCAAAGGTGATTACCTCATCCCCCTTTCTGTCTCTGAAGCTCTTCTGTACATGGGGTCTCTGACTCCCTCACGGATACGGGAAGTCCCATACATACCTATCTATTCAATTTGGTTATTTTCTCTTGCTAATCTGCCTTATCTCTGTTTTGATTATTAGACCAGCCAGAAGAACCTTGGGAGTAGAGGAAAAGTTTATTCCTCCCTCAACAAAGCAAAACTCCACTACCTAAATGTGCACAAAAGGGACTAGGAAAAAAATTATGTCAAAGTCATACCATGGAAAACTAAGCAATATAGTATATCACATTTGTGTTAAAGAAAAAGACACGAGAAAATATATACGTAAAATAATTTTACAAATTGTCTATCTAGATGTTCAGTGTCAACTCTGCTAGAATTATGGGTCATCTGCATTTTTTTCCTTTGTTACTGTGTAGCATTTCCATGATGGCCAGAAAAACTCTTGTAAGGTAAGGAGACTGTTCCAACAGTGAAAATTCTTGCAGTAACCAAATCGGTTCCCAATAGATTCCAAATTTCAAAGTTTTCAGAGTTACTGAATCTGCTTTTTTTACACAACACTATTTAAAATCTATGAACACACTCTGGGAATGCTGTCTTAAGACATGGTCTTTTTCTTTTTTTTTTTTTTAATCATACATTTTTAATTGGGGACACACACACAAAACATGCAACCAAGCTTTTGCCTCATACGGGATCCCCTCCAGACTGTTAAAGAGAAAACCAAAGGCATCACCAGTGCTAAAAGCCCAGGATACCAAAACTAGATTTAACACCTGATCTAACTGCAGTTTCAACCTCACAGAAATAGAATCTTAATCAACCAATCTGGCATTTTCAAATCAACTCCAATGAGGTAATCTGTCACTTGGAACCTCTCCATTCCCATAGAAATAAAAGACAATCTGCATGATAAAAACCCTTCCATTTCTCCACACACACACAAAGATGTCTTTCATTTTCTTCTGTTAAAAACTCCCTTGCCCCACCTTCTTCCTATAAAAACCTCCCATTTTGTACAGCCCCTCCGAGTGACCTTTTAGCTGCTAGATAAAATGCTGAGTAGTTCATGAAGTGTTTAATAAAGCCAATTACATGTTCAAATTTACTCCACTGAGTTTTGTTTCCCCAATCTCAAACTATTATTCCACCTTCACTATACCCCCAAATGACTCATAATTATCCAAAAACCTCCAGTTCTTCTTGTTATAATTTCACCAAGCAAGTTTCCTCTAGCTAGCTGACAATCCCAAAGTATTCTTCCATAGACAGTTCTTTGGTCTCCCTCCTGATCCTCTTTTGGAAAGGAGATTATTCTCCATGTCACGGAGATAATACATTATAATCATATTACTGTTAGCCTGAAAGATTATATTAGACTAACAGGGTTATCTACTCTTTGGGAATTTAAGTGTTTGCAGAAGGCATCAGCCTAGCCAATTTTAACACTCAAATTATCTACCACATGAAATCAGAGCCATGATTTCCATAGAAAGGCAAAAATTAATAGAGAAAACACATGAATATGTCTAATTCGTAACTCTAAGGCATAAACACTTAGCAAAACAAGGTCTCCCCCGTGGGTATGAAATCCTTCCCCCAGACCAGATGGCTTATCTTTCACAAACATCAAATTATAGTCCTTGAAAAGAGTCCTCTGAGCCATGCAGAACGCTGGGCTCATTTTCTGTCATCTATTACATCACTTTTTCTTTCCTTGGGTCCAGAATGATCAGACAATGACTTTTTCTCTTTAGCTAAATAAGCTCACCTGATAAAGCAATACAAGTGCCACCAAGACCACGGAAACAGAAGGACCAACCTACTCTACAGGGAATGCTGAAAAGCACAATGCATGGTCCAAACTTGTAAGACTACTCTGGAACATTAAAAACAAATTCTTAAAAAAAGAAAAACCCTTCCCGGAGACTACTTATTTGCAAAGGGAAAAACATAATTTACAATAGAGAAATCTGACAGGCACCACTTGACCCAAGGATCAAACCAGCCATCTCTAACATTGGAACAAGCCAACATGACCTTCAATAAGGTGACCAATCGTCTTCCTTTAGGGAGGACAGTCCTTCTTTTGTAAGTTCCGTCCTCCCTCAAAAAGTGTCCTCCTGCACGTCCTCCCTTTTGATATTGGAAGACTAACCTGTAAATGTCCGTATTCGATCAATGCAGAGTCAATCCACTGTGTGTGATGTGATATATTTGTATTTGACATGATGATTCATCAAGGATCAGTACAGTGCTGGGAGACACGATTATGAGACGCATGCGCACTGCACGGGAGAGCCTGAGAGAGCGCACGATATACCGAGTGCACAAATGGCTTTGTGTACTTCTTACTGAAACACGACACGGCACATACGACATTGCAGACTCATGATTATTTCTCAGTGAATATTCAATCATAGACAAGTAAGCACAATTCACGTAAAATTCAATATGTGGGATATTTCTTGTACAGATATTTCTGATACATTGTTACAAGATGATACATTGACAAAAAATACTCAATGGAAAAGTACTCATTTAGATAATATTTCTTACAATTGTTACTAAAAATTAATAGGCATGTAAGCATAATTATAATATAAAATATTGCAAATGTTTTTATAATGCATTTATCATATGATAGTGTATTATTGTTGCAATGAATAAAATGTTTCTTTTATTTACGATATTGTTTCTTTCCATTTATTTTTGTTCTCCTTTTCATTGTAATAAAGTTGGTCACCTTACTTACAAAGTGTTCTTGCCAAAAACTTTCAGCCTAAATCTAATCAAACTTTTAAACTATCTTCTTGTTAACAAATACAGGGGATTAAGGAACACATCAAACCATCAAATGAACACCTGGCAATTCCAGAATGTAGACAAGTCTATAAAACAACTTGCCTGGACTCTTCAAGAAAAGTTAATATAACGAGGGAATGAGAGTGAGACTGAGACCAAAGAGACAATCAAATATAACATGTGACTTGGGGGCAGCACACCTAAGATAATATTTTGGGCACCACTGGGGAAATGTGGATTATTAGAACACCTTAGGAAAGTACTATTAATTTTCTTAGTGCTTACAATAGTATTGTGGTTATACAGGAGAATATTCTCATTTTTTTTAAAAGGTGATGCTGATATATTTAAAGGTCAAGGATCTTCATATCACTCTACAATTTAATTTCACATGGTTCAGAGGGGAGAAAAGAAAGCTAGAGTGAAAATAAACAAGGCAAAATGATAATAACTGTTGACTCTACATGGAGGGTAATGCGTTCACTGTGTTCTCGTTTTAACTGGTCTGTATGTTTTTTTTCATAATAAAAAGTTGGAGAAGAAATTTTACTTTGGATGTATCTAAATTGCCAACTAAAATAAATTAAAGTAGACTAAAACCATACTAATACTAAGAATCCTGTAAATGTGTCAAAGGCTATCAGACAGGCAGCAAACACCTTAGAAATGTTCGCAGCAGAAATAAAGCATTCAGCAGCTATTCCACATCCCCCCCTCCAATTCTTTATTTTGTTTTTGGAACCAAGAACTGCATTTACTCTTTTGCTATATCATAGGAAAGCTGAAGAGAAATTATAAATAAATAAATCTTCCTGTTCCTCCCTCACTTAATCTTTGAATGGCTTTCCACCACTGCCTTCAAGGTCAAGTTCAAATTCCTCATGTTTAACATGATTTAGAAGAATCCATAAAACCTGGCCCATCTCAGATCTTGCCACTCTCCAATTCCAGCCACAATGGACATCAGCAATTCTCTGAAACCAGCCAAGATCTCAGACAATGTGCTTCTACTGTCCAAAAATTAAAGACATAAAACCCAAGACATGGGGGGGGGGGAGGAATCCCAGGAAAAATCGACTATCATAACAAAAGCATGAGCTCAGGATGAAGAGAGAGAGGAGGGGAAACAGTTCCCGTGAGGACCCAACCCAGCTGTGCATCCCTCTCCCTTAACACGTAGCACTCCTCAGGTTGGCTTGTTTGCAGACGTCTCCAATTACATTTGTAGTGTGGACGAAAAAGGGGCCACGTGCTAACCCTGGCAAGGGAGGTCTGCATGGTGGTCTTATAAATTCAGAGACTGAAAGTAACCACCTAGGACGGTCTGAAATTAAAACTTAACTGAAGGGAGTCGTGGCAGGTAGTCATATCCTAGGCCTGTATCTTCCCTGACAAAGGTCTGTCTTTACCTTAACTGAGCCGGTCTCTCGCATCTACGATAACATATTTTTGGAATGCCAAGAGTAACCCCCTTTATCCTGAGCAGTCAGGGCACAATCTCCCACCGGAACATGAGAGCACGGAAACCCTCCCCTTATCTTGTTCCCCGCATACCAGCTTTATGTGCTGGAGATGTGCTTATGTTCCTCGTTAGCCATCCTATACCCACCCATGCAGAAGTATGTATGTGTCTGTTTTAGTTTTTCACCAATCTCAGGGATCCACCCCTCCTTTGCTTTCTCTCCCCTCCCTAATTTATCACAAATGGATACCATGTAACTCGCTTACATCTCCTCCTTTGATTCTGATGTACAAAATAGCTGGTAAGACTGCCATTTTCTAGAGCATTTTTTCAATCCACTGAGCTCTTGCTTCCTGGCAACTGTCATCAGTTTGGCTGAAATAAACTCATAAAAATCCTCTCCAGGTTTGGGCATTTCTAATGTTGACAGGTTCACACACACACAAAAATAATAATAAGACTAATTCCTGAAATTGGCCTTACTCTCAGACTAAAATCAGTTCCTAGGTTTATATACATCACAATCAAAAAAGTAAAAAACTGCAGAGGTTAAGAGTTAAAACTCAGTACACCAAAGAGCCTAAGACACTGACCCTCTGCTGGTAATCACGCATCACTGAAATGCCGCAAAAATTAAATTACAGCGCTTTGTAATAGATTTAGCACTTTGTTTTTAAATATTAACAAGACTGCCAGAGGGAGTAAGTTTATCAAGGGATAAGAATCCTAGCAGTAATCACTCAGAGGCCAATTAACATTTCCCACCACACCCAGCAACTAGAGTCTCTAGGGTTCAAGGTTGCTTAAGCCCCTGTGGGTTTGTGCACAGAGGCCGCTGTCCAATTACCTAGAACTACAATCAACACATTCAGGGTTCAGGGTACAGGGAGGCAAAACCTGAACTATTATAACCACCTGAGCAAATCTGGTATGCCTGTATTTTGTTTTGCTTCTGCTGTCTGAAAATCCCAAACCTAAGGTGGCTATTTGATTTTTAGTCTTTCTTCTCACCTTGGTGTTCCCTTCTCACAGTTATTTTTTAAATCTGCAAGTGCCTACCATTTGTAAACTGTTGGTGGCCATCTGTGCTTTTCACAATTAGATCATTGTTAAAAAGGAGCAAAATTTTCAGCTCTAGACTTTACTTCAACAATCCGGCAAACCATTAAAGAGGTGAGAGTATGACTTCATCTATCGAGCAGGGTCACTGTACTAGGAGACCACCTTAAAGCAAATCTAATTCTTGAATTCAAACAACTATAGGCTCAGAGTCTTCAGGTTAGAGTTTTATTACTGCCTCTTCCCCCAACCCAACGCCAGCCCCCCAAACAAAGCTAGGCACTTTCTGGGTCTCTGTGGATGAAATGACTCAGCCCACTGTTGGGGTAACTGACAGATTTTTAAGGGATTAAAATTATAAGGTAAAAAGTGAATATAACCTTCCACCTAAACAACACCTCTAAATGGAACCATAGAAAGATCTCTCTTGAAGTGTCTTTTGCTAAGTTGTGGTTAGAGCATAACACATTCAAGAAAATGATGCTCACAGAAGGACAATAATATTAAGTAATTTTATGAGATTATGTCTGCATTTGTGCTAAATAATTTATGTTGGGAGCAGTAATAAAAGCAAAAATGAAGTTAAGTTACTGATGGAAAACAATACTAACCTTGTCCCCCCCCCCCAAAAGGGAGGATAAATGAGTAAGTACCTTTAAGACCCAGCACAAAAGTACCTGCCAACTGACCTCTTCCTTCTAAAAAGTCCATTGCTCCTATGGGCAACACTTTTCTCACTTGGTAGTTGTGTGGTATCTGAAATCTGCGAAGGCCTCATGATCCTAGGGCTAGTGCAGGCACACACAAAACTACTAGGAAGCCAGCTGAAGGGAGGAGAGCACAACCAGAAAGAAGACAGTGAATGGCCTGTCCTGGCCCTTGGCGGGGGTGGGGGGGATACATAGCAACAGTTCTCACTCTTTACAAGAACAGGTTAAACAGCATTCATACTCTGTGTTTAAGATGACTAGTATCTGCTGCTTCCTTGTGAATGATGAAGGGGAGTCATCCTGAGAAGCAGAGAATTACTTCTACCTACATAAAGGCATAATCATTTCAAAATTATGGGATTGAGGCATTTCGATACCACCCTATGAGGTATGTGTGCCTATTTTTTTAAAAGATATTATAGTTTTGCTGACTTCTTTGTTCCCTGTGGTATTTTTGTAGCCTTTTCAGAAAAAACTTAGATTAGTCAGAGAGCACTGTAACTTTCTGATGTCATCTGGGGAGCATGGGCTAGAAAGAGAACCACAAGGAGCAGAGCCACAACTACACTACGTACTATGCAAAAATAAGCCACATGCAAGCACCGTACAAGTTCTTCTTGAGTGTGAGACGTCTTCAAGTAATCTTCCCAAAAGTCTGGCCCTAAGGAAACACTACAGGGTGATGGGTATGCAACAGAGTCAACGGTTCAAATGCTATAGAAATGTTTACCTGAAACCTATGTACTCTTATTGACCAATGTCATCATGTTCAAGTCAATTTTCTAAATAAAACTTAAAAATTAAAACAAACAACAAAAAAACACTACAGCCATTAAGCCTGGTGAAATGGTCCTAATCGCCTTCCACCCCGACCTCCCTCAGCACCAGCCCACAACGCCAGTTCCTCCAGAGCAGCATTTCCAGAACAGCACTATTCTTTAATCCACTGACAACTTTCACACTGGCTAAAGTGCACTACTATTTCCATTCTTTTTTATCCCTCTTCATTACCATTTGGACTAAACACACCAATCTCTTATCACAAATGCTGAGTGCAAACACTTGCCAGCGATCATGTTAAAGTAAGGCTTCTCTGATTGTATTCTATCTGTTTCTGATTTCTGCAGTGGAACTGTCTGCAAGGAGAAAATGAAAATTGCTTTTTTATTATGCCACTGAAAGAATGAAGCAAAAATTAAATATAACCGAAATGCAATACAAAATTAGCACACCCTCCAAAATTACATATGAATTTGGCTAATTTAATAGGTAAATATCTTTTAAGTTGTATGTTAGGATGTACCTTAAAAAATATTTTCTGGCCTGACCTGTGGTGGTGCAGTGGATAAAGCGTCGACCTGGAAATGCTGAGGTCGCCGGTTCGAAACCCTGGGCTTGCCTGGTCAAGGCACATATGGGAGTTGATGCTTCCAGCTCCTCCCCCCTTCTCTCTGTCTCTCTCTCCTCTCTCTCCCTCTCTGTCTCTCTCCTCTCTAAAAATGAATAAAAATAAATAAATAAATAAAAAAATAAAATATTTTCTACCTTAGGACAAAAAGTAAACAAATTTTATTTCTTCAGAGCACAAGAAAATGGCACGGTTGAGAATCAGGTGACATTGGAAGCGAGCCTATATCTCACCCCTCCTGACATGCCAATCAGATACAGCCTAGGACTCCTGGGTTAAATTAAAAAAGGTTGAAGGTCAACTTGGTTATTAATTTCCCAGAGACAGCACAAGGGAGTCAAGATAGAAAAGCAGAACCAATCCCGCAACTCAAATAGGACTGAATACATGTCACAGCATTATTTATAGTCCAGGACAGGTGGATAATAATTCAGTTAGACAAGAGTTTAGGCTCTTTCCTGACTTTACTCACCTACTGTTCAAAGAATGCAGATGCTTTCCTTTGCAGCCACCAGCCAGGCACCAGCCATGAGTCCTTAGGTGGATACACCACCACTGGTGTGGACACTGCCTTTGAAGGGCAACACATAAGCAGCTGGTCATGAGGTCTTGAATAAAGCTTACCAATGCAAGTTTGATAAGATACACAATCCCTGAGCCCTGGAAGCCATCTAGGAGCTCAGTCTTTGCGAGGACAAAGTGAGAAAGGGCATATAACAAGGGGACACTCTTCTCAAACTTCCTCCTTATTAAAGAAAAAAATTGCCTGACCAGGTGGTGGCGCAGTGGATAGAGCATCGGACTGGGATGCGGAAGGACCCAGGTTCGAGACCCCGAGGTCGCCAGCTTGAGCGTGGGCTCATCTGGAATGAGCAAAGAGCTCACCAGCTTGGACCCAAGGTCGCTGGCTCCAGCAGGGGGTTACTTGGTCTGCTGAAGGCCCACGGTCAAGGCACATGTGAGAAAGCAATCAATGAACAACTAAGAAGTCGCAACGCGCAAAGAGAAACTGATGATTGATGCTTCTCATCTCTCTCCGTTCCTGTCTGTCTGTCCCTGTCTATCTCTGCCTCTGTAAAAAAAAAAAAAAAAAAAAAAAAAAAAGAAAAAAATTAAGATTTCATTTAATTTAGATGAAGTAAGTATTATTTCAATTTTACAGAAAAATGAGCGGAGAGTCCATTGCTGCCTTGATCTGGCTTAAAAGCTCCCACTAAGTTTGCTACCAGACCTCAGAGAGCCTATGTACTTCAATACAGATGTTGCTGTTACTGCTAATGAGCAAAGTGAAAAGTTCTCAGGGTTCCTAGAGTCCAAAACAAAGGCCCCTACAACCTCCCTGATATATTAGTTTAATCCACTGCCTACTAGATAATTATATAAAAAAAGAAAAAATATTTTAAATCTAGTGCCAAAACTTAAAGCTAACCACAATTCAAAAGGAGGGAACAATACTTTGATCTTCCTTTTCAACTGTCATTAGAGCTGATGGTTTTCGCACTGCTTGGATAACTCAGTGAATTATGGGAAATGACCTGAAAGGTCTACTGGCAAGGACTAAACCAGGGCTGTCTTGGAAATAACCTCTTGCTTCTACTGTTCAAAAAATTTTTTAAGTAACAAAGGGTGTGTTTTTTTTTTTTTGCAATTGCCAGTCCTGAAGTTAAGCTAAAAATTAATTTTCATTCTATCCTTCATCATTCGCTGTCACTACAGTCAAGAACATTATTGAGACCTGCCTATGAGACTGAATGTTGGTTAGACAAACAACGCCTTGTTCACAGATCAACTGAGATTTCAGTGGATTTAACTCCTGAACCCCACAGAAAAGCCAGGTTTTCCCTAAATGCACTCACTCACTGCCATAAATACTGCTGCTGACAAGCAAAGAGTGAAGAAGTTTTCTAGGAGATATTGCAAATAACTCTATGACTACCTTAAAGCACGGGCAAACATGACAGGATTTAACCCCAAGCTCAGCAATTTGTCAAATGAGCAAGCTATAAATTACCCCCTCCAAAATACCCTTATCCCATTTTTAGAAGGAATCTATTCTGAATTGATTGCTACTTTTAAGCTGTCACTTTTTCAGGTTTTCTATTTCAAATGAGACAAGCTTATCTTTGATGAAAAATGCCAGATAATATCAGAAAATCCATCATATCACATTAGCCAGAGAGTAAATCACCCAGCTACATAATATCATTGTCATTGTTTTACTAGTAGCACAAATGAGAAAGAGAGCTCCCTGGGCTGCAGAGATAGTTCCACAAACTCAGAGTTTTCCAGGCACACAGACTATGAGTATTTCAGAACAAGGCTAAGTTACTGAGACCTCTCCATTGCAAAGAATTCCTCTTACAAATAAGACTCAATGTAAGAGGTTTATATTAATCATTCAAAGAAGTTTTTAAAAATAATAAACACCGACACATTATAACATAGATGAACCTTGAAAACATGCTAAGTGAAATAAGACGTAAAAGCACAAATATTGCACAATTCCACTTACATGAGGTACCTAAAGTCATCAAATTCTTAGAAACAGAAAGCAGAAATGTGATTACGAATGACCAGGGAAAAGGGGGACTGGGGAATTGTTTAATGGGTGTGGAATTTCCATCTGGCATGATGAAAAAGTTCTGGAAACGGACAGTGGTGAGAGTTACACTATACTGTGAATATACTTAATGCCACTAGATTGTACACTTAAAATAGTTACAATGATAAGTTCTATGTTATATGCATTTTACCAAAATAAACAAGCTGTATGTAAAAGCCAGAATTATAACTTAATAAGATTAAAAGTGGCAAATAATAAACCTAACCCAAGGGTCATGAAGGTTCTGAACTTAAAATATATTTAAGAGTCAAAAGAATCAACACTCTCTCTCGCCTGACCAGGCGGTGGCGCAATGGACAGAGCGTCGAACTGGGATGCAGAAGGATCCAGGTTCGAGACCCGAGGTCACCAGCTTGAGTGCGGGCTCATTTGGTTTGAGCAAGGCTCACCAGCTTGAGCCCAAGGTCTCTGGCTCGAGCAAGGGGTCACTTGGTCTGCTGTAGCCCCGGTGGTCAAGGCACATATGAGAAATCAATCAATGAACAACTAAGGAACCGCAACGAAGAATTGATGTTTCTCATCTCTCTCCCTTCCTGTTTGTCCCTATCTGTCTCTCTCTTTGTCTCTGCCAAAAAAAAAAAAAAGAATCAACACTCTCAAAGTGTCAAAAACATCCAGTCAGAGCTATAGTCACTCTCATTCTTCTCTCATCCAGTCTCATGACTTTAAGTACTGTATGTATGTTGAAGACTCCTAGATTTATAAGTCCAGCTTTGACTTCTACTCCAAACATCCGGTCTGTATACCACCCGCATCCTCAACATCTAACAGTCCTCCCTAACTTAACTTGTGCAAACAATGCCCCTTCCGGTCCACAAACCTGCTCCACCTATAGTCTTCCTGCCCTGGTTAATGGCAACTCTACCCTTTCACCGTCAGCCCTTGACAGTCTTCTCAACCAGGCAGTCAGCAGCATGCTTTTTAAACAGAAGCCAAGCCTGACCAGGCGGTGGCGCAGTGGATAGAGCGTCAGACTGGGATTACAAGGACCCAGGTTCGAGACCTCAAGGTCGCCAGCTTGAGCATGAGCTCATCTGGTTTGAGCAAAAGTTCACCAGCTTGAACCCAAGGTCACTGGCTCGAGCAAGGGGTTATTCGATCTGCTGAAGACCCGCGGTCAAGGCACATATGAGAAAGCAATCAATGAACAACTAAGGTGTAGCAATGCACAACGAAAAACTAATGATTGATGCTTCTCATCTCTCCGTTCCTGTCTGTCTATCCCTGTCTATCCCTCTCTCTGACTCTCTGTCTCTGTAAAAAAAAAAAGAAAAAAAAAAGTCAAATGATCTCTACTCCTTCCTATTCAAAAAGTTCATCTCACTCAGAGTAAAAGTCGAACTCTGGACACTGGCCTACAAGGCTCTAAATCAGGAGTCAGCAAATTTTGGGAGCCAAATACTGCCCCTTACCTATTTTTGTAAGCAAAGTATTACTGAAACACTGCCACACTTACTTGTGTATTGCCTATGGCTGCTTCAGCACTACAAGGCAGAGTATATTTGCTATAGACTGCAAAGCCTAAAACATTTACATTGGCCCATTTAAGTGTGCCCACCCCTGCTCTAAGCGATCTGCATCTCCTCCTCACCCCTTTTTACTCTCTGCCTCACTAGCTCTGCTCCAGCTACAAGAACCTCCCCCATCGGTTCTGAGATACCCCAAGGCAAGCTCCCACCTCAAGGTCACTGCCTATGCTCAACTATGGGCTAGGCTGCAACCCTACCCCCACCACACATGCAAGGCTTGCTTGTGCAACTCCTGAAAGTCTTTATTTAGTTGTCACTTCAGCAAGACCATTCCTAACGACATTATAGTTAAGATTATTAATTCCGCTCACCAAAAAAACCCACTTATCCACACTTTTCCCTTTTTCTGCTTATCTTTCTTCATAGCACCAACTGATTAAAATGATATATAATTTATTTTGTCTGACTTGACCCTACACACTAGAATATTATTAGTTCTATGAGGGCAGAAATCTTTGTATGTTTTAGACATATATTCAGTGCCTAGAATATAGTGCAATTCAATAAATATTTGTTAACTGCAGTTGAAAGAATATATATGTAATAGTGAGCCAAAATTCACAATTTCTACTCTAATTATAGAGGGTGTAAAAAAAAAAAATCAAATGATTAAAAAAAGAGATGAGGGCCCTGGCCGGTTGGCTCAGTGGTAGAGCGTCGGCCTGGTGTGCAGGAGTCCCAGGTTCGATTCCCAGCCAGGGCACACAGGAGAAGCGCCCATCTGCTTCTCCACCCTTCACCCTCTCCTTCCTCTCTGTCTCTCTCTTCCCCTCCCGCAGCCAAGGCTCCATTGGAGCAAAGTTGGCCCGGGCGCTGAGGATGGCTCTGTGGCCTCTGCCTCAGGCGCTTGAATGGCTCTGGTCGCAACAGAGCAATGCCCCAGATGGGCAGAGCATCGCCCCCTGGTGGGTGTGCCAGGTGGATCCCAGTCGGATGCATGCGGGAGTCTGTCTGACTGCCTCCCCGTTTCCAACTTCAGAAAAATACAAAAAATAATTTTAAAAAGAGATGAGGAAAATTGGGATCCATACTTAAAAAGAAATCTGAAAAAAAAAAACAATCTTAGCTTATAACACATTCCAAATACAAAGTTAAAGCTAAGCTTATCAATTAAAAAACTGAACACCAGTCTAGAGTTTCAATTAAGTAATAAATACCATATGTGCTCACCTTTGAAACCTGTTTTAAGCTATAGCTCTCCAATTTATATCCTACTGAACTTTATTTTTAATTGTCATAAGTCAATACCTTGGCACTGGCTAGCTGGATCAGTGATAGAGCATCGGCCCAATGTGTGGATGTCCTGGGTTCGATTCCTGGTCAGGGCACAGAGGAGACCCTTCTCACCCCTCTCTCTCTTCCTCTCCCATAGCCATGGCTAAATTAGAGAGTTGGCCTCGGGTGCTGAAATGGCTGCATGGCCTCCACCTCAGGCACTAAGAAGAGCTCGGTTGCTGCACAACAGAGCAATGTCCCAGATGAGCAGAGCATCACTCTGTAGGGGGTTTGCCGGGTAGATCCTGGTCAGGGCACATGTGGGAGTCTGTCTCTCTATTTCCCCTCCTCTCACTTAGAGAAAGAAGAAAAAATAAAATTTTTTAAATAAAAAAATTATACATTACTATAATGTTTGAATGTCATAACTTCATATTCCTTTATAAAAGAAAAACAAAAATACAGAGAAATTATACAGAAGAGTGAAATAAATTTGTATACCACAAATAAAAATGATCAACTAGCCTGACCTGTGGTGGCGCAGTGGATAAAGCGTCAACCTGGAATGTTAAGATCGCAGGTTCAAAACCCTAGGCTTACCTGATCAAGGCACATATGGGAGCTGATGCTTTCTGCTCCTCCCCCCTTATCTCTCTCTCTCTCTCTCTCTCTCTCTCTGTTTCTCTTCTCTAAAATGAATAAATAAAATTTTTAAAATGATCAACTAATTCACTGGCTTGAGCAAAGGCTCACTGGCTCAGCTTCAGCGCCTGGCCAAAGCATTTATGCGAAACAATCAATGAACAACTAAAGTAAAGCAAATACCAGTTGATGCTTCTCATCTCTCTAACAAAAATAATAATAAAATGTGTCACAGTGTAAAGACAGACATGAGTAAGGGCTAACTAATGCCTTCTCCATGTACCACCTCCAAGAGGAGCTTCAGCAGGTGCAGTGGGTACCCACCTCCTATTCAATGGCTTCAAAATTTCCTTTCTTGTCCCAGGACCCATCACAACACAGTATGTCCTAACCAACCAGAAAATGAAAAACTGGCCCAGACAGACCTGCATTTGAAAGCAATGTGAATAACAGCTGCTGAGCTCTAGAAGGTCAGACTCTGAGCGGCCATCCAGAATGCTGTGGCCTGGCAAAGACAGGAGGAAAATGCTGGCTCCAAACCTGTATCCCAGTGCTCACCCAACCATTAATCACTTCTCCCACTCCTCATATCTGTCTGACTCATAGCAGCTGCCTGTTACAAAGGTAACGTGAAAATACCAGTTTAAATTTTACAAAATAAATACTAAGGACTCAGAAGAGACATATCCAGACAACAGCTAGAAAAGTGAGAAAATACTGGCTCTTGTTCTCAGAGATGGAATGCAATTCACACCAACATTCAGAACAACCTTTTTTCTTTTTTCAGACCCCACCTTTGAGAGCTCTCAAACACCTAGGTCATGGACATTTCTGGATAGCTTTTAAAACTTTACTCCTTAAGAGTAAGAAAAAAGCATATGCTGAATTGAAGCTTTACAGTAATTAAGGTGAAATGCTTGCTGCAAGAAATATGTGCAAAAAAAATGGCAGCATGAGCATTGCAGAGAGATATCTCTTCACTGGTGCTGAGCTGCTGCTGTAACAATCTTCTCTGACTCAGCACCTAAAAGGCACAATGGGAAGGGAGTACCATAAAAAGGCCGTGCATTATTAATAAGAGCTCTGGCATCAAAGCAGAATGATTAGGAAAACAGGAAAATGTCCGCAGAGTAAGTAAGAGAAAGAGTAGCAGTATCAGACCATTCAGAAATGTCCATCCTAAGTCACTGTTCTTCTAAGTGGTCTTCTTCTCTTTTAACCCTTAGTTTTAGCCCTGATTCTGACCTCTTTATGTCCTTCCTACCTTAAATTTCAAATGGTTATTTACATTCTGAGTGGATGTCTCCGTGTTAAATTTGCTCCTGTCAGCTTAAAGACTGCACATGTGTTAGATCACAATGACTACAGGCTCCAACAGTGCTGCTCTGCAGAAGCCCAAGGAGATAACACACACAGGCTGGGAACCGTTTGTATCACCTAGAATCAAAAGTTTGTCTTCTTAACCCTAGAAAAGTGAACATGTGGCCCAAGCTTCCAAATCACAGCAGGCAAACTCACGGTGAAAAATGTCTACTCTTATAACCATTTTAGGGCCCCTAAATCTGCCATCAAGTGATCAGGCAAGAATGAAAGACAATGACTTCAGTAACTCAGAATTCAATTCTACATCTCTGGTAATATACACCAAATTAGAAAAACTAGTCCCTCCTCTTAGACCAGTCCATCTCAACCAGGGTTCATTTTGCTCCCTAGGGGACATTTGGCAATATCTGGAGACATTTTTTGGTTGTCACATGCTGGGGGAAAGGGGTGCATTGGATCTAGTGGGTAAAAGGCCAGGGATGCTGCTAAACATTCTATAACGCACAAGACAGCCCTCAACAAAGAAATATCCAACCGAAAATGTCACTAGTGCCGAACTGAGAAACTCAGCCTTAGACAAACCGTTTAATTTTTTTTTCTCTTTTTGAGAGAGAAAGAGAGACAGAAAGAGAGAAATAGAAATAGAGAGAGAGAGAGAGAGAGAGAGACATCAAGTCGTCATTGCGTCACATTAGTTGTGCATTGATTGCTTCTCCTACATCAGACCAGTGACCACTCAAGCTGAGTCAGCAACCCCTTGCTCAAACCAGCAACCTTGAGATTATGCATACCCAAGCCAGTGACCCTGCACTCAAGCTGGCAAGCATGCTCTCAAGCTGGAAAGCCCATGCTTAAGCCAGCAACCTCAGTTTCGAACCGGCGACCTCAGCATTCCAGATCAACACTCTATTCACTGTGTCACCACCAGTCAGGCCATTTAACTTCTTTATGCTAATACTTACTTTTAAATTTACCACTGATATTGTTAGACAAAAAGCAAAGCAGTAATATATAAGTTTATACTGGCTGGTTCACTTTTAGATTAAGAAACATATTTCTTTTTCTTTTAAATTGGACATGTCTTCTTTAATATGTATGGAACATAGACTAACATCTTTTCTACAATACAGGGAACAAAACACATGAGCAAAATTTATAAAAAGTAGCTTCTGCTTCTGACTCTGACTGAGTACCTTGCTATGGACAAGGGATCCCTCAGAGAAAAACCAGAAAAGCCAGGCAACCAGGACTTCAGGGGACAAAATCCTAGAGAAGGATAAACCCCTTAGGAGTTAGCCAACATACTGCAATTGATCTGACCCTCGAGGCATCTGCCAATTCTGGGCACCACGAACAAGGCTGAGGAAGCAGGCAAACACTTTGGGCACAGGACGGGAGCCATGACTAAGATGCAGAGAAACCAGCAGAAATGTTGGCATTATTTCAGGTCTGAAAAAACAAGAATAGAGACTTAGCCTGGTGAAAAGAGCGAGTTTTTCCTTAAGAGATGTGTAAATCCCAAAGCTGCAGAGGCCAGGAGGCTGGGACACCAAACAGAAAGCTTCTGAAGCACAGCAGAGATTTCCTCCCTCCAGAGTGCTGAGGAGTCAAAGGTTCAAGTTCAGGACATGTGGTGGGAGAAGGGTCTTGATGCGCCCCTACAGTTCTCAGCTGGAACTGCGGCAGGTCTACTCCCTACTTACATAGGGAAATCAGAAGGAAATGGGTCCTCACCAAAACCACACCCTAGCTTTGGTCAACTCAATCCCTGATAGGACAAATGGGATCAGTCCCCATCCTATTTGCCTAGCAAATGGAGTGAGCCTTCTCTAGGAGGATAAATAATCCAGGGCCATTATGTTTTCATACACAACGTCCAGTTTTCAATCAATATTACCAGGCATGCCAGGAGACAGGACTGAATATCAAAAGAACTAGACAAGAAAAGATTCAAAGGTGAAACAAATATTGGAGTTACCACTCATGGGCTTTAAAAATAATTACATTCAAGAAAATAAAAGGGCATGACCGGTGGTGGTGCAGTGGATAGAACATCAACCTGTGCCTCTGAGGTCCCAGATTCAAAACCTTGAGGTCCCAAGTTAGAAAACCCAAGGTACCCGGCTTGAGTGCAGGCTCATCTGACTCAGTGCAGGCTCACCAGCTTGAGCAAAGGATCATCAACATGATCCCACGGTCACTGGCTTGAGCCCAAAGGTTGCTGGCTTGAAGCCCAAAGTCCCTGGCTTGAGCAAGGGGTCACTGGCTCAGCTGGAACCCCCCAGTCAAGGCACGTATGAGAAGCAATCAATGAACAACTAAGGTGCCGCAACTATGAGTTGATGCTTCTCATCTCTCTCCCTTCCTGTCTCTCTCTCAAAAAAAATTTAAGTAAATAAAAGGGAAAAAATTAAAAAGGTAGTTTTCCATCATGAAACTCCATCATGAAAAACTCCATCATGAAACTATAAGCTATAAAAAAAAGTATCAAATAAAAATTCTAGAACTGAGAAATGCAGTAATTAAAATTAATTTAATAGATGGATTGAATACTGGATCAGACACACCAAAAAAAGGAGGATTTGGGAACTATTGTAGAAGACAAGACAATAGAAAATATTCAGGCTGAATTATGGAGAGTAGTGGAGGTGAACAGAAAAACACATTTTTGTATTGAGTGCTAGCTTTGGAAAGTGTCCTGGCAAAATGGCAGGTGTCCCCAAACTGCGGCCCCCTGAGGCCATATATCCGGCACTTCCGAAAGAGGCACCTCTTTCATTGGTGGTCAGTGAGAGGAGCACTGTATGTGGTGGCCCTCCAACAGTCTGAGGGACAGTGAACTGGCACCCTGTGTAAAAAGTTTGGGGACCCCTGAAAACCATGTATCTTCTATACATGAATACAGGTGAATAATACAAGGTTTATGCCACTCGGTCATTTCCAGAACATTACAATATTCAGAAAAATAATCTTTGCACTCAATGAGACACTAAGTAACATAGTAAAAATGAAAAATTCAACAACTCTTAGTTCTCACTCGAGTAATCTCAAAGTTAAATGATTAAGGCAGTGTCAGATTCAAATGGTTCCGTTTCTGCCAGACAATTGTAACTAGAACCTTCAAGATGTTAATTTATATGATAACATTCTTGTAACCAACATTTTATTATAAAAATTTTCAAACATAGAGCAAAGGTGAAAGAATTTTAGTGAACACCCATATAATTACCATCTTGATTCTACTCAACTTTCTTATCACAAATATATCCATCTACCTGTTCATCAATTCATCTCATTTTTTCATGCATTTCCAAGTAAACTGCAGAGATCAGTATACTGCCCTCAAAATACTTCAACATACATATCATTAATAAAAGGTGAATATTTTCATAAATTTTTGTTTTTGGTGTAAAATTTCATAAAACGAGTAGGACAAATGTACACACCTGTGTAACCCCAAACCCCATCAAGATAGGAAACATTCCCCGCACCTCTGAGAGCTGCCTCAGGCCCCTTCCCAGTCAATCCCCATGCTCATTCTCCCCTCCCAGAACAAGTGTTATTTTAAACCCACTATTTTTCAGAACCACATCTCAAACAATCGTAAAGTCTCAGGTATGAAGAGTCAAACTTAGAAAAATAGCAAAGAATCCTCATCCTTGGATTTTAATTTTATCTATAACTTACATTCTTAAATATTTGGCTTTCCTTTCTGCGTATGACCAAACAGAATCTTTCTTGGCAAGAATAGGCTGCTCTCTCTGCTGTGAACTACAGTTACCTAGCTTTATCTGGCAACCAGTTAATTTAACATAAATTAGCAGATTAAGCCTCTATAATGGTCCTAGAATGTTACTTAGCAGATAAGAGCTTTACGTGATCAAAACAGTGCTTGCTGAAGCAGGCAAAACTTCCTTGAGGATCAAGTAATTTATTATTATTGTCATTCCTGAGACTACCTATTGATAGGAAAAGATGAGTCATTCTAATAAAAACAAAGGTGAAGCACTATCAGCCTCCTTTAGACCTTACTACTATATGGAAAACAATGTTCCTCTGTGGCACATGGCAAAGTCCACATTTTCTTAAAGGACGGAAATCCTGAGTCATTTTGTCTCTAGAATATACTTTGAACACTTTACGTCAGTACGTAAAACTACACGTATAATGTGAACTCAATTGTGTTTTTGAAAAATAACACATATCAAGAAACTGCACTAAAATGTTAATAGTGAATTGTTCTGGGATTATGTGATTTAGGCTGTCTTTATTTTCTTTATAGTTTTCTGTATTTTCCAAATCTCATACACTGAATATATTACATTTATAATGCAAAAATAAGTAAAACTATTGTGGAAAAAAAACCAAAACCCTAGCTGTAGCATCCCTGTAATGATCTCTCCATCCCACCCTGATTAAGGAACTATGATGCCCTTTGTACTTGTTTTAATCTTGCTGTTTACCCCAAAGAAATATATAACCTGTTTTTTCAAGCAACAAAACACCTTGACATTCCACTTACTCCATGTTTATAAGGACAGCTGGGCAGTAATTCAACTGTTTTAAATCTATGCCCCCTACAATCATGTTTTCTCACCATCTTTGGTGTATTCCCATCTGCCAAGTTTTTTTTCTTAACTTAATCACTGTAGTCTGCATTATAAAAACAGTAAGTATGTTGAGTATGCTTTTTCTATTTATACACAAGCCTCTCTCTGCCTCACCCCCAATCAAAAAAGAAAAAAATTCCTGGCATCATATCATCATCATCATCACCAAATGACAACTTTATTTAAATCTGTGGTCTAATAACTACAACACTGGCAATCAATTCTAGTCTTGATATTGCCTGGGAATCTGAGTAAACCCCTTGCCATCCCTTGGATTCCATTTCCCCATCTGTAAAATACAGAAGTGGATCCAGAAATCTTAAATATCCTCCCCCACTCTTTTATGTTGTAATTGTTTGGATCCTATTATATTTAACATATGTAAACTAGTCCCCAAAAGACACCTAAGATTACATCCCCCCAATAGGTAGACTATCAACCACAGGAGCAGTAGACATTAATTAGATATGCTCATCATGGCCAGGGATCCTGCTAGACATTTCACTATAAGGTAGGAATTATCACCCCATGAAGAAACTGATGTGGATGGGACAGAATGGCTCAGTAACTGGCCCAGAGTCACAAACTGCAGAGCCGGGACAGGAGTTCAGAAGGTGTTGCTCCAGAGTTCATTGAGTTTGTATCTCCCAGGTGCAGGCAAATTCCCTTTGTCCTAAACTGAGCACAACACAGTACCAAGTAACTTCAATTGTTTCTAAAGATCTGCAAGCCAGATGACTGATGGAAAGCAAGCTAGCTAGCTAGCTTTCTACACCTCTGATTTCTAGGAGTATACCTGAATTCTCACTTATACCTCATCAAGACACAAGCTTACTTTACTCAAGACTTTTAAAATCCTGGCTGACAGTCAGCGTTTATGCTCAAATATGATTAGCTCAGCTCCATGGTTAGCTTAGTGCAAATGAGGTTTACCGTGCCAGTTTGACTCCAAGGCGGGCCTGCAGCTTTGCATGAAGAACAACTCTTTGCACAAGGAGTAGCCTAGGAGAAGTTCCCCAACCCCACACCAGTCACAGGGGAGAGCTTATGTGAAGGGGGACAAAGGTGCAAAACAATCTCTGCACCTAAAAATACCTCAAAACCACAGGCCGGACACCTGCTTTCAACATAAGTAGTCACATCATTCCATTCACAAAAAAGTAACAGTACTGAGATGGGCTAATTAAGTGAGTAAACTCAGCAGAAGTCTATGCTGCTCTTCCCTAAAAAGCATCAGGCAGCCCTTGCCAGTTTGCTCAGTAGATAGAGCGTTGGCCCAGTGTGTGAACATCCCGGGTTCGATCCCAGTCAGGACACACAGGAGAAGCAACCATCTGCTTCTTTCCTTCCCTCTTCCCCTTCTCTATCTTCCCCTCTTGCTGAGGATAGCTCAGCTGGTCTAAGCATCTGCTCTAGACAGGGGCTGCGAGGTCGGGGTGCACACAGGAGTTTATCTTTCTATCTCCCCTCTCACTTAAAAAATAAATAAATAAATAAATAATCTAAAAAGTTTAAAAAGCATCAGGCAGCCTGACCAGTGGTGGCACAGTGGATAAAAGTATCTATTGACCTGAGACACTGAGGCTTCCAGTTCAAAACCCCAAGCACAGGCTCCTCGGCTTGAGTGCGGGATCACTGGCTTGAGTACAGGATCATCAATATAATTCCAAGGTCACTGGCTTGAGCCCAAAGGTCCCTGGCTTGAAGCCCAAGATTGCTGGCTTGAGCCCAAGGTCACGGGCTTGGCTGGAGTTCTCTGCTCAAGGCATGTATGAGAAGCAATCAATGAACATCTATATCTATAGTGAAGCAGCTATGAGTTGATGCTTATCTCTCCTCCCTCTTTCTCTCTTCCTGCTCTCTCTCAAATAAATTTTTAAAAAAGAATCAGACAGGTTAAGTATACCTTAAGACCTTTATTTTCACATTAGTTTCCAAAGAGAAGTTAGAAAAGTTTTGATCCTCATATTCAAAGTGCCCTTTCTGTGTAAAGGCAGAAATCGTGTCCATATCAGTAAAATAAATGGTCTTATCTGGGCTTCACATCTACCACTCCTTTGGGTCTAATCAAGTAATATAGTAAGATAGTCACTTATGGTGTTTCCAAACAGCTAATAGCTTTTATTTTTCTTCCTCCAACTATAACTCTCAATAGTTTCTACTTTCTCTTCTTAAATCAAAAGGAATCAAAAACAGTGAATGAAAACCCTGATCTGATCAAATGTATCCTGATCCTACTGAAGCAGCATAGACTAACTCAAGAGCATAGGCTCTAGGGAAAAAAAGGGGGGGCAAGCTCGGTTTCAAATTCCACTCCTTACAACACGTTATGTGACCTTGAACAAATTATTTACCTCTCCAAGCCTGGTTTCCTCATCTGTAAAACACTACATCTCAGGGTTGGGTGTTAATTACTAGGATAATACATACAAAACACCTATAGAAAGGCTCAACAAATGGAAGCAGCACCTGCTACCTCGGCCATGTTGGAAGACAGGAAGATAGACTACTGAGCTAGAAGAAGAGGAGAGATGGAAATGGAAAATACTGACCAGAGTAGTCAGTTCTGGGGCATAGGCTTCCTCAAACACCACAGTCCCCATCTAAGTCACAGGAAAGACTGAAGAGAGGGAAGAACACTCACCCATGGTGATAAATAAACTTTAAAAGTTAAAAAGCATGGTCCTCACTGATAAGTTTCTTTACAGTGGTAAAACTGGGCAGATACCTCCTCAATCAAGTGATCAAAGTGAACATCATCAGCAATAGGACAAATCACAATCCTGTGTCACCTAACAGGATGCAGTGGAAGGACATACATAGTTGATTTTGCTGCCAAAGAGGCATAGCCTGATTCTAATAATGGGGCAACATCGGACAAACCCAAAGGAAGACACATGCTATAAAACAGCTGGCCTGTCATCCTCAAAAGTGTCAAGGTCGGCCCTAGCCGGCTGGCTCAGTGGTAGAGCGTCGGCCTGGCGTGCGGGGGACCGGGGTTCGATTCCCGGCCAGGGCACATAGGAGAAGCGCCCATTTGCTTCTCCACCCCTCCCCCCCTCCTTCCTCTCTGTCTCTCTTCCCCTCCCGCAGCCAAGGCTCCATTGGAGCAAAGATGGCCCGGGCGCTGGGGATGGCTCCTTGGCCTCTGCCCCAGGCGCTAGAGTGGCTCTGGTCGCGGGGCGGAGCATCGCCCCTGGTGGGCGTGCCGGGTGGATCCCGGTCAGGCGCATGCAGGAGTCTGTCTGACTGTCTCTCCCCATTTCCAGCTTCAGGAGGAAAAAAAAAAAAAAAAAAAAGGTGTCAAGGTCATGAAAGTCAATAAGAGACTGAAGAACTTTTTCAGTTTTTCCTGAAGGAGATAAAGAAACATGATGACTAAACATGGTGGGTGATTCTGAACTGGATCCTTTTGATATATTGTTAATTTCTTCACTTTAATGGTTGGATTGTCCTTTTTTTGGAATGTCCTTGTTTGTTTTAAAACACACTCTAGTATTTTGGGGTAATGGGACATCATGTCACCCAATGGTTCAAGAAAAAGTCATTGTATTATATTTGCAACTTTACTGTAAGTTTGAGATTTGAAAATGTTTTCAAATAAAAGTTCATATATTTATACAAATTATATCACATATTGTCTCATAGACAGTTCTGCTACAATGCTTATTTTTAAAATGCACATTTGTTCCAACATAATTGATATATTTGGGAACAGTATAAGGATAACAAATTTCACATTTGCTTTGACAATTTCTCCCACGAGGAACACCCAGAAAACTACACCTGGCTGAACAAACACATGTACACACACTTCTGCACACACCTCAAACATCCACCAGCAACCTCAGTTCATCAAGTATCTCTTACAACTCTCAGTTGTTACAACTCTTGGTATGACTTCAGATTAACCTCCTCCCACCACTTCAAAACAACTCCCTAGTTACAGTCCTGATGCCTACTTCCACAAGCAAACTTCCGGTTTTTTCAAAGTACTCTATATATGATTTTCCTTAACCATTTAACATGAGTAAAACTACACTGTTGTTTTCATTAGGTTCCTTTTTTTTAAGGTGTCATCAATGACGTTTTCAGTGTTGTGTGCCTAACCCCATCTTTTCCATAAGTGCTATGGTTTTTAATAATTTTGTAGAGCATGGTGATTTTTGGGAAGGCTTAAGTTGTGTTATAGCAGAACTGTTTAGTATAATCATATTTACAAAAAAGAACAAACTGCAAGACATCAACAGTATTCCCGTTCTATACATACAGGTGTGTATATATATATATATATATATATATATTTTTTTTTTAAAGAGGGTAGAAAAGAAAATATCACATTCAATTTCAACCTAATTATTCCCAACAACTCAGAAGCAAAGGATTATTCTGAGTTTTATGTCTAATGTTCCAGGTGGGAATCTTCCAAAGGGCTAGGAATTCCAGGTTAGCCTAGAGAAGGCCATATAAATTAAACTATAAATTTAATTCCTTGAACTACAGATTTTGAGGGCAATATGTGTCACACAACTACATCTGAAAAAACAAAGGGGCCCTGGCCGGTTGGCTCAGTGGTAGAGCGTTGGCCTGGCGTGCAGGAGTCCCAGGTTCAATTCCCGGCCAGGGCACACAGGAGAAGCATCCATCTGCTTCTCCACCCCTCCCCCTCTCCTTCCTCTCTGTCTTTCTCTTCCCCTCCCGCAGCCAAGGCTCCACTGGAGCAAGGTTGGCCCAGGCGCTGAAGATGGCTCTGGTTGCAACAGAGCGACACCCCAGATGGGCAGAGCATCACCCCCTGGTGGGCATGCCAGGTGGATCCTGGTCGGGCACATGCGGGAGTCTGACTGCCTCCCCATTTCCAACTTCAGAAAAATACAAAAAAAAAACAAAACAAAAAACCAAACAAAGGAAATAATGGAAGTAATGTGTAGTTTTAATGTGACCAGAGCAGTCCAACTTTTGATTTCTGCTCAATTGATCTGATATATTTTTGAATATCTCTCTCTCCTTCAAAGTTTAGTTACTCTTGACAAACTAGATAAAAAATATCAGACTGGAGAAAAAAAATCACTAAGTAGAAACAGGTTTCTGAGAAAGCCTTTATTCCTACTTTATAGGATCTAATCAAAAGGAGAGATTAAATATTATACTTTCTTATTAAATTAGTGAAACTATTAGAACATTTAAAAGAACTTTGAAATCTTCTATTTAATTTTATTAATAATATTTAGGAATGAGATTAAATCAGTTTATTACCAAAGGGGATAGAATTTCCCGTCAAGTTTTTCATACACTGGTAAACACAGCAAGTATGTTTTCCTTTCAAGAATTACTTGCCGGCCTGGCCAGGCAGTGGCACATGGATGGAGCATTAGACTGGGATGCAGAGGACCCAGGTTCCAGGCCCCGAGGTTGCCGGCTTGAGCACGGGCTCACCAGCTGGAGCGCTCATCGCCGGCTTGAGCGTGAGATCATAGACATGACCCCACAGTTGCTGGCTTGAGCCCAAAGGTCGATGGCTTGAGCCCAAGGTCAATGGCTTGAGCAGGGGGTCACTTACTCTGCTGTAGCCCCCCAGTACGGGCACATATGAGAAAGCAATCAATGTATATGTGCTGCCGAAGCGAGCACGAGAAAGCCATCAATGAACAACTAAGGTGCCGCAATGAAGAACTGATGCTTCTCACCTCTCTCTCTTCCTGTCTATACCTATCTGTCCCTCTCTCTGTCTCTGTCACAAAAAAAAGAATTTCTTGCCAGAAATAATCTTTTATCAAGGCACTCTGTAGAACTGCAGTGGGGAAACACAGAACTAACCAGGAAAAGATGTTATAGCAAAGAAATTATAAAAGGTTATTCTAGCACAAATATAACATTTTCTAAATTGCTACTACCCTTCTAAAATCCGTTCTCTTGGCCTATCAATTCCTAAGGTGAAAATTTTTCAAATATCTGTATGTGTATAAAGATGAGACATAAACAAAAAAAAGGTGAAAACACCTGTGATGAAAAGATGATTATAAATAATTTAATTTCCTTTTATCAGCTGTAAAGTTGACTTAGTAGTTTTAAAATATTGTTCAACAGAACAAGGATGGTTAACACTTGTTAAGATTGTGAATTAAACATGATTCTGGGATGTTTCTGATGACACAAGCTTACATAAAAAATCTGTGTTTGTTCAAACCACAATGAAAAGAGTTCGTTTTTTACCCGTACAATACAAGCTGAAACTATAGCTTCAATCTATGGAGACTGTTTTACTATTTTAATAATAGAACTATTAAATTAATAGAACTAACAGTACTTGGTGTTTAATTTGTGGCTACTGGGGAATGTTACTAAATACACAACACAATATTACCTGCGCCAAAACAAGTCCTAAAAGAGAGATTTTTGCCATTCTTTCCGTTGAAAGCTTTGCTCTTGGCTTTGGTCAAAGCTGAGGTAAATAGCTACAGAAAATAGCAATATATTCTCAGGAAAAAAAAGGCCAAGGAACTAAAAGAACACAGGTGGTACACACGCCAGCAGTAATCACCTGCTCCCAGGGCACCTCCGAGCCTTCAGCATCCTCAGCCATAGCACCTGCGTCTCCAGCTCAGCACAGCCTCGGCGGCACCACCACAGCTCGGGAAGGCTTACCCTTTGCAAACATGCTGACCCTTTGTTCCTCCAAATCTAAATTTCCAGGGTTCAAATGAAGGACAGGGTAATGGAATAAATTAAATCCTCCGGAAACTTTGTTGTAACTAACTGCTCCAACCCTGCTCTACCACATACCAGTTCATCAGAGTTGCTAACACTAGCAGAAAGTTTCCTTTATTCCCTTCCCTTTCTCTATTCCAACCTAGCACTGCAATTAAAGAAACGTAAAAGGGGAATGAAACATCTATCTGTTGAATACCTATCTAGTGCCAAGACTTGCAAACATCTGACAAATATTCTCTCCTTTAAACCTCACAATAATCATGTGTTGATAGACTGTTTGTCTTCCCTTTTACATGTTAAGAAACACTCAAGCCCTACCAGGCGGTGGTGGCGCAGTGGATAGAGCGTTGAACTGGGATGCGAAGGACCCAGGTTCAAGATCCCGAGGTCGCCAGCTTGAGCACAGGTTCATCTGGTTTGAGCAAAGCTCACTGGCTTGGACCCAAAGTCGCTGGCTTACTCGTCTGCTGTAGCCCCACGGTCAAAGCACACATGAGAAAGCAATCAATGAACAACTAAAGTGCCACAGCGAAGAACTGATGCTTCTCATCTCTCTCCCTTCCTGTCTGTCTATCCCTATCTGTCCCTCTCTCTGATTCTCTCTGTCTCTGTCAAAAAAAAGTTAAAAAAAAAAAGAGAGAGAGCCTAACCAGGAGGTGGCGCAGTAGATAAAGCACCGGACTGGGATGTGAAGGACCCAGGTTCGAGACCCTGAGGTCGCCAGCTTGAGCACTGGCTCATCTGGTTTGAGCAAAACTCATCAGCTTGGACCCAAGGTGGCTCAAGCAAGGGGTTACTCGGTCTGCTGTAGCCACCTCCCACCCCATCAAGGCACATATGATAAAGCAATCAATGAACAACTAAGGGACCACAACGAAGAATTGATGTTTCTCATCTCTCTCCCCTCCTGTCTGTCCGTATCTGTCCCTCTCTGTGAAAAAAAAAAAAATATATATATATACATATATATATATTCACTAGTATTCCTGGCAATTAAGGAATATTAATGCCAATTGAACTGACACTCAAGCACATCATAAAATCGCTCAAAACTTAAAATTTTGTACTAACCTAAAGCCATGCTCTCTAGCAGAAGACTTAAAAAGTAACAGACATATAGCCCTGGCCCACGCTGTCCCAATATGCCAAGATTGTGGGTTCAATCCCCAGTCAGGGTACATATAAAAATCAACCAATAAACGCATATACAAGTGGAACAACACATTGACGTTTCTCTTTAAAAAAATTTTTTTTAATCAATCAATAAACTTAAAATTATTTTTTAAGTAACAGATATGATGTCTGCTTCACTTATCACTATACCTCCAAGTAGCACAGTATAGGGGTATAACATATAGAGATTAAATTAATGAAGTTAGCCCTAAGAAAATTGCCAAATCAGGCAAGTGCAAAACAAAGTTGTAATTTTTTTATCACAGGCCCTAAAATATAAAAACTTTCTAAGTACGTACCTGTCTTTAATCACTACCATTATGAACTCCTATTTATAGAAGTACTTTTGAAGTTCAGCTGATACCAGGGGGGGGGGGGAGATCAATTTGCCAAATTTTATCATAAGAGTTGCAGGAGTCCAGCAGGTTTTACATGTTAGAGTTTTCTATTTCCTTGTTCTTTAGCAATCTTTTCATTTTCTGATGTTTTAAAGGAAAGAGGAAAAAAAAAAATCCTGTGTTCACATCACACACCCTAGTCATCCAGGGACCATCCCGGCCATTTCTCATCACTGCCTGCCATCTCGGACCTGTTCCCTGGACTGAGGAGGCATGGGGAGACAGAATGCTCTGATGAATAAAGAATTAGCAACTGGTGTTCACAAATCAGAAGAAAAAAACCTTAATGTCAAGGGACCAGAAGAGACATTTCTCCAAACAAGACATACAAATGGCCAATAAATACATGAAAAGATGCTCAACATTATTAGTTATTAAGCAATTCAAAGCAAAACCACATCAACTGTCGCCTGACCAGTGGTGGCACAGTAAGTAAGAAGCATCAACCTGGAACACTGAAGAACACTGAAGGTCACCGGTTCTAAACCACAGGCTTGCCGGGTTTGAGATACTTATGAGAAGCAACTATGAGGTGATGCTTCCCATTCTTCCCCCCACCCCATCATTCTCTCTATCTCTCACTCTCTCAAATCAATAAATAAAATTTTAAAAAACAAAAACCACAATGAGCTGTCATTTCATGCCTTTTAGGATGCCTATAATCAAAAGAAAAAAACCAGAAAATAACAAAAGTCAGATAGTAGGGGGACAAACTGGAACCCTCAGACATTGCTGTTGTGAATGTAAGTCGGTGCCACCACTATGGAAAAGCCTGACCTGCAAAAAATTAAGTAGGATTACCATATGACCCAGCAAGTCCACTCCTAGGGATATACCCAAAAGAACTGAAAACAGGACTCAAACACATACTTATACACCAAAATTCAGAGCAGCATTATTCACAACAGCCAAATGGTAGAAACAATTCAAATGTTCATCAACAGATGAATACATACAATGGAATATTACTCAGCCATAAAAAGAATGCAGTTCTGATATATGCTAATGCTACCACAGACACAAAAGAACTGTTGTATGATTCACTTATATAAAGTATCCAGAAAAGGCAAAGTCATAGAGAAAGAAACTAGATGGGGGGGGGGGGGGTATTGCTTAATGATAACAGAGTTTCTGTTTAGGGTGATGAAAAATTTTGGAAATAGTGGTAATAGTTGCATTACATTGTGAAGTAATTGAACCTGAATTGCACACTTAAATTACCAAGATACATGGCAAATTTTATGTTATATAGATTTTTACACACACAGAGACACACACACAAGCAAGTAAATAAAGTACAAAGTAGTTCTGGGCAAAATTAATTCCAAGTCACTTCAAAATCAGGATTATTATGGGAAGCATTCCTTCCCTCAGTGTAAATACAATCCAACAATGAAGAGGTTGGCTTGAGCAGGCAATAAATAGTATCTCTGCTCACATCATTAAATATTTAAGTGCATACAATATACTAGGCACTCTCCTAGGCACAAGGAACTTATAATCCAGAAAACTTCCCTATCATTATTCTATAAGTTACAAAGATATGGATAAAAATTAGCTTTTCTTAAAAAGTTAAAAGAGCAAATGCTTTTACTTAACCCTTTGAGTGAGGACGTACATGAATGTTTGTACTACTCACAGGGTTAACAAAAAACTCACTACTCAATGGGTTAAAATACAGACTCAAAATAAGTACATCAGGAGTCCTAAAGCCAGTCCCCTATCATCTTTGCCCATCTGGTTTAACTTCCTTAAATTGGCAATTTCGTCATTTTCCTGAACTACAATAAAAGATATTTCTCTTTTTAACTATATAAACATGACCATAAAACAACATTTAGAAAAATACTATTTTCTGACCTTCATCAGCCAATGGTCTACTGATCAGAAGATATACACATCACAATCATGAATAAAACTTAGTCTTGGAGCCTAAAAGCCAAACTCCTCAAAATAAGCAGTTCTTACTTGGGGTAATAAGCAGTTATATGAGGAAAAATACTCCCATTTTCCATCTTTCTAAGTTTAGGGGTGTTCAACACATAAGAATTAAACGAAAGTTTAAATGTCTATTAATCATACTTTGAGGACCACTTGGAGGGTAAAAAAACAACAGTTCCCTTTTTACTGATATTTAAACATTTTATAGTTCTTTAATATACTAGTGCTCACTAGTGTACCCTAGATTAACTTAAGTTTTAAAACACAACACTGAGCTTTCTTACAATGTACACTGTCCTGTACCTGTACTATACAACACTTTTCATCTTCGTAATCAGGCCACTAATTGCCTCTGAGCACTGTTTATAATTGATGACAGTAACTAAGGTATCTCAAAAACAATGACCAGGTTCCCTTCTGGTCCCTGCAAAGTACCTGCATATCTCTGTAACCTGGGAAGGAGGAGGAACAATACCTAGAGTCTAATAATTGCTTACTCAAACTAACAAAAGAAGGGAGGGATAGGGGGAATTGGAGAAGAGATAGCACTTTAAATTATTCAATGTGATTCCCATGCTTGGGAAAACACTAAATTCACAGGATTGGCAGGAGGAATGAATGTTCTCTAGCATGCAGTCACAATATAAAAAGAATGACTGGGTCAAAACGTAATAATTCATTTTTGTTTAACATCCAATTACCTAGAGCCTTGGTCGGCGAACTGCAGCTCCCGAGCCTCATGTGGCTCTTTAGCCCCTTGAGTGTGGCTCTTCCACAAAGGGTACTCCACCCTAATTAAGTTAATAACCATGTACCTACCTATATAGTTTAAGTTTAAAAAATTTGGCTCTCAAAAGAAAATTCAATTGTTGTACTGTTGATATTTGACTCTGTTGACTAATGAGTTTGCCGACCACTGTCCTAGAAGATTGAGGATGGGTCAGGAGCTAATGAGTCGGGGGTTCTATTTCAAGCTCAAAAGAGAAACTGTGAAGCTGGAGGAAAGGACTGATTTAGCAGGTTACAACTTAAAAGGATTACTCACAGGACAAAAGGGGGGAGTATGCTTAACATCCAAAAAATATTTCCATCAAGTTTTTTTCTTTGACCAAGACAACACAAATTTCCTTTTTTTCCTTTCTTTGTCACAATTTCAAAGATAGACTTCAACATAGAAATCCTAAGTATTCTTTTTAAGACCTGTGTCCTAAAACATCATAATATGAACTCTGCCATTCTCCCCCCAAATTGAAACTGGGAAGTCTGAGGATTACACACAAACACCACCATTGCAACAGTACTGCAGAATCTATGGCTCAGGATTTCATTAGTGGTGGCAGACAAGTGAATGAGAAATCTGAAATTTTTTTTAAATGGGGCCTATTTTAATAACGACACAAGTCACTGTTCCTTTTTATATTTCAAGGTTCAACTCACACTTGCTCAGAACCATCTTAACACCAGACCTAAAAGGGGCCCCAAAACCTACCCAATTATCTAAGTTTACAGATGAGAAAACTGAAGTCAAAGGTTATATCTATAATAGTTATTGGTAAAGTCAGCCTGGAGCCCAATCCTCCTAACTCTCAGTGTGGTACTAGCATTAGACCAACTGAACATTTCCTATGATTATAAACAATAATTACAAACATGGAGCTTTGTGTCAAGCTCTGTCTGTGTTAAGCCATTTTACATGCATATTCCACTTAATTCTCACAACAATGTTTGGGGGGGGGGGAATCCTCCATTTAGCAGATAAGAAAATTGAAAATGATTTGCCCACTCGGGGCTGATTCAAACCTAGGTCTGGCTGATTTCTAAGCTAAGGTTCAGTCCTATTCTACAATCCTTACCATGGTCTACAGGTCCTGACCACTCCTACCTTTCTGAACTCATCTCCTACCACTCAATAAAGTCCGGTCAACCTTCATTCAAACTCATCCCTCTCTGCCTCAAGGCCTTTACATGTGTTGAGTGCCCACAAAACCACCCCAACTACCACCCCCACAATTGTGAGTGACTGGTTCAACCTTTCAAATCAAATATTACCTCTTCAACCAGGCCTCTTCCTAGCCACTCAATAAAAAATAGGCCCTCCGTTCACTCCTGCCATCACTTGAAATTATTTGGTATGTTGGCTGTCTCCCCATTAAAGTAAAAGCACCACAAGGGCAAAACTTCCAGAGATGTTCAGCCATATTCATTTCTATACTGCCTAATACCCAAAAGGGTATCTGACAAGAGGAGGCACTCAAAAAGACTATTTGTTAAATAAGGAGTGAATATTCATTACGGGCCAGTATCAAACAATTTAGCACTTGATTACACCCTATGTTCTATTTTTCTCTAGTTGTTGCTTGTGATTAATCTTGTTGGTATTTTCAACCATATTGTACCTGCCTCAGGGATATCTTACAATTTTCTGCTTTGGGTAGTTAATGACTCAACGCGGGCTTATATGATCATCTATAAAAGGAAAGCAGCAGTCAAAAGTCTAGAATTCAATTATCTCCCACAGCTGTAACACAATAGGTAGACACTCAAATACTGTATTACACACTGTATTATTGACCCACAGATCTTAAATTCCTTTAATATTCTCATAACTTTCTATAAAAAACTCAGTGTTTAAAGAAACACAGTTCTTTACTTGACTAGTATTAGAAACTAAACAGTAACGGCCCCTTCGCTAACAGTACACACACAAGCCTCCCTCCTCGTGATAGCGCCATTAATTTCTTTTAAGCCAACACCCAATCTGTTTGCTTCAGATTATCTTTTATCTTGACCAACATTAACCTTCAGTTTTCTCTATTTCTTTGACAGGCGTCGGCAGCATCACATTCCTTACTTCTTGCTTGCTAAAGTTTGGTTTGCTTTATATGGTTGGATGTGCTCAACACATCTTCCATGATCTAAAAAACTGTAAAATTAGGGCAAGTAGGTCAGTAGCATTTTGGCTTGTATGGCTCTGGAATTCCTACTCCCTTGAAGAGCTGTAAAGAGTCGTGGCAACACAAAGAGACCTTCCTTCTTGGTGATTTATTACATGCTGCTCCCTCTAGCCTGTCAAGCACAGGATGGGAAACTGGATTGGAGCAGAATCATCTACTGGCTTATGTATGGACGACCTGGAAAAGTAACTGATAGTCTTGAAAAGCTGTTTTCAAAGATTGTCCAAGTCTGGCAGATTTTCACTGTTAAAGATATTTCAACTCCAAACCCAAGACCTTGTTTCCAACATAACAAAATTCTGCAGAGAGGATATAAAACATAGCCAAAGTCCTGGTCAAAAGGGTACTGTTTAAATTTATAACTTCAACCTGTTCTCCAAATATTGTTTCCTTCTAAGAAGAATGACATGACATAATACTTAAAGAAAATATGATCTGCAAGCACACATGGAAGGAGGGGATGTCTTTAACAGGGTGAGGCTTCTTAATTTTCTAAAATAAAATAACCCACATTTCACCATATTTATTTCATTCCAGAAAAGCTCAGGAACTAAGTGCACTGAGGTAGTTAGAGATTTTCATGTAAGAAACAACAACAAAAGGCTATTTTCATGTAATATTTAATAGGGGGGAATCTGAAACTGTCCCATGGTTATTAGAAAAAGTTGCATTTGATTATATAAAACATTTATCTCACCTAAAATCTTTGGTCCAATATTTGTATAGAATGTGAATGAATTCTCAACCTTCTATATGTAAAAATAGCTCATTAAAAGTTTGATTAAGATGCAGTTCTAGTTTTTCAACCAGCTTTGTTTTTTGTGCTAAGTGTAAGATTAGAGAATTAAGTGACTTGCTCAAGGTCATCTGGTCAAGTCAGGTGGGATTTGAATTATTGGTTCCTGCTTTCCAAAAGCAAGCCATAAATCAAACTTTTCTTGGAACTAAGCAGACCAAAAGGAAAAAACCATTCCCCATTTCCTTTCCTCGATAATCAAAGGACAAAAGAAAAATTAAGTGTATACGGCAGAACTACAATTAACAAAATTTCATCAATGCATACAGTATTTATTACCTCTAACTATGAACAAGCCTCTCTAAAAACTGGTAATGTTTAACAGTCTGCAAAGGTCAGTAACCCCCATACAACCTTCCCATCTGATGACATCATAAACTTATTAAGATGTCTTTAAATCAGCACTTCATATGTACATCTATACATAGTTCACGTGTCTTCTAAAAGACCTCGTCAGACTGGAATATGGAAGTACTTTGAGCTCTTAAGTTTTTTTTTAATGGTCAAGGATCATAAACAAGTTCAAAGTTTTCTTCAGAACCCTGAAAGGAATAAGGATATTTCTACAGTGCAGGTAAAACAAGTGACTAAAGAAACAAGAAGCACTAGGCTGTGGGGCAAGGACTCCAGAGAAGAGGTATGTTTATCAATCAGCATAGCACTTCCTCTTCCTTTTTCAAATCCACCACTTCCATCACACTTTCTGCCCCATCCTTTTCATTTCTACTTTTAAACTGCTGACATAAAACATTACTTTTGAATTAACAACAAAAATATAATGTCCAATGAAGCCATAGTAAAAAAAACAACAAAAAAAAAACTAATTTGATTGAGATGAGGATATTAAAATAGCTAAAAGTACTTTGCATTTGTTACAAACACACTATAGTCATATTTAGTAATTTTCCTCACATCCAATTTCCTCAGTCAACTAGTACCATCACCCCATTTCAGATGACCCCCAAGTCCAGGAAAATTTCCCTTTGCTCTGAAACTATGAGTCACTGATATGAAGAGCTGGCATGAGAGCTCAAAAACACTAAGTTCATGGCTAGGCTGAAATTGTGGCTGGGTTATATTATATGAATAACTTTAAAACTTTTATAACCAACATGATTTTTCCCGTCTCAAATTCAAGTCTACCTATTTCTGAATACAGCTGTAACACTCTTGGAGTGATGGTTTCTCCTTGGCCCTTGAACAAAATGTGGCCACAGGGTATACAAAGCAAATCAAAAGCAAGGACTGGAAAAAATTAAACCTGGAAGGAAATACAAGTCTGACACTTTCCATTATGCCAGAACAGAATTGTCATTACTTGGAAATGTATTAGGTTGAGCCATACCAAACTGCCATTATATACAACTGTCTTTGCCTGGCAAAAACAGAAATTTCATATGGTTTGACCTACTATTATTTTCTAAGCTCATTTTAATAATTATCTCAAATAAGGTCTTCATATCCCAAAGCACATAAAACCTTCTAGTTTTCTAGATTGCCTTAACCTTTTGAAAAGATTTGCCACACCACTGTCCAAACCTGGTCATTTGAAAAATCAAGCTCATTAACAGGAAAGCCAAGTAAAACCACCAAACTGGCTGACTCTAACCATACAGATTCCCCTTTCCCACTAACAGAATGTAAATCCTAAGCAGATCTGCCTTTCAGATGACTTACATTTAAGGAGATACAATGAAAAACTTAAGTACTTTGCAGCCTTTTCAATGATCTGTGATACAGAAATCTAAGCATAGTAGAATCTACTTTTCACTGGGGTTCCACTGACCTAAAAATCTACTATTGAGGAATTTTAATTAAGTTGATAAGTTTCATTTCTGTTGGAGAATCTGGCTGCTAACTCTTCTAATCAAAAAGGTGATTACCATCCCAGTGGGATATATTTTTCCATTTAGATATGGCTGATTTATGTACTCATACCAGAAATAACCTGTCACTTTCACAGAAGGGGTTATGGCTCTAAGACAGCCTCTAGGTCCAAATCCATCATTTCATACGCACTTTTATTAGTCTAATATCCAATATGCTAGTGAAATCTTCTAATTAATTCCACTAATCACTCAACCTGTTCTTGTTCTGCCAAAATTCCTACCTACTGATCCATCAGACCATTATACTCTGGCTTCCTAGAGGGATGCTTTTCCTAAGACACCTCATAAACTGTTAGGCATCTGATGATGCCTGTTCTAGCTTCATAGACCTAGTTTACAGTACAAACTATTAATATTAACCATCAAGTGAAATATGCTCTTAAAAAATCAGGAGAGAATCTACTGCTCTATCTAGAAATTTCTCTATTCAGCTAGTTTAGTGTTGACAGGTCAACAGAGAATGGCACAGGTCACTACTACAATCCTACAGGTACTCCCTTATAGTTAATTAAGCCATCTACTTTTTTCTAACATCAAAATAATCCACTTTTTCTAGCAGAATTTACTCTCCTTGCCCCACCACCAATAGCATCTCCTGATCCTTTTTCACCGTAAACTGAGGTTTTTTCTGGAGCCCCATGGTGATGACAAGTCAGGCAAACACATTCCTGAAACCTTCCATCTACTGCCTTTACTCTTAAAAAAAAAAAAAAACTGAAATTATGCATCAGGTGCAGTGATAAGTACCTTAAAAGGGAATTTATCTACTTGCATCCATAAAACCCTATGAGGTTAGAATTAGGTACCCCATTTTACAGAGAAGACATGCTGAGGTTTAATAACCAACCCAAGGTCATATAGGGCAGGGACTTAAATCCAAGTCTGACCAATGTCCTCTGTCCTTAACCATCATGCTGTAGAGAGCCTTCTAATTTCTCTCTTCGTGTCCTAGATGTCTGCTCTGTGCTCTTATAAAATCTTGGGCAGGGTTCAGGTTCTTCAGTGGTTCTTTCCTTTAAAGGGCACGCCTTTGAGAAGAATGAGTACCCATTCCATCTTTTCTCCCTTCTCCTCTCCACTTGACACCATTTCCCCAAGGCCTTACCATATCTCCTCCTCTAGGGCCAATTTTACTGTCCCCTCTGATCCCAGAGCAAGCACCAAAGAATACTGAAGGGCCACACTATACCCTCAAGGCTAGAGAGAGGCAAAGTGAAAGAAAAAGGAAGAGGCAGTCAGCACCTTAAGTCTTCATTCAAGAGGAAACTGTGACAGAAGTGGCAGAGGGCCGGAGGGGAGGGGAGGTTTTGAGACGTAGGGGAGAGGGACTAAACCCTAAGGGGGTGGGGGTGAGACGTGTGCCCTTGGGGGGGAGGCCGGGCGGGGGTGGGGCAGAGATAGGGAGAAGGCACGGACGCTCGCGGAATAGTGTATTGAATGGGGGGAGTGGACCTCCTTACGGGGAGGAGGGTGCCACCAGGCGAGGAAAGGGACCTGGCCACTTGGAAGAGAACGTGTGTGTTGGGGAGGAGGACCTGGAGGTGGATGTCACAGGGGAAAGTGGAGGGATGAAAGGGCAGGAATGATGAGCAGGAAACGGTGGAGTCACCGGGGAAGCGGGAGGAGGGAGGACGGATGGCACCCGGGATGGTGGGGCGCCTCCAGACCCGGGCACAGGGTCTCGCGCCTCCGCCAGGACCGGCAGGCGGGCCGGGGAGGTTCGGGGTGCACGGAATGCCGGGAACGGGGGCTTGAGGAATCCCCGGGGAAGGTGGAGCGGGAGTTCTCGAGCGGAGAAGCGAGAAGTGAGGGCTGGAGGGAGGTAAGGGCGGGAAAGGGGGAGTCCTGGCACGAAGGAGGGGTGTGGGAAAGCACGCCGCGTTCGCCAGGGGACGAGGTTAGGAGGGCAGGCGGCCGGCGGGGCTGGGGGGAGTTCCGGAGCCCGTCCGGGTGCAAAGGGCGGGAATGTCCTGGCGTCTCCCGAGGGTCAGGCTGGGGTCCCCGTAGCCGCCTGAGGACCAGGCTTGGGGTCCCCTCTCGGCCGGGGGTCTGGCGAGGGGCGGGGTCCCCTCAGGGCGGGGCGGGGGTTCCCGGGGTCCCCTCGGGGCCAGAGCGGCACCCCCTTCCTACCTATGCCGGGCGCCACATAGACGAAGTAGAGCAGCGAGGACGAGAGCGAGAAGAAGAAGAGCGCGGCGAGCAGCGAGCGGCGCGGCAGCCGCAGCAGCCCCCGGCGGACGCGCATGCTGCAGCCGGGCGGCCGCCCGAGGGCTGGACCGGGCCTGCTCCCGCCGCTTCCCGTCCGCCGCCTCCTGGACCTCCGCCGCTGCCTGGGCCTCGGCCACCACCTCCCGGGTCTCGCCGGCCGCCGCTGGCCGCCGCTTCGCCGTTCCCAGCCGCCGGCCGCCGCGGGCCGGGACACATGAAGCGGACGGGGGGGCCGGAGCGGCCCGGAGCGAGCGCAGCGGCGGGGGCGGGGCGCGGGCGGGGCGGGGCGGGGCCAGCGCCGCCGGGCACCGACGCAAAAGACCCGTTCGCGCGCGCGCGCGCGCGCTCTCCGCGGGACCCCGCGGCCGCTGAGCGGCGGGCCGGGAACGTCGCCGAATGGCGACAGCCCCTCTCCCGGCGTGACCACCGCCCAGGCTTTTGGGGAGCGTCGCTCTGGTGCCCGTCAGCTCCGCGCTTTAGCATCCCCATCCCCGGGAGCCAGAAGGCTATAAGCAACGTCTGAAGTGGCTGGGCGCCGAGTGCGGCAGAAAGGCTGGGATTGTAGGAAAGGGAGCTCCGTATACGCCTTCATTCATTCATACTTTTTCTCATTCATTCAGTTCACCATTTATGGAATGGCAGACTTGCCAGATACGAAAAAAAATCAACAAAAAACCATCAATTCATAATATGTGGTACTGATAAGTAATATAACACAATAAAACAAGAACGTTTTGGAAGCAGGCTAGTGAGGTCAAGGAGGCCTCGCTGAGCAGGTGACATGAGCTGAGACATCAAAGTGAATAGCAGATGCAAAGGCCTGAAGCTAAAAAGCCTGATTTGTCCCCAGGTTGACCCCAGTAAGGTAGGTCTCCCTCACTCAGCAGGGATGAGGTTGCACCTCTGGGCAGGGTCCAATCCTAAGGAGTGTAATGGTAACAGTTATCAATGTGAAGATTTGTTGAAATACTGAGTTTTACTTATCTCATTACATCCCCCAACATCCCTGAGATAGGTGCTCTTATTATTACATGGTAAAAAGAATAAGAACATGACTCCTTAGAGAGGGTAGCAATTCACCCAAACCTTGCAGTAAGGGCTCAAATCAAAATTGACCAGTCTCCAAGGCAGACCTTTGACAACTAGGTTGTAACTGCCCAGGCATTCCATCGGGCCCCTAATTCTCATCCTGCAGCCAAATTGGTATCCTACTCCATAGGATTGTGTGAGACCATATTCGAAACATCACTTTACCATCAGCCCCAGTCTAGAAGACTTCCAAAGGTAGAGAGCTGTCACTAGGACACAAACAGCAAACAAAAGGGAAAAATTTGATAGATTGGGCTACATTCAAATAAGAATTTCTCTTCCTCAAAAGATACCATGAAGGGGAAAGAATAGGCTGCACAGTAGGAGAAGAAATACAGAGCTGATAAAGAACTCATATCCAAAATATTATAAAAAGAACAACAACCCAATAAAGAAAAGAAATAAAAAGGCAAGCAAGAGACTTGAATATGCATTTCATAAAAGATCTCCAAAAGGCCAATAGGCAGATGAAAAGATGCTTACCTCTTGAGAAAAATGCAAATAAGAACCACACCTGAGCACTTGGGACAGCCTTGAGGAAGTCCAACTTTGAATGACAAGGGAGGGTGACTACCAGGATGTTGAAGGGGTAGGAGGCAAAGGCAGGAGCTGGCTGCCCTGAAAGCTGAATGAAGACATGCTTCTTGTAAATAAGCCAAAGGTGGCTCCCAACTGGCCATGGATGTATGTTTTTGGAAGCCCTCACTCCATCACTTCCACATCCATAAAGTCGCACTCACCAGACTGACTTCTTCAGCGTGCTGGGAGTTGGAAAGATCTCAAGGATTTGCATACCTTTGACCACACTTGGGATAGGGAAAAAGATCTGGCCCCTTTGGTTGATACAAAATGGGCTCCAATTAGGAAGGGGGTGGTGGCCATCTAGCCAACTCAAAACAACAAACATCCTCTACAGTTGGATTCCCCCACCATCCAAGTCTACCTTAGCCTACGTGGGCAAGGAATTCCTCTGTTCCTCTGAGAAAAAAGATGGGAAGGCCTCCTCATGTCTGAACTATATACTGATGCCTAATCTCTACTCATGTCCCATCTGAAATAATAAGGCACTGAAAAAGCATGCTTGTTTTTCAATGGAAGGGGGAAAATAAAGATGTCGGGGGTCCCCCACCTCAAATTCTTCCTTCCACACTCCATTTCCAACTCACTCAAGCTTGCATTCATATGTTCATTCATTTATTCATTAACTGTTCAGTTCCTCAGTCAAAAAATCTCACTGCAATTTGGTCTCTGCCCAAAAGTTATCTCCTCTAAGAGACTTTTCTTCTAAAACATCTTCCTTTTTCCTGTCCCAGAGCTCTCTATCCCCTCACCCAGCTTTATTTTTTCTTCAGAGCACGTTGCTTTTTCTTTTTTTTTTTTTAGCAAGAGAGAGGAAGAGGGCGAGTGAGAGAGAGAGACAGAAAGGGAGAGAGACTAGAAGCATCAACTTGTAGTTGTGGCACCTTAGTTGTTCATTGATTTCTCATACGTGCCTTGATGGGGGGAGGCCTCCAACTGAACCAATGACCTCTTGCTCCAGCCAGCGACCTTGGGCTCAAGCTGGAAGAGCCCACACTCAAGCCTATGACCTTGGGGGTTTCCAACCTGAAAGCTCAGTGTCCCAGGCAGAGGTTTCTATCCACTTTGCCACCATTGGTCAGGCAATCTTCGGAGCACTTTTCATCCTGACATTATATTATACATTTATGTTTCTTTGTTCGTTTTCTGTCTTCTGTATCAGAATGTAAGTCCATGAGGTCAGGAATTTTGTTTCATCCTCTGCAGTGTCTTTGCAGCCAGCACAGTGCCTGGCACCCAGCAAACGTTCAATAATTTGCTGAAGGAAGGCCAAAACAATATCAGGAGTGCACCGAGCAGACATGGGGCACAGCAGATGCTGGGGGGACTAAGTGGAGGTTCTCACAACCCAGTGACAGGACGAACAGGGAAGTGAGTGTCTAGTACAATGTAATGAGGGCAGGACTCACATGGCAGGCAGTCACGGAAGCATCCAGTGAGATTCTAGATGGTCTTTGAAGGAGATGAAACAGGCTTGCTCAAGGGCAATGAGATGAGGCCAGCCAGACTTGGAACAGCAGGTCACTCCTAGGAAAAGGGAAAGGGGAGGGGTGATACCGGAGAGTGCCTCACCCTGGGGCTCAGCAGGGGCGCTGGAGTCAGAAAGATCTAGTGACTCACCAGTCCGGCCTCTTGCTCTCCTGACTCTGTGATCTTGGCAGATCATTTGACCCTCTGAGCCTCCATTTCTGCATCTGTAAAATGAGGATAATACAGTTTTTTTCTCCTGAGGTAGCTGTGAGAATTTGAGGGAGTGTTTATAAAGTGTCAGCCATGTAGCAGGTGCTCAATCAATGAGAGCTGTCACTATCCTTATAGTTGTTCCTGTGGACCATGGGGAGCCCTTAAAGGTTTTAGAGGAGGGGAGTAACCTAAAGAAAGTGAGGTCCTTGGAGAAATACTAGGAGAACACAAGTTGGGCATTGTGTGTTTGTCAACACTCAATTACAAGCTTGCCCAAATTAAGTGCATAAAGGAAAGGATCTACAGCCTCAAGTAAGAAGTCACAAATGGCAGGGTGTCCAGCCCACGCCCTCAAACTCTACTGGAAATGGTTCCAGGCGCCCGCCTTGAGGAAGCCATTGCACAATCCATGAACACTAATCACCAGTAGTATGATAACATCACAGTACAATGACTATCTCAGTTCAAACTCCCAGAGGCGGTCAGCAGATAAATATCATTGACATGAGCATAACTGCTCTCCAGGTCCCAGGAGCCTTAGCATTGAATCCTTCCAGTACCAGGTATGTGCATTGACTATGAGGTTCACCCTGGTAACCTCCAGCCAGGCAGTGGTTAACCAAACCCTTTCAGCAGCTCAGAGCAGAAGTGACAAGCATCACTTCCTGCCAGAAGTTTTAAGAACCAGTATGTCCTTCACAACTTCTTTTCCTCTATTTAATTTTCTATAGAGCAGCTGCTCCAACTGCTGGGTTCCAGGGTGAGGAGGAAATTCCTCCACCCCCATTTGGCCAGTGATGAACATGTAGTATGAGCAAGAACTAAAACTCTGTTTCAAGCCTCAGAGATATAGGGGCTGCATAACCTGGCTTATCCTAACTGATCATGAATACACCTTTTCGCAACTTCTTCTCTCTCGACGATATTGTTATAAGATATATCCACAATGAAGCATGTAGCTTGAGTTTATTCGTTTTCCCTGCTGCATAATATTTCAACATATAATGAGACCACACTTTAAAAAAAAAAAAAAAAGAATTTATTTATTAATATTTAGAGAGAGGAAAGAGGAAGGGGAGGAGCCAGAAGCATCAACTCATAGTAGTAGTTGCTTCTTGTATGTGCCTTGACTGGGGAAGCCCAGGGATTTGAACCAGTGATTGCCACGTTCCAGCTTGATGCTTTATCCACTGCACTACCACAGGTCAGTCAAGACCACACTTTTTAAAGACTTTTTTTCTTGATGATGCTATTTAGGTTGTACCCAATATTTTGCTATTACTGATGCGTAGATTCTTAGCCACCGTTCAAAAATCTAAAAAATATGAAATTTAAACATTTTTTCACAAATTATTTGGCAGCAAGAACTGACCTGACCTGAACTTCTTTAGTGGCAAAACTGGACCTTAGTAGACAGGAAGCTATTTATAATCTTTATCACACTTAATGTGAATATACATACGCCCCACTGAGGACTATTTAGATATTTTTGCTTACAGGGTGACCCATCCTTCCCAAGGAGTGTTTTATAAATATTCTGTGTATGTACCATATTACCTTCAAAATTCTGAGATTTTCTAAATTTCAAAACACATCTGACCCCAAGAGGTTTGGCTGAGGGACAGTGGCCAGTACAAACAACACTGCAATGAACACCTGTAGCAGAATCTATTTTCCCAGATTGGCCTCAACAATGTTTCTCATCTCCATGCTCTTCTAGAACTTTCTTTAATTCCCTTCCCTTCGAATCTGGATGGGATTGTGAATCCCTTATGCCCAGTAAAAAGAAGTAGAAATAACACTACACAAGTTCTGAGGTAACGCAGTTTCTGACGTATTGGTTGGTTGGCCTTTAGCCACCATGCCGTGAGGAAGCCCAGGTGCTCTGGTCAATGGCCCCAGCAGAGGTCCCAGCTGACAGCCAGCATCAATCACCAGACATGTGAGAGAACAAACCTTTAGATATTCCAGCCCCCAACTGCCAAGTCCTCCTCAACCTTCAAGTCTCCCCAGTGGGATCTCCAGAGAAGCTGTCTCCCTGGAGCCCTTTCCAAATCCATGAGCATAATGAAATGGTTACTGTTCATACCACTTAGTTTAGAGTGGTTGTATGGGTCCTGTGCACCAGGCAAGAGTTTCCCTAGATCATAGACATCCAAGAATAAATCTGATGAACAGTAGGGTATGGACATCTTCTGCTTAGTTGACTATTTATTTCCAACTTGTTCTCCAAAGTGGGTGTACCAATTTACACTCCCTGTAGCAGTGAATGGGGGTTCCCATGGCTTCTTGCCTCACCCACAGTTGCTATTATCAGACTTTTCCAGGGTTCTAACCCTCAGCTACAAAGTCCCTCTGAAGAAAGAGTAAGATATGAGGAACTGGTATAAAAGAGTTAGCCAGATTTGGCCTGTGGGTTATAGTTTGTAAATCCTGCATAATAAATGAGTCTTTATTTTATCAAAGTATTTACTAAAGATTATTGATTTTAGTAAAAATCAATCAGGACCTTAATTTTTGCTTATTTTGAAAAATTATTTTTACAAGCCACCACCTTTCAGTTTATCCTATATACTTCCTTCACTGTATTACCTAGAACATAATTTGCATCATGTCACTCTTCTACTTCCAAAACTTGGTGGCTCCCTACAGCTTAGACAATAAAGCCTAAGCTTCATTTGACCTTTAAGACCACCCATGATCTGGCCACAATCCTTTGCATCTCTTACTTATCTCCAACATGAAAGTAGGGATGTAGAATAAATATTCCAAGTTCTATAATGAGGAATGTGGTTAGTAGCATTCCATGATTCTATACTACAGGGGCTTCCATCAACATTCCATGAGTATACAGCCACCATTCCATGATGCTATTACCATGAGAAGCTCAGTCAACCACTCAGAATGAGGGGGTTCCACTAACATTCCTTGATTCTATACAAATGAAGAAGCTCTGTAGATATTCCATATTGATAAGCAAAGAGGCTCTGCAAACATTTAATGATTTTATATACAGATGTTTGGCAAATAGTACAAGATTCTGGCCACAAGAAGGGACTCTGCAAATACTCTCTGATTCTGTATACATAAGAGTGCTCCTCAAAAAACTATTCAGCCTGACCTGTGGTGGCGCAGTGGATAAAGCGTCGGCCTGGAAATGCTGAGGTCGCGGGTTCAAAACCCTGGGCTTGCCTGGTCAAGGCGCATATGGGAGTTGATGCTTCCAGCTCCTCCCCCCTGTCTCTCTCTCTCTCTCTCTCTCTCTCTGTCTCTCTCTCTCTCCCCCCCTCTCTCCTCTCTAAAATGAATAAATTAAATAAAAATTAAAAAAAGAGTACTGATAGTAATCAAATCCCAGCTGTAAGGAATAGGGTTTCTGTAGGGAGAAATTATCTTGGGGGAAAAAAACCAAACTATTCATAATTCACCCTGGCCAGGTAACTCAGTTGGTTAGAATGGTCCCGATATTCCAAAAACAATTCATAATTCTCTGAACAGAAAGGAAAATTTAGCACACACTCATACTCTATACACCGGGAGTGCCCCGTAAACATTTTGTGATTTTATACCTAGGAGAAGACTTTACAAATATGATACAATTCTGAAGATACAAAAGAACGGGTAGCTCTTCCTTGGTTTTCCAACATATTATGCAAATAGTTGGTGATCCTGAAGAGGGCTCCGCAAACAACTAAGGACCCTACTCAGAGGAGGTTGTTCATTTTCCTGATTCTACCCGGAACAGGGGTGCTCTGTAAACATTCTATGGTACTAAACATAGGAAACTGCCAGTTAATGAGGCTACAGATAAGCAAAGAGAGTGTTCTGTAAATATTCCTTGATTTTACACAGAGCAGGGGGCAGTACTAACAGGCTGCAGCTATACACACAAGATGGTATTCTGCAAATACTGTATGTCCTGATTTTATATGTAGAGGATTCAAAACACATTCCAGATTTCACATAGATGAAAGGGGTTCAGTAAGTACTCCTTGATTCTGCCGAGAGGACAAAGAATCTCAGTAAATATCCCTCGATGTCACATATCAGGGGAAGATTTGGAAGCAGGTCATGATTTCATACATGGGAAGGTGCTTGGCAAGTGCTTGGAGAGTCTGTGGCCTGTAGGGGGCTTGGCAAATATGGTTTCATGAAGGAAAGCTGGGGACTGGGCGACAGTTCTAGCAATAATAGACTAGAGCCCAGAGCCTCCAAATATTTTAAGTGCACATATTGTTCAGGTTTGAGGCCTGAACAATAATATTGACTCCAAAATGTAAGATGAAAGCTGCAAAAATAGAAATGAATCAATATTTAATTAAAATGCCTACAAATATATAATATTATGTCAACTAGTCAACTGCCTCTGAACTCACGTGTTACATCTAATTGTATGTACTAGACCCGTGAAGGTGAACCTTTTTATAAAAACCGCCCACTTTTGCAGTGCTGGTCAACCTGGTCCCTCCCGCCCACGCCCACTAGTGGGTGTTTCAGCTTTCATGTTGGGGTAGGGAAGCAACCAAACAGCACCGCAATTGGCCCACCATGAAAGCTGGAACGCCCACTAGTGGGCGGGAGGGACCAGGTTGACCAGCACTGCAAAAGTGGGCGGTTTTTATAAAAAGGTTCACCATCATGGTACTAGGCCATGAGGCTGCATTTTGTTATGCTTAATAGGGGATAAGGGCCTTAAAACATAATGATGTTAGAGGTCCAGAAAGATTCTAAAATGCCTTGGATGGGAAAGTTGCTGGAGAGTTCCCACGGATATGTCAGAGAACTCCCATATCCAAACCCAGTGCAGCTCCAATCCAGCCCAGCTCCTGAACAAAAAGCTAACGTTCCCGAGCTGGACTCAGTTCATTCTCTGCTGGGTGAGAAAACTATCCCATCTCCCAAGAGATGGACAGGGCTCCAAATATCACCCACTGATTGGATGGAAGGCCGCCCATGTCGGCAGCGGGGAAAGCCAATTAGCCAAGGACATTATGTTGTGGCAGGTGCCTAGAAGAATCAGATATTGTCATGGACTCAGGACGAATAACAGCTGTTTCTGCTTCTCCCCCTCTCTCCCTGTATGCGTGCCCTGAGTACCAGGGGAGGGCTTAGAGCCAGCATTGCTCCTTTTAGCAGAGTAATGGGGACCAGAGAGAGGAGCTGTGGCCACAGCTAAGCCCCAGGGCCACAGGCAGGAATGAGGCGTGTTGATCAAAGGCAGTGAGAGAAAATCTGAGTCTAGGGTCTTAACATCCCTGAGCCCAGCCATAATCAATCAGCCCACATGACAGCAAATGTAATATTGCCCTAAGCTAGAGGCCACAGGATGGCAGAGGTTATAGCTATGTTTCTCAATTTCCTTAACCTATATCCCATTTCAATGAACATAAAAGCAGCTCTGTCTACTTTAGCACTATTTTAGATTTCAAAAAAACTTTTTTCTTCCAAAACTCTAAGCCCTGGCCAGGTAGCTCTGTTGGTTAGAGTGTCGTCCCAAAATGCAGATTCAATCTCTGATCAAGTCACATATAAGAATCAACTAATGAATGTATAAGTAGGTGGAACAACAAATCAATGTTTCTTTCTCCCTCTTCTTTTCTCTCTCTCCCTCTTTAAAATCAATAAACAAAATAACTTTTTTGAAAATCTAAAATGATTAAAGGAACATATAGAAGAATATCCTTATGTCCTTGGCGAGAAAAGGATTTCCTAAGCCAGGAACAAAAAGCACAAACAATAAAGAAAATATTAACATATTGAACTATGTCAAAATTAAATATTCCTATAATGACAAAAGATCCCACAAAAGGAAAAGCCAAGAGAAGATACAACCAATATAACAAAGGGATTATATCCAGAATTTATAAAGAACTCACACAGATCAATAAGGAAAAAAAAATGACAATCACCCCCAATGAAAAGAGACTAACGAGTGTGAAAAAGCATTTCTGTGACAAGAGAAAACCCATGGGGCCCATAAACCCATGGGGAAAAAAAGCCCAGTCTCAGTATCAATCGGCAAAATGCAAAATTAGACCAGAATCAGCTGCCGTTTTACATTGGAAGATTGATAGAAATTCTACTTTTGGATGTATGTTCCAAAGAAATTCTGGCAAAGGAGCAGAAGGAGACATTCACAAGGGACATTCACTGCAGCACTGTGTGTAACAAGGAAAAATTATGAGCAGCCTAAATTCCATTATGAGGGGAACAGGCTAATAAAATGTGGTTTTACCAGTCATGTGATGACATACTATGCAGCAGTTAACAGCAAGTGAAAGAGTCGAGGCACAAAGTAGGATAACATTTGGCTATATTGTGGATCATACAGATGATGAAATGATAAGAAAATATGAAAAAGGCCTTTCAATGATCCAAAGTCCAGAAGCCATAAAAGACTGATATACTTGACTATATTTAAGAAAAGGTTTACAGCAAATAGAGAGTGTGCAAGAGGGGTCAGGGGAGATAAAACTACCATGTGTAAAATCAAAAAACAAATGATAAGCCAGGGAAAATTCTTGTAATCCATACCACAAAGAGCTAGTCTTCCTCAGGTAAAAAGAGCTCTTAGAGACAGATAAGAAAAATGAACAACAACCCAATAGAAAGAAGGAACAAGGGATGTCAACAGACATTTCATAGGAAAGGAAAATCAAATGGCTGTTAACCATATGAAAAGCTGCTCAGCCTCTTTCATTCTAAGAAATGCAAATGAAAACTACAGTAACCAGCATGTTCCATCTATCACAGTAGCCAAGTTCTAGAAGCTTGATAACATGCCCGATGATAAGAGTTTGAGACAATGGGCACCTTCATGATTTCCTGAGGGCTAAAAATTGCCCCACTCTCTTTAAGGGTAACTTGACAAAATCTATCAAAATGATAAATACATGTACCTTTTTGATCAATTTCTGGGAATTTGTCCTCAAAATAATTCTGCATATGTGTGAGATAACACTTGTATGGAATTATTTCTTGAAAGCATGGGTCATAAGAGCAAAAACAATTTTTTTTTTAATCTTTTTTTTTTTTTTTTTTTACAGAGGCAGAGATAGACAGGGACAGACAGACAGGAATGGAGAGAGATGAGAAGCATCAATCATCAGTTTCTCGCGCGTTGCGACTTCTTAGTTGTTCATTGATTGCTTTCTCACATGTGCCTTGACCGTGGGCCTTCAGCAGACCGAGTAACCCCCTGCTGGAGCCAGCGACCTTGGGTCCAAGCTGGTGAGCTCTTTGCTCAAGCCAGATGAGTCTGCGCTCAAGCTGGCGACCTCAGGGTCTCGAACCTGGGTCCTTCCGCATCCCAGTCCGACGCTCTATTCACTGCGCCACCACCTGGTCAGGCAAAACAATTTTTTTTAACAAGCCCCTTGTCCATTAAGACAAGAGTATAAATAAGCCTGACCTGTGGTGGCACAGTGGATAGAGTGTTGACCTGGAACGCTGAGGTTGCCAGTTTAAAACCCAGGGCTTGCCTAGTCAAGGCACATATGAGAAGCAACTACTACAAATTGATGCTTCCTGTTCCTCTCCCCTCTTTCTCTAAAAATCGGTAAATGAAATCTCAAAAATAAATTTTAAAGAAGGAGGAATAACATTTTTTTAAAAAAAGAGGAGACTAGGGAAATAAATTGTGACCAACAAAATAGCAGAATACCATGCAGCAGTAAAAGTGAAAGGTGATGCTCTCTAGACACTGACAGGCAAGTCTCTGACACATTATTATGTGCAAAAGCAAGTGAGATAGTATCTACCTTGTATTGAAACAGAAAGCAAGTATGGTGTTTGCATTTGTTTTTGTATGCAAAAAGAAACTAAATGAACTCATAAGTGAAACTAAATAAAACAGTAGTTACCTGTTACAGGGGAAGAACCATATGAACTATTATCCATTTAGAGATTAAATGTAAAAACAATGAAGACACACATATATACACACATGCAAATCAGTCCATGCTTCTTTCTGCCTTAAAAGCCTCTAAAAGCTGCCCCCTGAAATCACAATTAAACCCAGTGCCTCCCTGAGGTCTAAAGCCTGGTATGATCAGGTACCACCCTTCCTCTCCAGCCCCATCTTGGTACACTATCCTCTCCTTTCTTCACGTCTTTCTATATATATGCTCATAGAGTTGTGTGACTCTAAATAAAACGTATAAAAAGATATCAAAAAATTGGAACCCTCATGCATTGCTTGCTGGTGGGATTGTAAAATGGTGCAGCCACTTTGGAAAACAGTCTGGCAGTTCCTCCAACAGTTAAATATAGAGTCACTGTGTGACCCAGAAGTTTCACTGCTAGGTATGTACAAAAGAGAATTTGAAATATGTGTCCATGTGTCTGACCCGTGGTGGCACAGTGGATAAAGCGTCAACCTGGAATACTGAGGTCGCTGGTTTAAAACCCTGGGCTTACCTAGTCAAAGTATATATGGGAGTTGATGCTTCCTGCTCCTCCCCCCATCTCTCTCTCTCTCTACTCTCTAAAATGAATTAAAAAAAAAAAAAAAGATGTGAGTTATTTTTATTAAAAAAAAATGTGTCCATATGAAAAGTGTATGTGCCCTGGCCAGGATAGTTTGGTTGGTTAGGTCAGGGCACAGGCAGAAGCAAATCAATGTTCCTGTCTCTATCTCTCTTTCTCTCCCTTTCTCTCTCCCTCTCAACAACAACAAAAAAATCAATCAATAAGAAAAATTTATTTAAAAAAACCTTGTACATGAATGTTCATGGCAGCATCAGTCATGAGAGCCAAACAGTGGAAACCTTGAAAGCATCTTACTGAGTAAAAGAAGCCAATCTGAAAGGCAGTGAAAGAAAAATCTGAGTCCGTTTATATGACATTTTGGAAAAGGCAGGACTATGGAACATATAGATTGTCAGGGGTGGGGGTGGGGAAGAAAAGATGGATAGGCAGAGCTCAGAGGATTTTTAGGAAAACACTCTGTAATATTGTATAATAATAGGTATATGTCATCATACTTTCGTCTAAACCTATAGAATGCACAACCAAGAGTGAATGTACGCCTGACCAGGTGGTAGCACAGTGGATAGGGCGTCGAACTGGGATGTGGAGGACCCAGGTTCGAGACCCTGAGGTCGCCAGCTTGAGCAAGGGCTCATCTGGTTTGAGCAAAGGTCACCAGCTTGGACCCAAGGTCACTGGCTTGAGCAAGGGATTGCTCGGTCTGCTGAAGGACCGCGGTCAAGGCACATATGAGAAAGCAATCAATGAACTACTAAAGTGCCACAATGAAAAACTGATGATTGATGCTTCTCATCTCTCTCCGTTCCTGTCTGTCTGTCCCTATCTATCCCTCTCTCTGTCTCTTAAAAAAAAAAAAAAAAGAGTGAATGTACAACCCTAAGGTAAACTATAGATTTTGGGTGATAATGATGTGTCAATATAGGTTCACCCTTGGTGAAACATTTTGGTGAGTGATGTTGATAATGGGGAGCTGTAATGTGTAGGGGCAAGGAATATGGAGGAAATCTCTATTCCTCCCTCGCAATTTTGTTGTAAACCTAAAATTGTTCTAAACATACACATACCTCAAGAGGGAAAAAGAAGTAATTAAAAAAAAAAGAATTGGGCCCTGGCCGGTTGGCTCAGCGGTAGAGCGTCGGCCTGGCGTGCGGGGGACCTGGGTTCGATTCCTGGCCAGGGCACATAGGAGAAGCGCCCATTTGCTTCTCCACTCCCCCCTCCTTCCTCTCTGTCTCTCTCTTCCCCTCCTGCAGCCAAGGCTCCATTGGAGCAAAGATGGCCCGGGCGCTGGGGATGGCTCCTTGGCCTCTGCCCCAGGCGCTAGAGTGGCCCGGGAGGGGCAGAGCATCGCCCCCTGGAGGGCAGAGCGTCGCCCCTGGTGGGCATGCCGGGTGGATCCTGGTCGGGCGCAAGTGGGAGTCTGACTGTCTCTCCCGTTTCCAGCTTCAGAAAAATACAAAAAAAAAAAAAAAAAAAAAAGAATTGGATGGATCCTGGCCGGGTAGCTCAGTTGGTTAGAGCCTCGTCCCAATACACCAAGGTTGCATGTTCAACCCCCAGTCAGGGCACATACAAAAATCAACCAATGAAGGCATATATAAGTGGAACAAACTGATCTCTCTCTCTCTCTCTCTCTCTCTCTCTCAAATCAATAAAAAAAATTATTGGATGAATAAGTGATAGAGTTGAGACTGAGGGTCACATGTAGCTAAAACAGATGGCAAGCCATGACCAGCAAAATATCTCCTGGAAAGACAGCGTGGGCTGGGGTAAAGCAATCCAAATGTGTCCTTTTGCTGAACACTCTTCCATAGCTCCCTATTGCCCTCAAGAAAAAAATTCAGATGCCCTTACACATATGCCGGGCCCTGCATGGAGTGGCCTCTGCCCACCTCTTTCACTCCTCCTCACCGTTTTCCAGTTTCTTTTCTCAGGGAGATGGACCTCACTGGTTTTCTTTATGTCCCTTAAACGAGACATTCTCATTCTCTCTCTCCGTCTGCCACACTTTACCCCTGAAACCCCCCCTTCCCTTTCCCACTCATTGAGGCTAACATACATCCACACACCCTGCCAGGCTCAGCTCGGGCCTCACCTCCAGCAAGAAGCTTCAGTCGTCCAGGTCCAGGCTACGGCTCACACACGCACCCAGGGGAGGTGCCAAGCTGTCAAGCTGGAGCTGCTGGGCCAACTACTGTGGCTGGAGGGGAGTGAGAGGGAGCAGGAGGAACAACATCAGGGGCAGATTGGGTGGTGGCCATCCTAGAAGGTCTTGTTGATTCTAGTGAGCCTTTTACAATGAATAAGCTGAGAGCCATGGGAGGTTTATGGTCTGACTGAGGATTTTCTTGGTTTCTGGGGAGTGGCTAGCTAGGGCAGAAGAAAGAAGACCCAACATTCTCAATCAGAATTAATCCTCACTTGGTCTCTGCACCCAGAGCACATGCATGGACTGCTTTAAACAAGCAAAAGCCTTTAATTCTTCTGTTTATGTTCTAGTTGACTGTAAACAGCAGGCACTGGAGCATGGTGGTAAGACTCAGGGCTGTAGAGGCTGGCCTCTGGGTTGCAGCCCAGTCTCTCCGCCTAGTCATCTGGTTATTTAGTTTCTTGGAATCTCGGGTTTTTCTATCTTTAAGATGGGTTTGATAAATTGTGCCCCCCTCCATAGAGTTGTCATGAGGATTAAATGAGTTATTTCACAGAAAGGATGCCCAGAGCATGGTCAGCACTCAATCAATATTAGCTATTATTACAGTGTCTGTCTGCACTACTATTAACAGGAATCTCTCAGGAATTCTGTATTGGTTTAACCTGGGTGCAGAGAGCCCTCGGGCAAAGTTTGTTGGAAATTCCAGCTTCTGCTGACTGTGGTGGGGACTCCCCAACTCCACTCCTCCCCCTCCCACCTCCCACCTTGGTTTGTTGTGACTTCTGCAGTCTTTACAATGATCCCTGGGCTTCTTGGACAGGTGGAGAGACTTGTGGAAGCATTCAATCACAGGGCAGAGGGGCCTCAGAGCCCTTGTCTAATGCACATTGTGATAAAGAAATGGGAGCCTGATATTGGGCGGTGGCGCAGTGGATAGAGCATCAGACTGGGATGCGGAAGACCCAGGTTCGAGACCCCGAGGTTGCCAGCTTGAGCGAGGGCTCATCTGGTTTGAACAAAAGCTCACCAGCTTGAGGCCAAGGTCGCTGGCTCGAGCAAGGGGTTATTTGGTCTGCTAAAGGCCTGCAGTCAAGGCACATATGAGAAAGCAATCAATGAACAACTAAGGTGTTGCAATGTGCAATGAAAAACTAATGATTGATGTTTCTCATCTCTCCATTTCTGTCTGTCTGTCCCTGTCTATCCCTCTCTCTGACTCTCTCTCTGGAAAAAAAAAAAAAAAAAAAAAAAAAAAAAAAAATATATATATATATATATATATATATATATATATGAAAAGAAATGGGAGACCATTCCCTATTAGGAAATATTTAGGTGGTGTTCAATCTGCCACTATTAAAATGTGCTCCCTGGCCAGGTGGCTCAGTGGAGATAGCATTGTCCCGGAGCTCTAAGATTGCAGGTTCAATTTCTCCCTCCCCAATCAGGGCGTGTACAAGAAGCAACCAGTGAGAGTACAACTAAATGAAACAATTAAGTGAAACAAGTTGATGCTTCTCTCTCTCTCTCAAATCAACAGAAATTTTTTTTGTAATTTGTGCCACAGCAAATACTACTATTCATATCTTCTTGGATACATATATGACCTTTTCTCTCCGGTGAATATCAATATTAATAATTATTATAAGTATAATCTTTTTTTTAAGATTTTATTTTTATTCATATTAGAGAAGGGAGAGTGAGAGAGAGGGAGAAGGGAGGGAGGAGCAGGAAACATCAACTCCCATATATGTCTTGACCAGGCAAGCCCTGGGTTCTGAACCTGCAACCTCAGCATTCCAGGTCGACGCTTCATCCACTGCTCCACCACAGGTCAGGCTATAATTATAATCTTAATCATTTGTATTCATTGAGCCTTTATTGTGTGCCAGGCATTGTACTAAGCTCTTTACAATGATTTGATTCTTATTACAGTCTAATAAGAAAGGTTTTACTATTATCTTCATAGTATGAGTGCAGAAACTGAGGCACAGAGAGATTCAGTAAGTCGTACAGCCAGTAACTGGCAGAGCCAGGGTGTGAACTCAGGCACTTGCCTCCAGAGTTGTTTGTTCAATTTCAGTTTTCCTAGCTCCTAACCAGAGACGGATTAAAGTCGGTTGAGGCCCCAGGCGCAAAAGAAAATATTGGGCCCCTTAAAAAAAAAGAAAGACAGGGAAAATAAAAATACATGTTAACCATATTTTTAAATAAATAAAAAATATTATGTACTATTAACGATAAAATTGCACATACGAAACCAAACTTTGTGTCATTAAAAAAAAAAAGTATAGGCCCTGGGTGGTTGGCTCAGTGGTAGAGTGTCGGTCTGGCATGCGGAAGTCCAGGGTTCGATTCCCGGCCGGGGCACACAGGAGAAGCGCCCGTCTGCTTCTCCACCCCTCCCCCTCTCCTCCCTCTCTGTCTCTCTCTTCCCCTCCTGCAGCCAAGGCTCCCTTGGAGCAAAGATGGCCCGGGCGCTGAGGATGGCTCTGTGGCCTCTGCCTCAGGCGCTAGAGTGGCTCTGGTCGCAACAGAGGAACGCCCCGGATGGGCAGAGCATCGCCCCCTGGTGGGTGTGCCGGGTGGATTCCGGTTGGGCGCATGCGGGAGTCTGTCTGACTGCCTCCCTGTTTCCAGCTTCAGGAAAAAAAAAAAAAAGGTATAAAGTTGGGGTTTTGCGGGGCCCTTCAGAAGTTGGGGCCCAGGGCATGTGCCCGGTGCGCCCGCAATTAAATCCACCTCTGCTCCTAACTACCCTGTAAAGTTTTAAGGCATTGTGCCAGTGTACACACAGACATGGGTCCTTCATCCACAGGGCTGAACTACCACCTCAGGGATCTCTTTTCAAGGCTGAGACACTGGGCACCTAAGCCTAGCGCAAGACACCCCTACCTGGAAACTGGGGCTAAGCCAAACTGCCATTCGGGTCTATGTGGGCAGCAGTAAATGCCTGCTGACATGCTCTCCACCCTGCCCCTTCCCCTTGAAGGTCCCACGTCTTCCACCCTGGCTGGTGGTGAGCTCAGAGTCGTATGGAGATGACAGCAAGAGAGAGAGTAAGAGAGAGCAGCAGGCGGACTTACGCAACCCAGTGGAAAGTGATACAGGCGGACTGGCTGATTGGAAAGAAACAGAAAAGGAGTCAGGCAGAGAGCTTCCTGGAATCCAGGTCTAGGAGCTGCCAAAAATGGGCCTCCTCTCTTAGGAACAATTGAATGTCACTGGGGTAACCGAACACTGCTGGCGAGAGGCCTCCTGCCCACAGCCTCACAGAGTGGCCTGTGTGAGCTAGGCTGGGCTCCAGAGGAAAAAAAGGGCCTGGCAAGGTGCCCTGTGAGGCCATCTAAGGAGACACTGCCATCTACCATGCAGGACTGGCCTCTGCTGTAACAAGGCCGATGGGCCACAGTCTGGGGGATTCCCAGGCATAGAGAAAGCTAGCAAGGAGGCCTCCTGCCCACTGGTACGGCCCTGAACTCAGAAGCCAGGATATCTGGGGTCCAAGACAAGCCTTTCCTGCTGTGTGGCCGTGGGTGTGACATAACCTGCCAGTCTTCTCATTAGTACAAAGGGGATAAAAACGTTCCAAGAGTCAAATAAGGCAGGGGTCCACAAACCTTTTAGGTAAGAAGCCACTTAGTAAATATCCTAGGCTTTGTGGGCCAGATGGTCGCTGTCACAACTCAATTCTGCTGTTATAGGCCTTTGGCAACCATAAGCAATAAGAAAACAAATTGATACGGCGTATGCCAATAAAACTTTATTTTTTTTGTATGCGGAAACCTGAATTTCATGTATACTGCTCACAAAAATTAGGAGATATTTTATCACTTCATATTCATTTTGAAATATCCCCTATCCTATTTTTTGTGAACAGTGTAATTTTCACATCATGAAATATCGTTCTCCGATTTTTTTTAAAACAAAACTTTATTTACAAATGTAAAAAAACAGTCTTAGCCCAGGAGAGTCATACAAACAAGGTGGTGTTCACCCAGAAGACCTGGCTTTGGTGTGCAAGTATGCCTTTACTTTATATTCAACTGTAAACATGTCACTGGAGAAATAAAATGTGACTCTCCCAATGTAAAAAACAAAAACAAGAAAAGAGGCAGTGGGCTTAGCAGGTTAGCACAATACCTTGCTCATATATGAGCTCTGAACCATTAGCAATTACCATATTGAAGAGAACTCACAGAATTTGGAAAAGGTAGATAGATGGTAAGACCCTATAAGACTTCAGCAGGTAAAGTATTAACAGCTAACATTTATGAAGTCCTTGCTATGTGCCAGGCCCCGTCCTAGGCACTTTGTTTGTATATGTGCGTTAGTTGATCACAATAATCCTATTCTTAAGCCCATTTTACAGATGAGGAAAGAAAAGGCACAGAGAGGTTAAGTAAATAGCAGGGATAGGACCCTCACCCAGAGAATCTAGTTCCAGAGCTCACATTTATTACCACTCGTGTAATATTATTAAGCACTTTATGTTTTAACTCATTTAACATTCCTTAGAATGCTCTGTAGTGGGGACTATGATTATGCCCATTTTACAGATGAGGAAAGTAGAGATCATAATGGTCAAGTAAATTGACTAAGAGCATACAGTTAGTAAACAGCAGAGTCAGAATTTGAACTCAAGACAGTCTGATTTTAGAGCCTATCACCTTTACCTTTAATGTGTAAAATATTTAGATTTCCTGGCATAATTTATCATATCTTACTCGATCTAATCCTCATTCAGGGACATTTAGGTCGTCTCCAGTTCTTCACTTTCCATGTTGTAGAGCACAACTTCAGTTTCTTAAGATAAACACCTAGACTTGGGATCTATACAAACTTGGTGACTTTTGATGCATATCATCATTTAGGCAGGTGGTTGTACATGGGCCTGTTCTTGTTGCTGAGCAGTAGAGGTGGTGGTTAAAGGCTGGCTTTGAAATCATATGTTCAATAGATTACGTTAAGCAAATCCCAGCTCAGCTATTTACTAGGTGGATAATATTGGGCAAGTCACATCACCAGTGACTTAGGCCTCAGTTTTCTCATCTGTACAGCCCTGCCTTCACTGATCCTCATCTCACTTCTGGTTGATTATAATACCTTCCTCATAGGACTGTTGTGATGATTAGAATTGTAAACTCCAGGCCCTGGCCGGTTGGCTCAGCGGTTGAGCGTCGGCCTAGCGTGCGGAGGACCAGGGTTCGATTCCTGGCCAGGGCACACAGGAGAAGTGCACATTTGCTTCTCCACCCCTCCGCCGCGCCTTCCTCTCTGTCTCTCTCTTCCCCTCCCGCAGCCAAGGCTCCATTGGAGCAAAGATGGCCCGGGTGCTGGGGATGGCTCTGTGGCCTCTGCCCCAGGCGCTGGAGTGGCTCTGGTCGCAACATGGCGACGCCCAGGATGGGCAGAGCATCGCCCCCTGGTGGGCAGAGCATCGCCCCTGGTGGGCGTGCCGGGTGAATCCCGGTCGGGCGCATGCGGGAGTCTGTCTGACTGTCTCTCCCTGTTTCCAGCTTCAGAAAAATGAAAAAAAATAATAATAAAATAAAATAAAAAAAAGAAAAAAAAGAATTGTAAACTCATGATGAATGGGAGGCCCCACTTCTCCTTTTCTTGGGCAAGTCCTCAAAAGAGAAAGTCAGGAAAAGGAAGTAAGGTCAAAAACTTGGAATCTACAGAGTCACTGGGAACTGGGTGGAAGTGTGGTCATCAGAATAGAGGCTCAATCCTTGATTCTAGTTCAAGATATTTAGATCAGAAGTGGCAGAACCCATTCAAACTAGCTCAAGTGAAAAATGAGGAATATTAATCACTCTGAGGAGTATGAATGAAGAGCGTGACAGAAACCCAACTAAAATTGGTTTAAGCAAAAAGAAAAAGAAGTCGATTGGCTTGCTTAATTGAAAAGACTAGCTTCAAGTGCCAGCTTCAAGCACAGTTAGATCCAAGGGCTCAAATAATGCCCTGAATATATTCCCTCCGTCTCAGCAGTGAGCCTCTCTTCCTGGGCACAAGATGGCATCCGTGGCTCCAGCCCTCTCAACAACTACAGGGCCAAGAGAATCTGTCTTCTCACTGTTGTCAACAAAATATCCCAGAAAAAGTCCCATTGGTTCTAACTGGGTTTCGTGTCCCTTTCTAAACCAATCACTTATCACGCTCAGAGGATAAAATGCTGTGATTGGGCTGGCTTAGAGCCAGGTGGAGATGAAATCAGTTTTACTTAAATACCATGGACAGAAAGTAGGACAGAGGTAATTCACTTGGGAAAATAAGGTGCTGTTGATTTCAGATCTTGAAGGGGAATCAAGACCTGTAAAGACAATAGGTGTCAGGCCTGACCTGTGGTGGCGCAGCGGATAAAGCGTCGACCTGGAAATGCTGAGGTCGCCAGTTCGAAACCCTGGGCTTACCTGGTCAAGGCACATATGGGAGTTGATGCTTCCAGCTCCTCCCCCCTTCTTTCTCTCTGTCTGTCTCTCTCTCTCCTCTCTAAAAATGAATAAATAAAATATAAAATAAATAAATAAATAAATAAAAAAGACAATAGGTGTCCACTACACCACCCCACGCTCTCTATGTTAGAATCACTGTTATCATATCAAACATGAGTACAGGAAGTGGCCGTGGTTTCAGACATTTCTGAAATTAGCATCTGAAAAGGCACCAGAAATTGTGGCATTCATATTCCATAACGAGGCTGCTTGGATAGGCAAGGGGACTCAGTTATCTGGCTGGAGCTCTGCCGTACCAGTAGGAACATCCAATCACAGCAGGACCAAGAGAGCCTGACCCCTCCAGAGCACTTGCGGAAAAGAATAATCATGATAATAATATAAAATAGTGCTAAGGCAATCCTTATACAATGCTACTACCAGGCATCATATATGAAAACACTTTTAATTCTCACAATGATACGAGGTAGGTACTTATCCTGATTGACAGAGCATATGTTGAATGAAGAAGCATTAGCTGATCATTTTCCTCATTTATTCATTTAGTTATTCACTCACTCTCTGAACAAATATTTAATGGATGCCCACTGTATACCAAACATGAGCATGCTGGGTGTTGAGGTCACAGTGGAGAGCAAAACCAGCCCTGCCCTCATGAAGGTCACAGTCATATGTTATAGGATCTGAAGGATGAATAGCCATTAATAGGCAAAGAAGAAACAGAAAAGCAATCCAGGTAGAGGGAACAGCATGTGCTAAGACCCTGCAGGAGGAAGGAGTGTGTGAAGTGGCAATGCATATAGACAAATGATGAGTCAGGTAGACAGAGAACCCCATAATTTTCATCTGCTGACTCACTGAACCTTCATGCCAATCCTCTGAGATAGCTACTGTTTTTAATATTATTTTGCAGATGAGGACACCGAGGCATAGAGAAGGTAAATAATTCATCCAAGAACACAAAACTCCATCAGTGGTATTAGAACTGGCCTTCTCTGACAGAAATCCCAAGCAGCTCTAATTCTAAAGTAAAGGAAGGCAGGAGAAATCCATCCATTTGGGACAGGTGGGTAGTCTGGGGGCTTTCTGGGACCATTTTCACTGCAGCTGGAGCCATAGGCTTTGTGGTTTCCTTAACAGGGGGAAGGAGAGCACACCCAGCCTTTCCAGTCACAGACAGGAATTCCTTCAGGGGGTCATGGATGTTAGGCCACAGGCGATTCCAGAGTGAGACCCACGGAGGAGCCAGCAGGAGAGGCAGGCGGAAGGCCAGAACTTTTCCGGGAAGAACTCATTTCCCTTTCCAGCTCCATTAGGAGCGAGTCTGTTAGAACTGAAGGAGTTTGGACTCTGAGGCTTGGCCAACCTGCTTTCAAATGGCTTTTCTGTCACCCACTCACTATATGACCTTAAGCAAGTTACACCTGAGCCTCCATTTCCTTGCTTAAGCAAAATAAAAGTTCCAGAAAAAGTAAGTCTTTCAGTAGCTCCCCCACGCCCAATCCACAGCCCCTAGTCTCCCCATCCCCCAAATGCATGCACCCAGATAGATAAATAGGTAGATAGAAAGATAGATAGATACCTATATATAATATAAATACATAGGCATATATATATGTATATGCGTATATTGTATGTCGGGATTCTTTTGGCTGAAAGTACAAAACAACAACCTACAAATGTATGATTTACTTATCAAGAAGTCTGAAGGTAATAAATGTCCCTCATGTGTCTAACTCTTACTTATTGCTATCTAATAGGAACCTCAAACTTAACATGGTTACAATTGAACTTTTGATTCCTGACCACCACCCCACCCCGAACCTTTTTCTCCCTTACTGAAATGAACCCTTGGTTGCTCAAACCCAAAAGCTCCTCAGAATCACTTTCAATTTCTCTCTTAAACTCTCTTTTTACATCCACTCCATCACCTAGTCCAGTCCTGCTTTCCCTAAATCTGGCAGGAGCCCTATTTTTTTTTTTTTTTTTTTTTTGTATTTCTCGGGAAACCGGGAGGCAGTCAGACAGACTCCCGCATGCGCCCGACCGGGATCCACCCGGCACGCCCACCAGGGGGCGATGCTCTGCCCAACGGGGCGTCGCTCTGCCGCGACCAGAGCCACTCTAGCGCGTGGGGCAGAGGCCAAGGAGCCATCCCCAGCGCCCGGGCCATCTTTTGCTCCAATGGAACCTCGGCTGCGGGAGGGGAAGAGAGAGACAGAGAGGAAGGAGAGGGGGAGGGGTGGAGAAGCAGATGGGCGCTTCTCCTGTGTGCCCTGGCCGGGAATGGAACCCTGGACTTCCGCACGCCAGGCCAACGCTCTACCACTGAACCAACCAGCCAGGGCAGGAGCTCTATTTTGAATAGGATGAAACAAGAATTCAGGGCCACTCAACTGCCCAACCCTTTTAATGTGTCCATGGAGTCATGTGATTACATGACTGTACAGTCAAGATAAGGTTTTTTGTTTTTTTTGTGTGTGTGTGTGACAGAGACAAAGAGAGGGACGGATAGGGACAGACAGGCAGAAAGGGAGAAAGATGAGAAGCATCAATTCTTCGTTGCTGCACTTTAGTTGTTCATTGATTGCTTTCTCATATGTGCCTTGACCAGGGGGGCTATAGCAGAGAGAGTGACCCCTTGCTCAAGCCAGAGACCTTGGGCTTCAAGCCAGTGACCTTTGAGCTCAAGTCTGTGACCACGGGTCATGTCTATGATCCCATGTTCAAGCCAGCAACCCCGTGCTCAAGCTGATGACCTCGGGGTTTCAAACCTGGGTCCTCTGCGTCCCAGTCTGACGCTCTATCCACCGCACCATCACCTGGTCAGGCAAAGATAAGGTATTTTAATTGCAATCAACAAGACCATCAATTCCCTGCATTCGCTGCCCCGCATTGGAGAGCTAGGGCATTTGGGGGGAAACAGCTAAAGAGACGCTAAATTAGGGAATCCATTCAGTTTGGGTTTAGTGGCAGTCCTCATGACACTCACAATCTTTTCTATGCACAGGCGCTGCCGGTCATCCTGGCATGGGAGTGGTTTCCAGGATACCTCCTGCCCACACTACTGACTCATGCAATATTGAGACACTAAGGTGCAGGGCCAGAGGTCATGGAGACCAGAGCGGAGGGGAGGAATCTGGGTTCTTGATGATATCATTCATTGCTCCCTTAAATGAACCAACTTTGCAATTCTCTACATTCAAACATCTTATAAGCATGTCATATGTTTATAGATTGGATATTGTTTCCTTTCAGCCAAAGGGATCTCAACAGATACGACAGTATAGGCTGATGCACGTCTAAAATTCATCTGGAAGGAGGTATGCAAAACTGGTAATGGTGAGAGAGAGACTTATGATTTCTGGATATTTTTATTTTGCTTGAATTCTGTTTATCTTGGATCAGCTTTCACCATTTCAAAAATTAGAAAGCAAAACTTCAAAAGTCCATGGCACAATTGAGTTTTACATTTCTTTTAAGTGCATGAAATAAATAAATTTAATCAGGCAAGCCCAGCCCTTACTGAATAGTCTCAGAGAGGCTATTGGGACAGCGAAGAAGGAAAGGTTGTTGGCAAGTTTGGTTACTAAAAAGGGTTGGAAGGTGATCTGGGACTCAGCGTGCAGAGCTCGAGGGACAGGCAGGATTTTTTCTGCCTGTGTTCCTGCCACGGAGCAGCTCAGCCAGCCCAGACTGACATTTCAAAGAGTCTCCAGGAACCTGGCACAAGCCACCCCTTTGAAGTTTTTCTAAATGTCTACTTCAAATGTGTCAGCCTGCCTGCTTTTCTTCAAAGACAGTAGAGAAAATGCTGCTGGCGAGCGAAGGGACCTCAAAGATGGTTTTCTCATTTGTTTTTCAAGTCAGGAGGTAGGATCTTTCTCAAAGTCACACGAAGTCAACACACGAAGTCAATTGGTGACCGTGTGAGAGTCACCAAGAACTTCCCTGTCTGCTTGTGTGGACTTAGTTTGGCTCCTTTACGCTCCCAGTCTGCCCAGGGTCCCTACTCCTCCAATGGGCCTCCCTGGTCCTCAATGCTAGCACTGGGAAACTCCCTCTGAAGAATGACCTTGACATCTACAGTCCATAAGTCTGCAGAATGTTGCATTTTCTAACCCCTTCCCAGAGATTTACAGAATGTCATAGCACATTACAGGCTCTGGAAAATCTTGCAATAAAGGGAACTATTTTAAGTAAAACTTCTCCCACAATGGAAGCTCTAGCATCAGTCTGCCGGGGGTTCCTAGCCTCCCTGAGGATTCACACCACTGAGCTAGGTGGCCCTGGGAAAAACATATAATGACTCTGAGCTTCAGTTTTCTCGTCAATAAAATAAAGATTTTAATAACACCCACCTCACAGAGTTGCCATGAGGATTGATAGCACAAATCCACAATTATTAGATATCCGTGTTTCAAAATTTAGAAATTTTTAGGTGTTAGAAAAGTAATGTGGTGTCCTGGCCAGTTGGTTCAGTGGTAGAGTGTCGGCCTGGTGTGTGGATATCCCAGGTTCAATTCTCGATCAGGGTACACAGGAAAAGCAACCATCTGCTTCTCCACCCCTCCTTCTCCCCCTCCTCCCCTTCTTCCCCTCTGGCAGCAATGGCTTGATTGGTTTGAGTGCATTTGCCCTGGGTGCTAAGGATGGCTCAGAGGAGTCTCTGCCTCAGGTGCTATAAATAGTTTGGTTGAGAGCATGGCCCCAGATGTAAAGAGCATCGGCCCCAGACAGAGGTTGCCAGGTAGATCCTGGTGGGGCATATGCAGGAATCTGTCTCTTTATCTTCTCCTCTCCTCTCAATTGGAAAAGAAAAAAAAAAGTCATGTGGCATATATGCCATATATTTTATAGCTTCTCATAATCAAACACATTTATATGAAACATGAATATTCACACTAAGTGGGTTCAACAAGACAATAAAGACCTCAGAAAAGGTCAAGGTTTTCTCCCAAATAAGTTTTGGTGCCAGACTTTTGGGAAATTGTTGGTTTTCATAGCTTTTAAAAAAAAATACTTTCAGAATTGCAGATAAAAAAATAAGAACATGTAATGAAAATAGTAGTTACTCTCTATTAAGCATTTACTTGAGCTAGGCAATGTTCCAAGCACCTCACGTGGATTAACTTTTGATTTCACAAAACAACCTCATGTGGTTAATATATTGTACTCCCCTTTAGGCAAATGAGCAAACTGGGGCAGAGAGGGACTAAGTAACATACTCAAGCAGCAGTGTTGAGATTAAATGAGCCCTGGTCAGTTGGCTCAGCAGTAGAGAGTCGGCCCATGTGTGGAAGTCCTGGGTTCGATTCCCGGTCAGGGCACATAGAAGAAGTGATCATCTGCTTCTCCATCCCTTCCCCCACTTTTCTCTCTTTCTCTCTCTTCTTCCTGCAGCCATGATTCATTCAAACAAGTTGGCCAGGGTGCTGAGGATGACACCATGGCCTCACCTCAGGTACTAAAATAGCTCGGTTGCTGAGCAACAGAGCAATGGCTCCAGATGGGCAGAGCATTGCCCCATAAGGGGCTTGCTGGGTGGATCCTGGTCAGGGCGCATGTGGGAGTCTGTCTCACTGCCTCCCCACTTCTCACTTAATAATAATAATTTTTAAAAAAGAGATTAAATGAGGTAAGGAATATGAGTTGTCTATCATAGTCCTGGCATATAATCACCACTCCATAAGTGTGAGCTATTATGATCTTATTAATAGCATCTTTTCAATGGTGGAAAAATTATGACTGATTTTTATCTTCTCTGTGCATATGTGCAAGTTCTAATTTTATTATAATTAAAATATTCTGTGTGGGGAAAAGTGTTTTTAAAAAAAATGAATTTCTGAATTGAACTTCATCTCTCAATTGGTTTTTCTGACTCCCTCTATCAAATTCAATGCTGGTCCGGGAAGAAATGGATATGTCACCTCAAGGTTGACCTCCTTGGGTACAGACAGTCCAGATATAGAGTGCTGTTAGCTGATAGCTTCCAGCTACAGCATCTTTGGAATCTGTCTCAACTTTCAAGCCAAGACCATGGTCTTCTTGAGTAGCCCCCAGCCAATGACTGAGGGGTAGGATTAGGGGCTGCCTGTTTCTGCCCAACATGGGGTTTCTCTCACCAACCATCTATGTTTGTAGCTTCCAACTGAGTATGTCAAGACTTTGTCAGATCTGCACTCTAGCCTGAGGCTCCTTGGACCAATTTGGCTTCCTCCCATATTTTTTACAAGCAGAACACTCCAAAGAACCTTGATTTAGGGCTCAGCTAAGGGGTAGAAACCTCTTGGCTTTTGAAGGGTGGGTTGCTCTCTAGTCCCAGAAGATGAGAAATAATTATCCATCTTAAATAGGAGCAGTGACCCAGTCCCCTTCAGCAATGATTGGTCCAGAATGGACACATGACCCAGCTCTTAGCCAATGAAAGGTCAGGAGAAATCAGGGCTCACTTCATTAATAAGATAAAGCTTCATGAGGTAAAAGCGCTTTGCTCCTGCTCCTTCCTTCCTTCTTTGATCAATATCACGTGATCATATGATGTGGGGCACTGCAGCAGCTGTCGCAGGTGTTGAGTCTGAGGTCAAAAGCCAACTGCTGGAGATGACAGAGCAGAAAGATGAGAGGAGCTCGCTTCCTTGAGAACACCATGAACTACTGCCAACAACTTTGAAGCTGCCGACCTCCAGACTTTTGTTACTCCAATGGAGGTATTTGGACTTTTCCTGAAAGGGAGATGTTTAGAAAATCCTCCCGTCTTCAAATTGCCAACACCTAAACATGACACTTATCTCTCCCTTGCTTCATATCCTTCTACGCCTCCCCATTGTTCCAAGGTCAGGGTTGTAAGCTCCTTGTTATAAAGACCAGCAGTCTGGCCCCTGCTGGCCCCTTGCATCACCCCTGACTGTCTCTTCCTGCTTAGACTCCAGTCAGGCTGAACTACTTTTAGTTATCAAGTATCTTATCTCACCTCTAGAGTTCTGCGTGTGCTGGTTCCTCTAAACTTTTCTTCCCTTGCTGCATCTAGCTCTCTCTTCATTCCTCAGCTCTCAGTTCAAATGGTGTCTCTTCCAGGAAGCCTTCCTTGATTTCTAGAATGGATTCAGTAAACCCTTGGGACTCCCATTGCACCTTATTCTTGCTTCTATTAAAATACTTAGCAAACTAGCCTGACCTGTGGTGGCTCAATGGGTAAAAGCATCAACTTGGAACACTGAGGTTGCCGGTTCAAAACTCTGGGCTTCCCTGGTCAAGGCACATATGGGAGTTGATGCTTTCTGCTCCTCCCTCCCTTCTCTCTCTCTCTCTCTCTCTCTCTCTCTCTTTCTCTCTCTGACTCCTCTCTCTAAAATTAATAAATAAAATCTAAAAATAAATAAATAAAAATAAAATACTTAGCAAACTAGATTGTAATTGTCTGTTTTTATGAATGGTGAATTTGTCCTTGCTCTCAACTATTCCACTTCCTTTTTTATTTTTAACCACTGGCATGCTGACTGAAAGCTACCTTGGGCTCCTGACCAGATGCTTGTCTGTACACTCACAGAAGCAACTGCCTCCTATAGAGCTCTTCATGAGTTCCCTTCTGCAGTGCTGCTTCTGTAGCTGGACACAATCCATTTCTCAATTTGACTGGTGATTCTTTTCAGATCCTCTAAGTTCTCTTCCGAGCCTTCACTTCCCCACTCCTCTCATAATTGTGGGAGGTCTACTTCCTATAATAAATCCCTTACATTATGAAATAGTCACTCACAGTGAGGCTGCTCTCCTGACCAATACATAATCCATGAGTAGACACCACTCCTGGCTTTGGGGATGGAGACTGATCCAGACCACATCCAGAGAGAATTGGTTCAGGCATAGACATATGACCCAGTTCTGGCCAATGAGAGCCTGACTCAGGAATTTGGCTGAAACAATTAGAAAGCAGAAGCAATATTTTCACTGGTGTTGCCGAGCTGGTTGTTTGGAAGCCTGAAGCTGCTGGAGATCATCTTGTCACAACGTGTAATGGGCCTGCCTGAGAATAAAGCCAACATAGAGGAAAACAGGATGAAAAAAGGGAGAGGAATAGATACCATGTGATATCATTTAAGTATTTGCATCCAGCTTGGCCTGAAGCTAAACAAGTCAGTATGAGTTAGATTTTTGAACCTTCCAAATGAAAGTGTCCTGGTTACCCTCGGTGAACAGTAAATATCTGCTGAACAAATGGATAGATCCCAAATTGGCAGTGGCTATTTCCTTCTTTTGTTACTTCCTTTTATTATTATTTTTTCCTTTTGGAGGGTAAGTGGCATATTAAATTTTTAGTTATTTAATCTGACCATTTTTCTTACAGATTAAAAACTGAGGCTCAATGAGGAAGTATAACTCATTCAGGATTTTATGGTCAGCTCCTATTAGAATCAAAACCAGTGGCCAGGCCTGACCAGGTGGTAGCACAGTGGATAGAGCATTGGACTGGGATGTGGAGGACTCAGGTTTGAGACCCTGAGGTCACCAGCTTGAGCAAGGGTTCATCTGGTTTGAGCAAAGCTCACCAGCTTGGACCCAAGGTTGCTGGCTTGAGCAAGGGGTTACTCGGTCTGCTGAAGGCCCATGGTCAAGGCACATATGAGAAAGCAATCAATGAACAACTAAGGTGTCACAATGAAAAACTGATGATTGATGCTTCTCATCTCTCTCCATTCCTGTCTGTCTGTCCCTATCTATCCCTCTCTCTGACTCTCTCTGTCTCTGTAAAAAACAACAACAAAAAAACCAGTGGCCAGGTTGAGAATGCCTAAACTGAATCTGATCATGAGGAAATAACAGGCAAATCCAAACTGAGGAACACTGTTTATTTTTTCTTCTTCTTCTTCTTTTCCAGGTGAGAGGAGGGGAGATAGAGACAAGACTCCCACATGCGCCTTGACCGGGATCCACCCGGCAAGCCCTGTCAGAGGCCATGCTCACAACCAAGCATCTATTGGGTGTTTTTGCCCAATTTTTCTGTAGGTTTGATATCGTTAACAAATAAAACATTTAAAAGCAAAGATAGCCTGGCCTGTGGTGGCACAGTGGATAAAGCACTGACCTGCTATGCTGAGGTCGCTGGTTCAAAACCCTGAACTTGCCCAGTCAAGGCACATATAACAAGTAACCAATTGAAGTGAAGTTATTGTGAGTTGATACTTCTCACTCCCCTGCTCCATAAAACAAACAAACAAATATATATATATATATATATATATATATATATATATATATATATATTAAGATAAAAATGTTAGAGACCAGACTTATAGGCCAGCCCACTCTTACTCTGTGTGTTGTAATTCTATGCTTACCCCAAGATGAAGGCAGAGACAAAATGGCCATGGATGGCTTAAACCAATCAAAATTTATTCCACGACCCTGGCATGTTGTTCCTTACCACCCAGAATTAGGTTCTGCTGGCAAATAAGAAGAAAAATTAAGAAATCAACAGGGGTCGGCCTGACCAGATGATGGCACAGTGGATAGAGTGTCAGACTGAGATGCCAAGGACCCAGATTCGAGATCCCGAGGTCGACAGCTTGAGCATGGGCTCATCTAGTTTGAACAAAAGCTCACCAGCTTGGACCCAAGGTCGCTGGTTTGAGCAAGGGGTTACTCAGTCTGCTGTGGCCCCATGGTCAAGGCACATATGAGAAAGCAATCAATGAACAACTAAGGTGTCACAACAAAAAACTAATGATTGATGCTTCTCATCTCTCTCCGTCCCTATCTATCCCTCTCTCTGACTCTTTCTGTAAAAAAAAAAAAAAAAGAAAAAGAAAAAAAGAAAGAAAGAAATCAACAACAGAGTTCCTTCTGGGTCGGGGTTTCATACGTAGCAGAGCAGCTCCCTCACTGTGATCTATTGAAAGTCAGCCCTTGACACAAGGGTTTGGTTTGTTTTTTCTTTATTTTCTTTTTATAAAACAAAAAACAAAAAAAACAGGGTTCAATCCCAAGTCGGGGCACATGTGGAAAGCAACCAGTGAATGCACCACTGAGTGGAACAACAAATGAATGCTTCCCTTCTCCCTCCCCTCTCTCTTCCTTCCTTTCTCTGTCTCTCCAAAAATCAAGCAATAAGTTATAAAAATTAAACCCTGGCTTGATCACTCGGTTGCTTGGAGTGTCGTCCTGGAGCACAGAGGTTGCCAGTAAAATGGCCCAGTTGGGGCACATACAGGAGCAGCTTGATGTTCCTGTCCCTCTCTCCTTGCCTCTCTCATAAATAAATAGATAAACAAACAAACAGAGTTTGCTTCTTGGCTTTGGTGGTCTCTTGAGTGGGGACCTTCATTCTCCTTTTGTGATCTGGACCAAAGAAAAACTTGGACCCAAATAGGATGCCAAGAAAGCCCAGAGTCCCTGAGATCTGTAACCTAGTCCTGGTACTTGACACTGGACACCAAGTGCTGCCTATCCAGCGTTCCCCAATGTCTGCTCACAGCACCCGGTATTTATTAGGAGAACTAACTTTACTTCAACCACGCTCAGTCCCTGAAGTTCGGGTGAGGCTGTGTTCCTCCCCAGGTAGGAATGTGACCAGGCCTGGACAATCAGAGCGTTGCCTTCCTTGAGTGACAGTGATTGGTTCAGAGATGGGCCATGACCTCAGTTAGTTCAAACAGAGTAAATGCTGGCACTTCAGCCGAGTTTCCAGGAAATGACCCTCTCTTTCTCACCAGACTCGTACAGTAAGTAGCCCCTCCTCACCTGCAGTTTGCTTTCTGCAATTTCAGTTACCTGCGCTCAACTGTGGCCCAAAAATATTAAATGGAAAATTCTAGAAATAAATAATTTATAAGTTTTAAATTGTGCATCATTCTGAGTATTGTAAAAAAAGTCTTAAGACTATACTTTCAGGGATCATTTCTCTAGTTCATAATAAAATCTTGCACCATCCATAAATTGCTTCCTTTAAGTGAAAAGGTATGTAAGTACCGGAAAAAACATAGTATATATAGGGTTTGGTACAGTCCAAGGTTTTGGGCATCGACTAGGTCTTGAAACATAATCCCTGTGAATAAGGGGGGACTACTGTACCTGGCGGGATGTAGGTATGGAGCTACTGGTTGCCATCTTGTTACAAGGAGACAGCCAAGAGTTGGTAGGACACTGTGACTAGCAACCTCACTTGGGTTCATGGATCCAGCCAGGCCTAAAGCTAGAACTCTTCCATTATTTCAGTCATTTAAGGTTTTTGTTGTTGTTGTTTTACTTAATGCAATAAATTGCTTTTCTTGCATAAACCAGCCTCAAATGGGTTTTCTGTCATTTACAAATAAAAAAAAATCCTAAGTTTCTCAACTTTTGAAGAAGCATGTTTGAAAGGCAAATTCTCCGGTCTGGTCCCCAAAGATTGTGACTGAGTCACGTGGGCTCCTCCAGGACCTTGTTCCTCCAGGTCCCCAGTGTAGGTGCTCTCGCCCATCTCAATCTGAGACTGCCAACTTGGGGCGAAGGAAAGGGGGCCTGTTCATTACACCTGGAGGGAAAAGAAACGCAGACCTTTCTGTCACAACATCCCAGCTAAGCTGTTTGGCAAAGACTAGGGGAAATACCTTTCATTCTTTTTCAATGATTCTGGAGTTGAGGAAATGTAAGCAACTTCTTTCTCAATCGAATACCAGTAAAAGTTAAATTCTCCTTGCTCCACAGTGTTGCTAAAGCACCCTGAAACACCCAGGCAAGAACCGTTTGCCAGCCAAACCCAGTGATTGCAAACGCTGCCGCTTTGAGATGCCCAGCAGGGAGGCAACAAACAGGGTGTGGCCCTGCCTGTGGAGAACAGGGGAGCTCAGGACCTCTCGGCCTATAAATGACATTTAAAATTATTTATAGCCTGACTAGGCAATGGTGCAGTGGATAAAGTGTCGGCCTGGGGTGCAGAGGACCCAGGTTTAAAGCCCAAGGTTGCTTGCCTGAAAGTGGGATCATAGACATGACCTCACGGTCACTAGCTTGAGACCAAAGGTAGCTGGCTTGAAGCCCAAGGTTGCTGGCTTGAGCAAAGGGTCAGTGGCTTGGTTGGAGCCCTCGGCCCAGGTACATATAAGAAAGCAATCAATGCATAACTAAAGTACAGCAACGAAGAAATGATGCTTCTCATTTCTCTCCCTTCCTGTCTGTCTGTCTCTCTCTCTCAAAAAAAAAAAATTATTTATATACTTCCCTGGAATCAGGATGCACACAAAGCTATCAGGATCTGATTTCTCTTTTTTATCTCAGCATTGCTATCTTCTGAGGTGGCTGCACTCTCGGAGAATGTGGGCCCCCAAGACAACATCCTAAAGTTTAGGGACCATAGCAGAAAACTGTTCTGTTTCTCAATTGTTCCAGCAGAAATCCAGGAAGAAGCTGGCATTGGCCTGACTTGCGGGATCACATGGTGGTCTCCGAACCAATCACAGGTAGCTAAAGAGTTATGGTGGTATGATTGGTCAGATCTGAGTCAATGTGCCCATCCCTGGGGGGGATCTATCTACCAATTCCTGTCAATCATCTGAGAGCTGCTCTCTAAAGTTTTAATTGCCCAGAGTTCCAGCATGCAAGAACAAACTGGTCCCTGGTGACCTAAAAAAGCCCTCAAAGAGATAAAGGTTGGGTCAGTGTACATTGAAGGTTAGGACAATGGCCAGGGCACTGATAGTATCTTCTACATTCTCTGAAGGAAAACTGGGTTCTGTAATTAGAAGAAAGCACTGATGGTAGGCAGACCAAAGGAACAGCTGTTTATCTAAGGAGCCAACTGGGTGGCCCACTCAATCTCAGAGCCCAACAATCAAGCATAGGAAATTTGCATGGATGTTTCTAGCTTTGTAACTTTAGGGTAGTCCTTTGTCCTCTCCAAGCTTTGGCGTTTTCATCTGTAAAATGAGAATCGTAACTCTTATCTGCCGTGAGTGTTGTGAGAATTAAATGGACAAAGGATGTCAAGTGTTTGTACTCAGCAGAAACTCAATAAATGGTAGCCAATGTGGCAGACCCTGCCAGTTACCCATCTCCCCAATTCATTTTCTTCTTCTTCTTCGTGTGTAATAGAAACCCCAAGTTTAGTTGGGCACATGGGCACCCAAAATAAAGACTACATTTCCCAGCTTCCCTTGCCACTAGGTGTGGCCATGTGACCCCATGTAATCAGTGGGGTTGCCAGGGCCAAGTGCTCCCAGTGGGTCACACAAAGAGATTCTGATACCGCTGACATTCTCCACACCACCCTCACACAGAACAGTGTAACTCTCTGGCTCTCCAAACTTCACACCCCTTCACTTAACTTTGTTTTATATAGTGGACAACTTTGTGTTAAGGCAATAGAAAAGTATCCTTGACTTCCACCCTCTTTAGAAATATATTACATAAATACTTTTAATCTGAGTGTTTCAGTCTTGGCACCAGTGACATTTGTGGCCAGATAATTGTCGGTAGTGGGGTCCATCCTGTGCACTGTAGGATATTAGCAGCATCTTTGGCCTCCACGCACTAAAAGCCGTAAGTACCCTTTTTTCACTGCCATCCCTCAGTTAAAACAACCAAAATGCCTAAACATTGCCACATGTACTCCAGGGACAAAATCACCCTCGGTTGGGAACCATTGTTAACTCATGCTGCAAACTGCTGAGGGTAAAATCAGGGATAAGCATTAATTTCCCAAGTTGGTAATTCCCAAATTCTTTCACTGACAAAATCCACTGGGGCCCCTGTAAACAGATGAATGACTGAATAAGAAAACAATTTCATCCAGAGAGACCTCAATTTAAGGTGACCCCCTCCCTCCACCCACCGCCCCTCTCCGTGGGCCAGCTAGTTTCCCTGAAAGCCTGCGCCTCAGCCCAGATCAGTGCATCTGAACCTCAGAGGAAGGGGCCAGCACTTACGAATTTCCCACAAGATGACTTTTCAGACCCCTGCCCTGCTCAGTATTTCACAGCCCACAATATCTGTCCTTGTAGTTTTTCTCCTCGTATGCAATAATTCATGCATGGTCCAAATGGGATTAATTGGATTAGCAAATCCAGTTAACAAAGTAACTCACTCACTGAGTGCCTGTGAAAAGGGAAAGGGTGCCCTCAAACTGAGAATTCAACCAGTAGTGTTTGTCTAAGAACTGTTATTCTGTCTCCTATTATATGTTGGGTCCTTTAGCTGGTTTATTCATTATTATTATTATTATTATTAATAATAATAATTTTTTAGAAAGAGGAGAGAGAGAGAGAGAAGGGGAGTGGGTAGGAACGGGAAGCATCAACTCATAGTAGTTGCTTCTTGCATGTGCCTTGACCGGGCAAGCCCAACGCTTTGAACCAGTGACCCCAGCATTCCAGGTTGACACTTTATCCACTGTGCCACCACAGATCAGGCTCAGCTGGGTTATTTTTAAGGCCCATAGCAAACACTGGAATCATTCCCATAGAAGAAACTGAGGCACAAAGAGCTTAAATGGTTTACCCAAACCACATAGAAAGTGAGAAGAGTATTATTACATGCCTAAACCCATTGCAGCAAGTGGATGTTTTGGAGTTATTATGATTCACTTAAACTATGTAAGGATGTGTGTTTTTGTGTACAGACAGATACATACATGTGTGTCCATTCACTTGGACACAGAAACTCTGGGGCTGGGAAGAGGCCCAGCCTTTCCCTTAAACACATGGCCATTCAAAGCACCCTTTCCCCCCAACTGAGGTTCTGTAAGCAAGAAAAAAAGGGGCAGGACAGTTATTAGATAGGCAACCACCAATGCCTGCTACGTACCTCCTTCATTTTATAGATGGGAGAGTTCCCACAACAAATTTATTGGCAGGACTGGACCTTGAGCCCACTGTCTGGACCAGCACACTCTCCACACTGTCTGTTACAACTAGGGACTGCCTGTCTGCTGGGAGCTGTTTCTCGGGAAACAGCAATCAGCCACACAGGAGCCTCCCATCCCCCACCAACCCACCCCCTGGGGAGTGGACACAGATCCCACCTGCTTGAGGAATAGGAGGTGATGCTCTGGTCACTAGGGGACTCATTGTCAAAGCAAAACCCTGTGAGTCATTCTGCAAGGCTCCAGGGGAAAAGGACTCCCACATAGGGGCCCATCCCAGAGAGCAATAAAACCTTGGCTCAAGGCCCAGGCTTTCAGGGAAACTAGCTGGCCCACTGAGATGGGCGGTGGGTGGAGGGAGGGGGTCACCTTAAATTGAGGTCTCTCTGGATGAAATTGTTTTCTTATTCAATCATTCATCAACTTTTTATACTTAAGATTTTTATATTTTCGTTCAACAAATATTTATTGGGAGGGGCAAGGTAGCTCACTTTTAACTATACTTAATTGAATTGTAAACATTCATTATTATGGAGTACGTGCTGCTTTTGTTAAGCTTTGTTTTAAATTAATTTTTAATAATGACTGATACATAGGCACATTCTCTTTGTAACCACCATGATGCAAGGTAACTTACACATGATGCATGAGTGATATCTTTCCAGACTTTTTTGAGTGCTTCTACATGGGCCCATAGAAAAGTTATACAAGGGCCCTGGCCATGTAGCTCAGTTGGTTAGAGCAGTGGTCCCCAACCTTTTTTGGGCCATGGACCGGTTTAATGTCCAGAAAATATTTTCACAGACCGGTTTTAGGGTGGGACGGATAAATGTATCGCATGACCGAGACAAGTATCAACAGGAGTCTTAAACGGATGTAACAGTGGGAAGCTGGTCATTTAAAAAAAATAAAACATCGTTCAGACTTAAATATAAATAAAACGGAAATAATGTAAGTTATTTATTCTTTCTCTGAAGACCAGTACCAAATGGCCCACGGACTGGTACCAGTCCGCAGCCTGGGGGTTGGGGACCACTGGGTTAGACCATCGTCCTGATATGCAAAGGTTACAGGTTCAATCCCTAGTCAGGACACATGCAGGAATAGATTGATGATGTTTCTTTCTCTCTTTTTCATTCCTTTCCTCTCTCTCTAAAGTCAATAAATAAATTAATTTTTTAAAAAAAGAAAAGTTAGCCTGACCTGTGGTGGCGCAGTGGATAAAGCGTCGACCTGGAACGCTGAGGTCGCCAGTTCGAAACCCTGGGCTTGCCCAGTCAAGGCACATATGGGAGTTGATGCTTCCTGCTCCTCCCCCCTTCTCTCTCCCTTCTCTCTCTTTCTCTCTCTCTCCCCCTTCTCTAAAATAAATAAATAAAATCTTTAAAAAAATTAAAAAAAAGAAAAGTTATACAATTGTTTTGTGTGTATTTGCATATATGCTCTCATGAATTTGTTTGTAATTTTTTTAAAAAACAACTGGAATTGAATTTATTGAGGTGTTATTATGTGCCAGGCACAGCTAGGTGCTAGAGATACAGCAGTAAACAAGGTATAACTGCTCCTTGAGTTAAATGGGAGACATGACTAAACAAAGAGATCATTATGATGGAACCTAATAAGTGCAACAAAAACTAGAAGAAAGGGGGCTGTGTGAGATTCCAGAAAGAGCACCCAGCCCAGGGAGTATTAGTCAGGGGTATTTAGGTTGTGATGGAATTCCCACCAAACTAGTCAAATAAATAAAGAAGGGTAGAGGGATTATGGATTTATGAGAAATCATGTAAAACTGCCTTCAGGCATGACTAAATCCAGGGGCTTAAATAATGTAAAAAAAATACATCTCTCTGTCTCTTCTCTTCTCTCTCTCTCTCTCTCTTTCTCTCTGTTGTTTTGGATTTACTTTCAGATAGGCTTTTCACACATGGTGGTCAGCAGCTACTCCAAGCTTGCTTTGTGTTGTAACTGGCAACCCCAGTAGAAAGGGAGATCCTCTTTCCCAACAATTCCAACCAAAGTCCCAGGAATAAATCTAATTGGCCTCTCTGGAATGACACACCCATCCAGGAACCAATCACTGTGGCCAGAGAAATGTAATATACTGATTGGCCAGGCTCATCCATAAAGCCAGGGCCCCATCCCTGAAACCTATGGATAAAAGTAAGGGAGGGAGTGGTTCCCCAAAGGAAAATTGAGATGCTGCTTTCTGATCCAGAGGAAATAAATGTCACAATGGCAAGGTAAAAGATCCTCACTGCAGAAAGCTGTCTGGAGAGGTTGACCTCTAAACCAAAAATCTCAAGGATGAACTGGATTGTGCCAGGTAACAGGGGGAACAGGAGCAGAAAGGGTGCTACCGGCAGAGAGGGCAGCATGCGCAAAGGTCTGGAGAGCATTGCTTGTTCCAGAAAGTGCAAATGATTTACTCTGACTGATGGGTCCTGTAAAAGGAAGGAAAGGAAGTGTTGAGGTCAGAGAGAAAGAGGATGCCTTTAGGGAACTGTGGTTTTTATCCAGCCCCCTTCTCACTCATCTCTCTACCTCCCTACCCCATCCATTTCCTGGGGATCATGACTCAGTCATGGGGTGTTCACACTCTCCTACTTTAAGCTTGGTACAGTTTCTCTTTCTCAGCAAATGTGTCATTCATCAGCAGGTCGTGTCACACCACTGAGCCACTCTGTGTGTTCCCAAAAGTCAGCTGATCATCACAGATTCAACCACCAATCTCTCAGAGTTTCACAAGGCAAAGGAATTCCAACATGAAAATCAAGGGAGCGTTAATATATGTGAAACAGCCAGGGGCATAGCACACAGATGTTCAGGCAACTTTTGCTCATTTGGAAAGAGGCAAATCACATCATAACTAGGGCTACAGCAACCTTTTATCAAGCGAGTCCTGTCTCTAGGAGCTGAGTTCTCTTTCAGAAGAACTCTATGAGGGAAATGCTTTTGCTAGCCCCATTTCACTGATGAGGACTGAGCCTAAGAACTCAGATTTGCCCCGAATCTTACATGCATGATTTCTTTTTAATCCTCACAGTGAGGATTAAAAAGAAATTATGCATGTAAAGTGCCACCTTCCCTCTCTTTCTCTCTCTCTCTCATCACTAAAATAAAATTTTAAAACAATCAGTTGATATGGAAGCAGTTCATTTAGATATGGAAAACTAAGACCCAGAGAGTTTGAATAACTTGCTGGAATCACACAGCAAAAGGAAGGTTGGGAGGAGGGTCATACATTGCTGGTGGGATTATAGAATGGTGCAGCCACTTTGGAATAGTCTGGCAGTTCTTCAAAAGGTTAAACAGCATTACTATATCACCCAGCAACTCCACTCCCAGGTATATACCCCCTAATGAAAAACATATGTCCGCACAAAAACGTGGAAACTAAGTTGATAGCAGCATTATTTATTCTAGTCAAGCATAGAAACAACCCAAATGTTCAACAACTGATGAATGGATAAATAAAATGCCATCTATCCGTAAAGTGGAATGTTATTCAGCAATAAAAAGGAGTGATACATGCTACAACATGGTTGAACCCTGAAAACACGCTAAGTGAAAGAAAGAACCAAAGAAGCACATATGATATAATCATATTTATATAAAACGTCCGGACTAGGCAAGTCTATAGAGACAAAGTTGATTAGTGATCTCCAAGGGCTACAGGGAGAGGGCTAGGGGGCTAAGTGGAGAGTGTCTAATGATGGGTACAAGGCTTCTATTGAGGGTGGTGATGAAAGTGTTCTAAACTTGATTGTGGAGATGACTGCACCACTCTGAAATTTTATGAAAAGCCATTAAACTGAATACTTTAAATGGGTGATTTATATGGTATGTGAATTTTGCATCTCAATAAAGCTGTTAAAGTAGAGAAACAAAGCAAAAGCAAAGTAAGGGGATGGTGTGACTGTGACCTAAACCACAACCGATGCCTGAACATCTGCTCCTAGTATGTGCTTAACTAGCCTGAGCTAAGAAAAAAGGGAGGAGGAGGGAAGAGAAAGAATATATTAGTTCAAATAATGGAAAAGTCAATAAGTGTTTCAGGCATGGCTGGATCCAGGAGCTCAGTCATTCTCGGTCTCTGGACTCAGATTTGCTTGTATTGCTTTATTCCCGAGCAAGTGATTGGTGCTTCTTACCATCCAGCCACCCTAAGTAGTACTTTCTTCTGCATGATTTTAGTAAAGAATTGAGAGAGGGTTCTCATCGACCTGACTGGGGTCACTGCTGAATTAATCACAATGGCCAGGACAATCTGTGAGTCTGATGGGCCAAGACTGGGTGAAATGACTCACTCTAGAGCCAGGAAGTGAGATCAGCTCCACCCAAATCTGTAGGGGGCGCAAGTGGGTCCCCAAAGGAAAATTGAGGTCCTGGGTGGGTACGAGCCTCAGCTTCCTCTACACGCCAGTTCTGTGACCTTGGCAAAGTACTAACCCTTTTTGTGGGTCAGTGTTTTCATCTGTAAGATGCAGATAGTAATAGTATGTCCCTCAGAGGGTTGTTTTAAGGCTTAAATAAGATACCTCAGGTAAAGAGTCCTAGCACACAAGAAGCACTCGTTTTATTACCTAGTATTGTCACACATATACTATGGAGCCATTGGCCACTTCTGGGACAGCAGGAAAACAGGTAATATCAGCTGCACCTGGCCTGTGGGGGCACAGTGGATAAAGCGTGGACCTGGAATGCTGAGGTCGCCGGTTCAAAACCCCAGCTTGCCCGGTCAAGGCAAACATGGGAGTTGATGCTTCCTGCTCCTCCCCACCTTCTCTCTCTCTCTCTCTCTCTCTCTCTCTCTCTCTCTTCACTAAAATAAAATTTTTTTAAAATCAGTTGCTGGTTAAAAAGAAGTCTTGGAAGCAACTGTGAGGAAAGGAGAAAGACAGTCCTGGCACTTCCTGAGTGACAGATGGGCGGGGTGGAGGTGGGCGGCTCTACTTCCCCAGCAGAGCATCTGTCCTGTGTTGTACCTGCTCCGGCCCATTAGACTTGGAGGCCCAGTTTTGACTCTTACTGGTTATGGGCTTGGAAGATCGTGCAATTTTAGAAAAAAGGATACAAAATGATAAATATGAAATAGGAAGAAAGTGGGTATTTATTAACAAAGCAAATAATAACTCATCTCAAATTATTGGACACTTGGAGAGTCTGGACCCTTTCTTCTGAAATCTCTTTAGGCAATTTACACAGATATGCTTCCCGATTATATCCTGGCTGCCTGCTTCATCACCCGGAACACCTGCCAGTACTGGTAAATCTGCCTTTGGGCTCAATAAAGATTTTCAATAAACATCTGTGGGATGACTAATTGGTCAAATAGCTACACCCCAGATTAATGTTCATAATGGACAACCACACCTACACAGCTAAGCGCCTAATGCTTTTTTCCCCTTTAAGTAATGAAGAGGATTTTGAGAAATCTCCCCTCTTTAAAGGAAAAGATCCTGCCCAACTGATTTTGAGGTCTCTGAAATTACCCTGACCTGGGTTTGTTCCTGGCTCTGGGCTCTGCTTTCGGCAAATCATCTCCCTTCCCTGAGCCTCCATTTCCTCCTCCGTGCAATGGGAATACTTGAGAGAAATAAATGCGAATCATCTCAGCCATGTAAGTGGCCTCTCGCAGTGCCAAGGATGTGTGTCTAACACATGAACTTCCGTTATTTTTCACTTTTTTACTTATTTGTTTCACTAGGTCATACTTCCAAAAAAGGTGAAAGGTGAGTCTCTCTTCCCCCATTTCTCTCATCATCCACTTCCCCACCCCAGGAGCAACCACAAGGACAGGTTGCAAAATGGTTTAAAATGTATAGAAACAGCTTTGCGCAGTGGCAGTATCGTAGCCAATGAGGTTATCCGAGGCGCGATTATTGCTAATAAAATGTATAGAAACAGTTCGATTCCCAGCCAGGGCACACAGGAGAAGGGCCCATTTGCTTCTCCACCCCTCCCCTTCTCCTTCCTCTCTGTCTCTCTCTTCCCCTCCCGCAGCCAAGGCTCCATTGGAGCAAAGATGGCCCGGGCGCTGGGGATGGCTCTGTGGCCTCTGCCTCAGGTGCTAGAGTGGCTCTGGTCGCAACATGGCGACACCCAGGATGGGCAGAGCATCGCCCCCTGGTGGGCAGAGCGTTGCCCCTGGTGGGCGTGCCGGGTGGATCCCAGTCTGGTGCATGCGGGAGTCTGTCTGACTGTCTCTCCCTGTTTCCAGCTTCAGAAAAATGCAAAAAAAAAAAAAAATGTATAGAAACATTGCAAGAATAATTTAGAGAATTCCAGTATACCCTTCACCTGGATACACCAGTTTTTAATATTTTACCATGCTTGTTTTATCATCCTCTCTTTATGTGAATATACTTATTTGAACATCTACTCCTAATATGTGCTTAACTAAGTCTGAGCTAAAAAAAAAAAAAAAAAAAGGCGGGGGGGGGGATAGATAATGTTTATTTTTTTAACCATTTGAGACTAGATTGCACACATTGTGTCCCATTTGCCCCTTACTATTTCAGCATACATTCCCTAAGAACAGGATACTTTTTCATGTAACTACACTCCAGTTACCAGACACAGGATGTTTACCTTGACACAATACTTTATCATCCATTTTCTAATTTTGATAATTGTTGCAACAATGTCCTTTGCAGCACTTTTCCCCTCTACTGCAGGATCCAGTTCAAGGCCATGTTTTGTATTTAGTTCTGTCTTTTTGTTTTTCTTTAATCTGGAATGATTCCTCACTTTTCTTTGTCTTTTATAACATCAACATTGTGAGAATCTGGTTCACCACTCCTCTGGCTGGAATGTTCTTTCCTCACGCCTTCACGTGGCCCATTCCCTCTTCTTCTTCAAATCTTTGCTTAAATGTCACCTTCTCAGAGAGGCATTCCCTGAACATTCTGTTTAGAAGTGCAAACTCGTCCTGGCCAGTTGACTTCGTGGTAGAGTGTTGGCCCAGCCTGTGGACGTCCCAGGTTCAATTCTTGGTCAGGGTATACAGGAGAAGCAACCATCTGCTTCTCTACCCTTCCGCTTCCTCCTTCTCTCTCTTTCTCTCTTCCCCTCCTGCAGCCATGGCTGGAATGGTTAGAACAAGTTGGCCCCTGAAGATGGCTCGCCTCAGGCACTAAAATAGCTTGGTTGCCAAGCAAGAGAGCAGCGACCCCAGATGGGCAAAGCATTGCCCCATAGGGGGATTGCCGGGTGGATTCCAGTCGGGGCACATGTGGGAGTCTGTCTCTCTGCCTCCCCACCTCTCACTTAATAAAAAAAGAATTTTTTAAGTGCAAACTCCATGTATGTCTTACACACTATATCTCCATTTCTGCTTAATTTTTCTCCATGGCATTCATCCCCATCTAACATCCAGTCTATTTACTTGTTTATTTATTGTCCCTCTCCATCCACTAATAAGTCAACTCGAGGAAAGTAGGGACCGTGTCTGTTTTCTGCACAGAGGCATCCCCAGTACCCTGCCTGGTAGGTGCTGAATTAATATTTATGGTATGAATGAATGAATGAATGAATGAAGTATCTTTGTACCAAACATGAACCTCACCTAGCGCTACATACATAGTGGCTACTAAAAAGTGTTTGAATTAATGAAATAAAGGGTGAACAGCACCAGCCCTGCTTGTGAGATCAGTAACACAAGGCTGCTGTTCACGGTGACTTAGTGACATTTCCTGTCCAGGAGCTGATTGCGTGAGCAGTCAGGCTGGCTAGCAACAGATGGGACCCAGATGTGGTGGAAATCAGGCCACATTGCAGGGGGCAGGGGAACTCTGTGGGCACCAGACTGGACCCGGATATGGTAATGGCTGTATCACAGGAAGTAGGGGAATTTTGTGGGTGCCAAGTGGAGCATTTTTAGGGGAAGCAGACGCCTGTACCTCGAGCTAAAATGAAACTGCGGTGGCTGGCAAGGAACGATGGCCCCATTAGTGTCCCTCAACCCGTTGGCCACCGCCGCCTTCCAACAGACCACAGATACTTTTGGGGGAAAATTCTGCACTGAAGTGTAACATACATATGGAAAAGTGCACACAGAAATAACAACTTGATACATTTTCACAAAGGCAGCGCAGCACATTAGGGTAACCAGCCCACAGACCAAGGAACAGAATGACAGCAGACATCAGGCAGCCCCGTTTCAGTCTCTCCTACCGTCCTCAGTGGTAACTATCACCCTGAGTTCCAGCACCAAGGATTGGTTTCCTGCTTTTGAACTTTGTGTGATGGCATCATACAGCACTAATTCTTGATTGTATGACTACTTTGTACATTACATTTGCGGCGACAGCCTCTCCATAATCTCAAAGTGGAAACTGGAACTTCATAACAACTCACGTTGCTTGGCTGGTTTCAATGTGCCAGCTATTCCTGGAAGCCTCAAAACCACTTAGTAGGCTGGGCCTGTTAGTGCTCCCATTTCACAGATGAGGGGACTGAGGTGCATAGAAGTTAAATAATTTGCCTGGCTAGGAAGTAGAAGATTCTATTTTTTTTTTTTTTTGTATTTTTTGTATTTTTCTGCAGCTAGAAACGGGGAGAGACAGTCAGACAGACTCCCGCATGCGCCCGACCGGGATCCACCCGGCACGCCCACCAGGGGCGATGCTCTGCCCACCAGGGGGCGATGCTCTGCCCCTCCGGGGCGTCGCTCTTTTGCGACCAGAGCCACTCTAGTGCCTGGGGCAGAGGCCAAGGAGCCATCCCCAGCGCCCGGGCCATCTTTGCTCCAGTGGAGCCTTGGCTGCGGGAGGGGAAGAGAGAGACAGAGAGGAAGGGGGGTGGTGGAGAAGCAAATGGGCGCTTCTCCTATGTGCCCTGGCCGGGAATCGAACCCGGGTCCCCTGCACACCAGGCCGACGCTCTACCGCTGAGCCAACCAGCCAGGGCCAAGATTCTATATTTGACCCTAGGTCTGTCTGACAATAGCAGTTACCTTTTGTAGAGCTACTTTGTGTCAGTGCCTTGGGCACAGATTACAAATGATTCCCCGCAATATCAGTCTCTGTCTCCTCTCTCCCAGAAGAGGACACCTGGTTTTCAGCTAGACACATGGCTTCCCACAGCTTTACCACATATCCCAGGCTTCTTTGCAGCCAGCTGGAGCCACGTGACTAAATTATAGGTCATGGAAAGCTTCTCCCCCACATGTCCACGGGCCCCACTTCTGGGTCCTGCCCTTCACAAGGAATGGGCATTGCTCTTCCTTTCACTGTTCCCTTCCTGCTGGCTGAAATAATAGACATGGTGTTGGGGAGCCATCCTGGACCATGTGGACAGGATGCCTCTCTAGTGATGGAGCTGGGATGCCGTGGCCTGACAGGGTGGGGGCCCAGACTCCTTTCACCATGTCACTGTATTTCCCTATTTATATAAGATGCTCCCATGTATAAGATGCACCTTAATTTTGGGGCCCGAAATTTGAAAAAAAAGTATTACATAAAGTTATTGAACTCAAGTTTTATTCATCATAAAATTCATACACTCCTCCTTATCACTGTCAAAACTCCCATCCATCAGCTTGTCCTCAACTGTGTCTGATGACGAATCACTGTCTTCAACAATGAGTGCAAAAAAACAAGCACGAAAAAGCAGGAAATGCAAGTAAAAAAACCCTACAACCACTGTATAAGACGCACCCAGTTTTTAGACCCCAAATTTTTCAGAAAAGGGTGCATCTTATACATGGGGAAATACAGTATTTTTCCATCCCCAGAAGCCGCTGATGGGCGCAGTGTTCACCTTAACTAATGACTGACAGGAGTTGGCGGATAAATACCCCTAACTCTGTTGCCCTTTGGGTGGACAATTCTGAGGCATGATTTATTCTGTGTCCTGGAATTTCACAGTGGCATTGAGCCTCAGTTTCCCAGAGTTATAACCTGCTCAGTAACTCACCTTATGTTGGCTTCTTTCCCTTGCCTGTCTTTCCCATTCCTTGAAAATATTTACCTTATAATTACATTTTCCCCAACCTACTTTTCAGCTGGTAGCCAGTGCAAGCACTGACCTACTGCTGTGCACAGCAGAAAGGGTCCCGATGAGAGAGACCCCCCGGCTGGCCCTCGGATGGCTTGAGGATCCACCCTGCCTGCTCCCTCTTTCTCATACATCAGTTTTCTTCAAACTCATTCATTCCAAGGCTCCAGGCTGCTTCCCTGCTCACGCTGGAGTTAGCCTTGGCTCCTTCCTCGACTCTGCTTTATCTGTAAGGCCTCCGTGTTCTGTCTTGCCAGTAATAAGACATTCCACATCATCTTCCTGTCCCTGACCTTTGAAAGAACAGTACCCGTTCAGGGCCTGTGATGTTACTGTTTAGAGATAAAAGCAGTGGAAACAGGAAATGTCCTAAGAGGTCACCATTGACTCATTCATTCATTCATTCAACAAACATTTACTGAGGGCTTGGGAAAAGCATTCTTTTTTTAAAAAATATTTTTTAGGCTCTGGTCAGTTGGCTCAGTGGTAGAGCATCGGCCTGGTGTGTGGAAGTTCTGGGTTTGATTCCTGCCAGGGTACACAGGAGAAGCACCCATCTGCTTCTCCACCCTTCCCCCATCCTTTCTCTCTAGCTCTCTCTTCCCCTCGTGCAGCCAAGGCTCCATTCAGCAAAGTTGGCTCAAGTACTGAAGATGGCTCCACGGCCTTCGCCTCAGGCACTAGAATGGCTCCAGTTGCAATGGAGCAATGCCCCAGATGGGCAGAGCATGCCAGGTGGATTCCGGTCAGGAGCATGTGGAAGTCTGTCTCTCTGCCTCCCCACTTCTCACTTCAGAAAAATACAAATATATATTTTTTATATATTTATATTTAATTTAATGCATATATATATTTTAAATTTACTTCAATGGTAGATATTTTTATATTTTTTATTTTTATTTTTTTAGCAAGAGAGATAGAGACAGAGAGAGACAGATAGGGTCAGACAGGCAGGAAGGAAGAGAGATGAGAAGTATCAGTTCTTTGTTGCAGCACCTTAGTTGTTCATTGCTTGCTTTCTCATATGTGCCTTGATGGGCGTTGAGAGTGGGGTAGGGGTTGGGCTCCAGCCTAGAAAATAAGTGACCCCTTGCTTCAAGCCAACAACCTTTGGGCTCAAGTCAGCAACCCCACGCTTAAGCTGGCGACCTTGGGGCTCAAACCTGGGCTCTCTGTGTCCCCGTCCAATGCTCTATCCACTGCACCACCACCTGATCAGGCTATATTTTAATTTTTATTTATTGATTTTAGAGAGAGAGAAAGGGAGAGAGAGAGAGAGACAGAGTCAGGAACATTAGTCGGGGAGCTCAAGTCCTTCTGATGGAGGCCCCCCCCAAAAAGGAACATTAGTCAGTTCCTACATGTGCCTCAATCAGTGAGGATCAAACTGGCAACCTATGCTTTGGAAAGATGCTCTAACCAACTGAGCTATCGTAGGCAAAGCATTCTAAATTGCAGGCAGTAAAACCTACTAGACCACCTGACTTGTGGTGGTGCAATGGATAAATTGTCCACCTGGAATGCTGAGGTCGCCTGTTCGAAACCCTGGGCTCTCCTGGTCAAAGCACATATGGGAGTTGATGCTTCCTGCTCCTCCCCCCTTCTCTCTCTCTCTCTTTCTCTCTTTTTCCTCCCTCTCTAAAATGAATAAATCTTTTTTTTAAAAATAAATCTTTTTAAAAAAATCAACTAGACCAGCTTAAACAGAAAGGGATTTATTTATTTATTTTAAAATTTTTGTTTATTGATTTTAGAGAGAGAGGAAGGGGGAGAGAGACAGACAGACAGAAACATCAATCTCTTCCCATATGTGCCCTGACTGGGGATGGAACCAGTAACCTCCACACATTGGGTCGATGCTCTAACTGACTGAGCCATCCGCCTGTGGCCACTAAGGAATTTATTAAAGGTGTTAGGTAGTACCCCAGATGTTAAACAACCACAACAGTGTAGGCAGGAGCATCAAAGCCAGGAGAATATCCACCTTCACTATTGAACTAAGTTCCAACAGAAACGTCACTACTGCTGCTGCCACCATGCTAAGGACTTCAGAAGCTAAGGACTTCAGAAGCTAAGGACTGGCTGCTAGAACTCCCTATGATTCCTTACAAAGGCCAGATACTCTATCACTCTGCTTGCCAGAAGATTCCACCACTTGGCATTCCATAACTTGTTTTTGCCTCCAT